>NC_046225.1:23781888-24082820 GCF_009819885.2 Catharus ustulatus | reverse complement strand
AAAGTTAATGTCTTTATCTTGTGCATGAAAATAAGTAAGCTCTTTGTTCTGTTTCTTCATGGCTCTTCCCTCTTTAGGTCTTGACTCTCTCTGTGCACCATTTCTGTACTTGAATTTTAACAATGAAGGTGAGTACCTTTTTCTGCAGTGAGCGAAGAAAAGCATAGTCTCTCATCTGTATCTGTGTGCAGACAGATGTGTGAATCCACTTAGAGATGGAAAGTTTCTGTATCTACAAAGGAATTTTAAAGCTCTTGTTGCCACAGGTCAAAGGAAATGGTTGGGATTTTGAAAACTGCATGTGGTGTACTGCTCTTCAAGCAGGGGTTCAAGTACTGTTGATTGCAAAGCACAGTAATGATATATAATAAAAAGCACAAATAATCCCAAATAGAAAAGGGAAGAAATGCTGCCAAAGCACTTGTATTTTTCAGTGAAGCTGTAGTTCAGCCTTTTTAAGGTGGATGTATTATTTGGTAACCTAAGTGCTAAACTGTCAGATCAGCTTTGTTTGGAAAAGCTGATGGTAGTTTTAAATGCCTGAAAGTTTCAGATCAGCTTTAGATATATGATCTTTATCTTCTTAGAAAGTGATTTGTTCACAGCAGGTGTAGTCCAAGCTTTTACTGTCTTGTACTTGGCTTTCTTTATATGAGGTCTCTGTGTGAAAAAACTAGTTTCTTAGGACAATGACTCCTATTATACCTACTGTGTATGTATATCATTTTTGTATATAGATTGATTTAAGTATTTATGCTTATTATCTGGTCAATAATGAACTTTTTTAGGTGTAATTAAAATCTGCCTCTGTCATTGCATCTGTTTTTCTAATTCTTTCAGCTCTGGCATATGCCTGTATGTCTGCTTTTATTCCAAAGTATTTGTATAACTTCTTTCTGAAGGATAATTCTCATGTTATTCAAGGTAAGTCAGTCCCTTTATTTGGTGTAGTTCTAAGAGAAGTAGAATTGTTTCTGAATATGTAAATACACTTTTTCAAGGGTTTGCAAAATTGGGATGCAGTTAAAATTATGTAACTCTGCAAGAAAATTTGGAACAACATAAGTGGTTAAGAATACAGACAGGAGAAGAAAACCATGTGCACGTACACAAGTGTTCTATTCACTATCCATAAAGGTTAAGAGTCAGTCCATCCTGAAAAGTTGTGAAAGCCGTAAATAGTCTTCCTAGTGTTACATTGTAATGTCTTACCCTTCAGGTAATCCAAGTGATCTTGTTAGAGGAGCTGTTTGGACAACAAGGGAAAATGAAAAGGAACAGTACAAACTAGGGGTTCCTCAGAAAATGAAAGTTATGGTATTCAGGAAAATAGGGATTTGCAGGGGATTTCTTATTGAGCAGATGATGTTATTCAATAAAAGACAGGAGCTGGAAAACCCTGAGGAATAATGTTCCATAGTTAAGCCTTTAACAAGTATATAGGTAACTTAAAGAAATTAAAATAGTAGCTAGGAATGTCTGTTCTAATTGAAAAGTAATTTTAAATTTCATGGAAACATGAAAAAGAAATAGTCTCCACCTAGAAAGTCACCTTGGTACAATTCTGTTGGAAAGATTTGTCTTCCAGACAACCTTTAAAAAACAAAAGAGGCTGTTTCAAAAGGCATTAGTAATTGGAAGGAACAGGTGGTAATTAATATTTTTAATTGCGAACAGTTATGAATGTTTATTGAATACTGAGTATCAACATGGCTTGCTGTTCTTGTATTTCTTTTAAGGAAACTCTTTTGTATATTTCCTGTGAAACTTGTCAGTTTTAAAGTGTCTGTAATTTTTTGTCTTCGAGGGAGGTAATTAAGAACTCATCAACAAAACTTGTAAGACATAGAAGCATTTATGTATTAGATAATTGGGAGAGAACTAACATAAGGAGAGAATTCCAGGGTTAGGAGAGTTTATGTATGGAAGACAATAGGTAAGAGGTGTTATGAACTGAATAAAATAGTAGGAAAAATCATTCCAGAGAACATGTTTGCATCCTTTTGTCTAAGGTCTAAAGATGAAAATAATGAATATGTTCCTCTGGAGACAACTACTTTAGACTTCAAGATTAATAGCTTGGTAAAGACTTTTCTGAAGAGGTTTTATTCCATAAAATAATACTTTTGCTCTCTAGAGTTTCCCAATGTTATTTCTAAGGAGCTTTGCAAAAATATGTATCAGACAAAGTTAGAAATACAGGTCCGTAGGATTCTGTGAACCAAAGCAATGTAGGCATTCTGAGTTCCTGTTTTACATCTGTCATCATCAAGGACTCAGGGAGATTGGACCCTTTAGGGTTCTTTCAGTAGTCTAATTAATCCTTTCTGCGGTTGTATGTCAAAAAACAATGTATCAATAAAGGTTTAAAGGAACATGCAGTGTCATTTTCCTGCCTTTTTAAGGTAGAAGAATGAGTTAAGAATGTGTCATGTAAGTACACACTGCAGGTTTAGCTGCTTTGTGTCTTCTATGTAGCTATGAACTGTGTGGAGCTTTTAGATGACAGGATGTTTTGGAAACAGAGTTGGTGTTCTCTGTCTGTTGCTCCCTTGGACTGGATGTTCACACTCTAATTATTCTGTTCTTGGGATCTTGAAGGAAAAGGCATTACCATCTGTTACAAAATTGCAATGTTTTTGCCTCTTCAGCTTTCTTCTAACAGAGGATGTGACAGTGCAGACAAAGCTGGGAGAGGGGCAGAACAGAGAGAAATCTGTCACAGTTCTGTGTTCTGCTGTCTGATTCTCTTCCAGTTAAAAGCAAGTGTTATTTAGATAACTTAATGAAATTGTGCCCATCAACCTAATAGACCAGGTTGACAATGTATTCAATTTTATCTTTTATCGTGGGTATTTCTCCTTGCTGGTTACTAAACAGTCTTTAACTTTGCATGTCAAGCATACATCACAACCTAAATATGTCCCAACTTAAACCATTGTTTAAAATCCAAATCAAGAAGTACTAAAGAAGAAAAATTAAAATGTTTCTTCTTCTGTATTGAATGTATTTATATTACAGTGGTGGCATTCACTTGCTGTTTTATTGTAGGTTTAGAATGAGTGGCTTTCCTACAGCTCTTTTGTGAGCTAGCAGCGTGTGATGGCTTGTGGTTTTGATAACAGTCTTGGATTTGTCCTTGCAGAGTACCTGACGGTGTTTTCCCAGATGATTGCATTCCATGATCCAGAGCTGAGTAACCACCTCAATGAAATTGGTTTTATTCCAGATGTAAGTGTTAAACGTCCTTATAAATATTACCCAAAGGAATTAAAAAATGGAGAATGAGGGAAGCTGGGATGAGATGCCTTTCCAAACTGCTTCAGTAGCACTTTGACAGAAGTGAAACCTCCATATTAATATGCTAATAAAATGGTAAAATTTTGATTCTTGTTTTATGTGCTTTAGTTCTTCTTGTTCTGCTGGGTTGTAAATACAATAAAAATACTACTAGCCAGTTATTATAACTTAGATTCATCTTAAAAGGTATTTATACATTTATTTTTGAAATGTGTGTTAATATATAAAAATTTGTGTACCCATAAAGTGTTAATAGCAAAATAACTGCACCTAACTGAATGCTGTTGATTAATGCAAATGACAAATAATTTTGCAAGTAATCATCAATCTTGTAGATGTGTCACACCTTGGAAAATGCTAAGCAATCATTTGGTGGAGTGTGTCTCAAATATGGGACAAGTGCATAGCATAGACACAAGTTTTATGCTTCCACTGGAAAAAAAGTCTCTGGATTGATGGAAAAAAATGAAAACTGAGAACACAGTCTAAACATAGTAGAGAGGATGGGCTTTGTTGGAAAAAGCAAAACATGGCCTTCTTCAGAGCCTCCCTTCTAACTATCATTGTAAATAGTAAAGCTTTCCTCCTATTTTTAGAGAGGTGTGTAAAGTCAAGAAAGCCAAAATAAAAGTGTTAATCTGCCCACAAATACTGATGTCTCTGAAAAGCAGATTTAGGCAAGGCCGTAGAGATTATGCTCATTGAGGAGGTGTATATAATTTTATATTTGGCATTTAGAAATTTAGTAATTATGAGTTGGTCATAAGAACAGATGATGATTGAGAAATCAAAATGGAAGAAGATAACTGAACTCAGGAGATATTGATGTAGAAATACAAATTTCATAAAAGAAAAAATTTAAATACATTGCTTCTATAAGAAATACAAAGTTTAGTTTATGAGAAAAGCCTTATGCTTATTAGGAAATATTTTAAGTTGGAGCAGCAAGACCAAGCTTCTGAAAGTCATTTGTTTTACACCATTCCTGAAAGAATTTGTGGGAGTTAGGGACTGGCAGATTCACATTATCACTGTTTACAAATATTGTAATAGAAAAGAAAGTATATACTTTCATTTGTAGAGGCTGTTTTTAATGTAATAATGAAAGAAATATAAGAATAAGATGAGAATGATAGTAATAAGTAATAAGAAGATAAAGCCAGTGTATTGCCTTAAAAAGAGAGGAGTTTGAGAAAGCCACATGTATTTCAGGTGACATCTGAAGAGGACAGGTGGGAGGAAGATGAAAGGAAAGTGAGGATAAGGAGGAATATTTATTAGTAGAAAGTCCAGATATTTGGGTAGGGGAAGTGCAAGGGTTAACAGCAACGTTTAAGTTCCTGAGGGAGAATCAGTTTTACAGCATCACTATGTAAATGCATTTAATACTTATTTTTTAAAGGCTGCAAATGACCAGAACAGCTCTTCTGTCTTCTGTGTATTTTGTCCAGGATATTAGTTCCTACAAAAGAGTTAGAGATGTACTTTCTCTGATCACCTTACAGGTCCTTGTGTGAGCTACTGATCTATGCCATAGCTCTGTAGCAACCTGTCTTGAATCTTATCTGATATTTCAGTAGCTCCTTGTGTCTGTTTATACAGAGTTATATGGAGTTATAATTCTCCACTGAAGACTTCCAAGGTACAAGTCAGATGGAATAGTTTGAAATCACATGTTTTGCTGTATTCTGTTGTACTAGTCAGTGGACAGTACATAGTCATGCATGAGCTTTGTTTCTCAATCTGACAGTCTCTAGATGATTAGGTAATATAGTAAACAATTGCAAATGAGGAATATTTTTTTAAACTCTTGCATTGAATAAAAATGCAAGTTCTAAAGTTAACACTAACCTCTGAAGAGAGGTTATCCTTTCTGAATTACCTGTCAGGGTTCAGGGTTTTTTTCAGTAAGCAAAAGTTCTTTTTCTGCCTTTTAGATTAGTCAGAGAGGTGATTTTTTGTAACTGTAATAAGGCAGCACAGGACTCATCAAGGTGAAGAATATGCACTGTAGTAATAAGATCCAAACCAGAGTTTTGTGCTTGAGTACTAATCCTATCAAAGTAAACCCTGATTAATCTTTCATCACTGAAACACAGGCTGCAGGGAATATTGTGTTCCTGGCACCCTTCTCATTTGCTTCAGGTCACGTCGCTCTCAGAATATTGAACACTGCTGAAGCTTGAGTCACTGTGAATATTATTAGCTGATGTGGTGCCTGGATAAAGTACATTGCTGATTTACATATAAATAGAGGGATGATATATACAGTGAATCCACTAGTTCTTCTTTGCTTGTTCTCCCAAAGTTTGTAATCTTTCCCACCCTATATAATGCTCTATAACATGTTCCTTATTTTATTGGCTAATTCTGACCCTTAACTGTAGACCATGTTAAGCTGAAGGAAAACAAGAAAGTGTACAATGTAGCTAAAAAAACAGTGATTGCCATAAATTACAGTAGTTTCACGAATACAAGCCGCACGGATTATAAGCTGCACACCCGGTGCCTCGACAATGTTGCTGTCTTTGTCAATAGATAAGCCGCACCCCGAATATTAGCCGCACTTTCGTTCGTAGCGAGAATCCGTGCGCAGCTTTCACAAATTGGCCAATTAGTAACAGGATCGCGGCATAGCAGGCTTTACTGGCTCGGGGCGGGGCCAGGCAGGCTCGGCCCGCTCATGGTTGCCGATAGGGGTGGATGGACCGGCTCGGCGCTACGGCTTGGCTGGGCCGGCCGGGCGGTGTTGCTGCCGCCGCCGCCGCCAGGCTCCCTGCTCCCATCTGCACTGCCACTGCTGCGTTTGCTTGCCCTGCGGGCGGTGCTGCTGCCGCCGCCGCTGCCAGACTCCCTGGCTCCCCGCTCCCGTCTGCACCGCCGCTGCCATGTTGGCTCGCCCTGGCCGGCACTACTGGCCACCGCACCGCCATGCTCTCCCACGCTGCTAGCCCCGGTACCCCTGGGCTCCCGTGCACTGCCAGCCCTGCTTCTAGGGGGCTTTTCCCCGCCGCCGGGCAGCCCCGCGCCACCGGGCTTCCTGCTTCAACTGTCCTCTCCTATGCAGTTTGGCTCCTGTGCACTGCCAGCCCTGCTTCTACGGGGCTTTTCCCCACCGCCGGGCAGCCCCGCGCCGCCGGGCTTCCTGCTTCAACTGTCCTCTCCTATGCAGTGTGGCTCCCGTGCACTGCCAGCCCTGCTTCTACGGGGCTTTTCCCCGCCGCCGGGCAGCCCCGCGCCGCCGGGCTTCCTGCTTCTACTATCCTATCCTATGCAATGTGGCTCCCGTGCACTGCCAGCCCTGCTTCTACGGGGCTTTTCCCTGCCGCCGGGCAGCCCCGCGCCGCCAGGCTTCCTGCTTCTACTATCCTATCCTATGCAATGTGGCTCCCGTGCACTGCCAGCCCTGCTTCTACGGGGCTTTTCTCCGCCGCCGGGCAGCCCCGCGCCGCCGGGCTTCCTGCTTCTGCTGTCCTATCCTATGCAGTGTGGCTCCCGTGCACTGCCAGCCCTGCTTCTACGGGGCTTTTCCCCGCCGCCAGGCAGCCCCGCGCCGCCGGGCTTCCTGCTTCTACTATCCTATCCTATGCAATGTGGCTCCCGTGCACTGCCAGCCCTGCTTCTACGGGGCTTTTCCCCGCCGCCGGGCAGCCCCGCGCCGCCGGGCTTCCTGCTTCTACTATCCTATCCTATGCAATGTGGCTCCCGTGCACTGCCAGCTCTGCTTCTACGGGGCTTTTCCCCGCCGCCGGGCAGCCCCGCGCCGCCGGGCTTCCTGTTTCAACTGTCCTCTCCTATGCAGTGTGGCTCCCGTGCACTGCCAGCCCTGCTTCTACGGGGCTTTTCTCCGCCACCGGGCAGCCCCGCGCTGGCGGGCTTCCTGCTTCTACTATCCTATCCTATGCAATGTGGCTCCCGTGCACTGCCAGCCCTGCTTCTAGGGGGCTTTTCTCCACCGCCGGGCAGCCCTGCGCCGCCGGGCTTCCTGCTTCTGCTATCTTCCCCTATGCAGTCGGGCTCCCGTGCACTGCCAGCCCTGCTTCTGCCGACTCCCCCGCCATGCTGACCCAGGCTCTGCCGCCCTCCCTGCCCCGCCCTGCTGGCTCAGGCTCAGCCGCCCGCCCCCCGCACTGCTGGCCCTGCCTCTGCCAGGCTTTCCCACCTCTGCCGGGGCCGACCGGGCTCCAGCTTGGCTTGGGGCTGCCGCGGGCTCTCACTTCCGTGTTGGCAGCTTTTAGAATTTTGTTAATGTATTAGCCGCCCCGGAATATTGGCCACACTTCCGGGTTTCCACCAAAATTTTCGTCAAATTGGTGCGGCTTGTATTCGTGAAATTACTGTACTCTAAAGCACTTTTGCCTGCAAGTTATGGAAGGTAGTCACAGTTGTCAACTATCCACTAACATAGAAGGCAAACTCATTGCAGTTTCTTAATATCATTGTGCTGAAGCTGCTGGCACCAAACCTCAGCTTGGTTTTGGTGATATTCATGAGGTGTCAGTAATAGGGCTTCATCTTAAAAATCCTGCCCTTGAAATACTTCCTCTGTTTGTCCTGTTACACAATTACCTGAAGGTGAATCTGGAGAAGTTTCTTGCTGATATTTTTATCTTGCAAAGAAAGTGATCACTGTTCAAATTTTGTTTGTGTTGGTACATATAGGTGGGTAGAATCTAATGTGATTCAATTTGCCTTATCTTTTGCACTTTTCTGTAGCCTCTAAATATATGATTGTCTAGGCACAATATAGGATTGAAGCTAAGTATGTGTGTGTATTTCAAATGTGGAACAGGAAGGTGAAAGATCAAGAGTTTGTAGAATAGGCAATTTCCTTTGGAAGGGACGTACAAGACTCATGTAGTCCAACTGCTTGACCACCTCAGGGGTGACTTAAAGTGTAAGTGTGCCGTTAAGAGCATTGTCCAATCTCCTCCTAAACACTGACAGCCTTGGGGCATCAACTGCCTCTCTAGGAAGCTTCTTCCAGTGTTTGACCACCTTCTTTGTAAAGAAAGGCTTCCTGATGTCCAATCTAAATCTCCCCTGGTGCAGCTTTGAACTATTCCAACATATCCTGTCGCTGGATCTGGGGAGAAGAGCTCAGAATTTCCTTCTCCTCCTCCCTCCTTCAAGAAGCAAAAAAAAAAAAAAAAAAAAAAAGGTTTTATTAACAACTGAATATTGAAGCAAAAAACAGCAATTGGGACAGTAAAATACCAAACCTCTTTGGATTTGGTGCCTCATATAAACTGCATATGGTAGAGCTAAAGTATATACAGAAAAAATTACACTTTTTCTGTATAACATATTATTGAAGGGAGTTCTTCCTCTGATTGTAAGAAATATAATTCTTTAAGATGAGGAGATGTTTGTAAGCCTGAAGAGGTTATGGATGCTATTAGTAAGCAAGGAAAGAAAAGGCAGAAGATGGCTGGCATTACTCCCTGATGCAAAGCAAAATTATAATTATGTCACTGCTCCTCTCAAGGTCTCTCTAGAATATGATGTGTTAGTTTTACAGGCTCTTTTTTAATGTGGTTTATTCTCAGGCTGTTCCAGCGGTTGAGATGCTATTTTGATAACGCATTAGGTATACTTCCCAGCTCCGGAGAGTGAAGTGTCAAGTAAAACCAGAAGGTTCAGGGTTCGGCACTGTGGGGTTGAAATCCTCTTTTCCTGGAGCTTGTTGTTCGAGGCGCGCTGCTGTTGCGGGCGGCGGCCGCTGGAGGGCACCATTCACCAGCGCTGTGCGCAGCCCTGGTCCCGAGCGCATCCCGGAGCCTGTCCTGGAGTCAGAGCAGCTCCTGCTTCCCTTCCACTGGCATCGGGGAGCAATGCCACCCGTGTTCTGCCTTCCCTTTCCTTGCTTGCTAATAGCATCAATCACCTCTTCAGGTTTACCAGCATCTCCTTGTCTTAAAACATTACTTTTATTAAAGTTAGAGGTAAAAATACCTTCAGTAAAAGCTCACCTGACACCTTCTACTTAATTATTTGACCTATTTTTCATGTCACTGCTGATAGGTTTGGTGAGGATTGTGATTACCTTTTAATCATCTTCAAAGCTTCACATTTCATGTGTTTTCTTATATAAAGTAATTTCACGAATACAAGCCGCACCAATTTGACCAAAATTTTGGTGGAAACCCGGAAGTGCGGCCAATATTCCGGGGCGGCTAATACATTAACAAAATTCTAAAAGCTGCCAACACGGAAGTGAGAGCCCGCGGCAGCCCCAAACCAAGCTGGAGCCCGGCCGGCCCCGGCAGAGGTGGGAAAGCCTGGCAGAGGCGGGGCCAGCAGTGTGGGGGCGGGCGGCAGAGCCTGAGCCAGCAGGGCGGGGCAGGGGGGCGGCAGAGCCTGGGCCAGCATGGCGGGGGAGTCGGCAGAAGCGGGGCTGGCAGTGCACGGGAGCCCGACTGCATAGGGGAAGATAGCAGAAGCAGGAAGCCCGGCGGCGCGGGGCTGCCCGGCGGCGGGGAAAAGCCCCGTAGAAGCAGGGCTGGCAGTGCACGGGAGCCACATTGCATAGGATAGGATAGTAGAAGCAGGAAGCCCGGCGGCGCGGGGCTACCCGGCGGCGGGGAAAAGCCCCCTAGAAGCAGGGCTGGCAGTGCATGGGAGCCACATTGCATAGGATAGGATAGTAGAAGCAGGAAGCCCGGCGGCGCGGGGCTGCCCGGCGGCGGGGAAAAGCCCCCTAGAAGCAGGGCTGGCAGTGCACGGGAACCACATTGCATAGGATAGGATAGCAGAAGCAGGAAGCCCGGCGGCGCAGGGCTACCCGGCGGCGGAGAAAAGCCCCGTAGAAGCAGGGCTGGCAGTGCACGGGAGCCACACTGCATAGGAGAGGACAGTTGAAGCAGGAAGCCCGGCAGCGCGGGGCTGCCCGGCGGCGGGGAAAAGCCCCCTAGAAGCAGGGCTGGCAGTGCACGGGAGCCACATTGCATAGGATAGGATAGTAGAAGCAGGAAACCCGGCGGCGCAGGGCTGCCCGGCGGCGGAGAAAAACCCCGTAGAAGCAGGGCTGGCAGTGCACGGGAGCCACACTGCATAGGAGAGGACAGTTGAAGCAGGAAGCCCGGCGGCGCGGGGCTGCCCGGCGGCGGGGAAAAGCCCCCTAGAAGCAGGGCTGGCAGTGCACGGGAGCCACATTGCATAGGATAGGATAGTAGAAGCAGGAAGCCCGGCGGCGCGGGGCTGCCCGGCGGCGGGGAAAAGCCCCCTAGAAGCAGGGCTGGCAGTGCACGGGAGCCCAGGGGTACCGGGGCTAGCAGCGTGGGGGAGCCTGGCGGTGCGGCGGCCAGCAGTACCGGCCAGGGCGAGCCAACATGGCAGCGGCGGTGCAGACAGGAGCGGGGAGCCAGGAAGTCTGGCAGCGGCGGTGGCAGCAGCACCGCCCGCAGGGCAAGCAAACGCAGCAGTGGCAGTGCAGACGGGAGCAGGGAACCTGGCGGCGGCGGCGGCAGCAACACCGCCCGGCCGGCCCAGCCAAGCCATAGCGCCGAGCCGGGCCATCCACCCCTATCGGCAACCATGAGCGGGCCGAGCCTGCCTGGCCCCGCCCCGAGCCAGTAAAGCCCGCTATGCCGCGATCCTGTTGCTAATTGGCCAATTTGTGAAAGCTGCGCACGGATTCTCGCTACGAACGAAAGTGCGGCTAATATTCGGGGTGCGGCTTATCTATTGACAAAGACAGCAACATTGTCGAGGCACCGGGGGTGCGGCTTATAATCCGTGCGGCTTGTATTCGTGAAACTACTGTATTTCTGTGTAAATGCATGCATGATAAATTGTGAAATTAGGAGAAAATGAGGATCTACTGTGGTAATACATTTTAATCATATATATGAAAAGGAGGAAATAACTGTTTTTAAATACCAAGGCAATAAAGTGGTTTACACAATATGTCCCTCCAAGCAAAGAGAACAGGACACTAGGCTTGTTTTCCTACTGCATGGGAAGCAAGATATTGCATACAAACAAGCAGATAAATGGATATTAGCTGATCACAACCACTGCAGGGAATATTTCAGGGAGCAGGATATGTTTTTATTCCTAGAATGCCATCTATTTAAAACATGACATAGATATACTCAGGGAAATAGTATGATTGTATTATAAAATTAAAATGGTAATAGAAATTGATTTGGATTGGTTTGGATTGAATTGGTTTGGATTTTGAATGCTTAAAATCAGTGGATGTGTTGGAGGTCAAGCTTCGTAAAAACCTACTGAATATTAAAAGTGGTAAACAGGTCATTGAACCTTCCTTAGTTTAGGGATGGTATGGTTCATATCTCAGATGCTCAGATGAAGGCATAGGAATAAAATTCAGAGAGAACTGTGCTAAAAAGGTTTACAGCAAATGTATACATCACTGAGAGCCATAAGCCAGTTGGAATAAGAAGTAATAAGAAGTAATTTACTAATATAATATCAGTTATCAGCTCCCCATTTGTTTGCTTCCAGGAAAAGCTCAATAGGATGATTAATTTGCACTTGTTGTGAGTTAAAAAGTAATATATTAAGCTTTATGTTTAATTGTAAATCTTTATAGTACATGAGCTATGCAGCTGAGTAAAATTTAACAATGATCATCTCACTCTTGCATTCCTAATTTATGGAAACTTTCTGAACACTTTGATGTTTCAAGAAAATATACTCTCTTCCTTTGTCTTGCTAAATACTTCATTGAAAAATTAGAAATTCTTAGGGTGTCATAAGTGCTTAGCTCTTTCTCTGTATGATGTCTTGAGTATGAAGGTTTGCAGACATTAAGCACAATTCTCATAGGGGTGTAAGTGCTGAAGCAGGAGCCCTTTGGATGACACTGCCTTAAAATGCTCACAGTGGAACTGCATAAATGCTTGGGTGTTAGCAAGCACTTACTGAGAATGAATCTTTCCTTAATTTCTTCACTGACAAGTATTTATTTTAATAAATACTAGCATAGCAGAAAAAGGCAGAGATGGTTAATTTTCCTCTTGAAAATTATTATTTGAACTTTTAGTTACTTCTATAAAAACATTTTCTTCTATAGTTAAAAAGACATTAAATCAAGTTGGTTTATGCTTTTTCAGGCATCCTTGGCTAATTTTTGATTTTTGCTTAGATTATGGAGAATTGCAACAGTTTAGTAGAGCACGTCTTTGCATTCTTTAGGACTTTGGAGGTTATATTTTGCAAACCAGCCTAGTAAGGGTGGTGATTTTTTTTTATTGTTTTCAATAAAGTGTCACAAACTAATAATTTGAAAAATTTGGAGATGAAAAAAGTTTCTGAGGGGATAAAAGTTGTGTGATAGAAGACCTGCCACTGCGGTTATTTTCCTTTCTAAATAAATTCATGCAAAAATCGTTTAAAATTCAGGCAATTTTTAATGTAGTTGACAATTGTCTAGACAACTTGAGTTCTCAAAACTTTTTTTTGTCTTCTTCCCCGCATCACTACCTTTGGCAGCTTTATGCAATTCCTTGGTTTCTTACAATGTTTACACGTGAGTATTTTTTTCCTTTGATTAAATGTTCTTGTATTTCTTTAGCCTAAGTTTTCTCACTTTTCCAGCTGAAACCTTTCTTATTTGGTATGATAGGTCATTTAGTACTATAATTTGCAAGGATATGTTGTGGAAAACTTAACAGTGCCTGTCACTCACTTTCTGCCCTGATTTAGTGATTATTAGTATTTCTTCTGCTTTTTTCAGTTGTTGTTATTGTTAGATTATTATATAGTTATTCTGTTGTTGTTGTTATTATTATTATCTGGATTATTTTACGCATGCAGTATTTAGGGTGTATTCAGAGGAAGCTGTTATCTACTGGGAAAAAATGTAATAATAGTTAAAAAACAAAACCAAACCACACCACTATCCCCTGCTGTCACTCAAATAATGTAAGAAAGAGAGTGACTTTGTTTTTGGAGATAATAATATTTTTATTGTACATTGACACACCGTTATTCTGGCAGCACTAGTTTACTGTATTTGTGCATGTATGTTAGGAAAAAATTAGAGATTTCTAATTTGGTGAGTTTTAGTTAAAGAGAACAAAATTAATAAATCAAGTCTAGAAAGCAATTTAAAAACGTTTTTGCTCAAAAATCTTAGATTTTTTTCACGTCATATCAACATTGGCAGATGTTGAATTTAAATTTTTTAAAAAGTTGCAGAATGAAAAGAGCTAATTGATTATTTCTCTGATGAAATATCAAAGAACTTAATGTGAGATTCTTGATTGCCTTTTCTAAATATTTTGATTGTAAAGCACTGGTCTTGCAGTTGTTGCTTTTTCTATACCCTTCATGAGAATCACCACATTTGGAAAACCAAGGAGGTGGTTTCCTTGAGCAATGAAGTGCAATAAAGTCTTAGAACTATTTAGTTCTAAATAGTGTATTTTAGGAGAGCCACCTTCAGCTTTATATATAAAATCGTGCTATTTTTAATAGGCCTTTTTCCTTGTCTTTCTTTTATTCTGCCAATTTTTTCTTCATACTGTTCATTTTTTTGGTCTGATTCTAAGTAGTTATCTTATTGATTAACTCATTAATGTCTTCTTTTTGTGAAAAACTGATATGCATGCCTCAATACATAATTGTACTGTACCAAAAGAAAAAAAATTGCTTAATTCTTGACATACTTGAAATGTGAAAAACCACATGCTTCCATGTATTCATTAAGAAAAGAACACTGTGATTTCCAGAATAATCAAACTGCATATGAAGACAAGCATGATACTAAAGAGGCTGAGTCCTCTTTGCTCCCAAATAAAAAAGAAATCCCTCAAGATGCGAGGGGAAAGAAGTGCCTAGGCAACTCATTAACCCTGTTAATGTGTGCATATGCTTACAGAGTTTTATTTATTGTGCTTATTCATTATGCAGATGTCTTTCCTTTGCACAAAATTTTTCACTTGTGGGATACATTGCTGCTTGGAAATTCCTCCTTCCCATTCTGTATTGGAGTTGCCATACTTCAACAGCTGAGGGATCGTCTTCTGGCTAATGGATTCAATGAGTGTATTCTCCTCTTTTCAGATTTGCCAGGTACAGAAAATACTGTTTCTTCCTTTTTTCTCTGTCTTCCCCGGTGTGTTTCTAAATATGTGTTTAGAAATCATGGTAGACTTAGGCAAACTCACTGCCAGAGTGTGTGGATCAGCAGCAAGAATGCAGTAGGATAGTTATTTCCAGGTGAAGATTGGAGTATTTTGCTGAGAAACTTAGAACAATTTAAAACAATTCAGAAGCAACTGTTTGTAGACATGCCACGTATAGATACAATCAGTTATATGATTTTTTTTTAAATAAATTGAGTACAGTTCTGAATAGTCTTTTTCTTCTTTGGTGCTGGAAGTAGCCTATTTTCTTTTCTAACATAATTAAACTTTTACTGTGGAAGTAATTAATGTAAAAGCATTAGGGAAAACAGTATAGGAAGCCATTGGAATTACTCTGTAAAATATTTCCATTTGAAACTTAATGCTTTCAGAATAACTCAAAATCCTATCAGAGTCTGCATGATCATTGTGCGGACGTTCTGTATCTTTGCTCAGTGGGAGGTGATTGACCTATCCATGCAAACTGGTACCTTACGAAAATACATTGCTGTTAACCATGAAGTTTGGATCTTCCTTCTGAGCAAGTACATAGTAAGATAGTAGAACGCATTTGAACTGAGTAAGCCATGTCACCTAAAAGATGTGTTTTAGTTTGTAGTAACACAAGTAGGAAGGCTGGTGCCCTCAGAACATGCTTATGTTCTTGTTAATTGCCTCTCTCCTGCTCAGGATCTTACTAATGTAATACAGGTCTTAGGTAAGAGGTTGACACTGTTTTAAATGTGGCTTTCCTTTAGATAACTAACTTTGGGGTAATTACTGGGCTAATTATGGGTTTAGTGAGCTTTATTTGAACACCATGTGTGCAATTCAGTAATTCATAATTCTTTTAAACAAGTTGTTCTTCAAAAGAACTGAAGGAGAGAATGAATTTTGGAGGAGAATTTGAAAGGTCTTCTTAACTTTTGCAGTCTCCACAATTGCAGAGTTTACAGAGGTTAGCAGTAGTCTAGGTAGGAAGCAGATGCAACTGAGTTCACAGTTGTGTAAGTCAGTGAGTTATCATAAATGAAGCTTTGTGATTTCTTTAAATACTGTTGTCACAAATTGTCTCTCACTGTATTCCATTCTATATGGGTCTAGATTTCAAAATTTGTCTCTTACTTATTAGTTCAGTATGCACTATGCATTTGCTACTGTATTTTTCAATCTGTAAGAAATTTAATTAGGCCAGTACCTATAGTGTGGAAGTTTAATTTTCAATCTGTATGTTTAGTCATTTCAAATGCTCATAGTAAATTTAATGGGATATCTACAGATAGCTGAACTAGAATATTGAGAATATTGATTCTCTTCCCATCCTGTCCTCGCCTGTGTGTTAGCTGTATGTCCTAGTTAAGTACAGATCCATTAATGTTTAACTTATTTTCTTGCCTAAGGTAATTTCTCCATATTTTTCTTTTTCTTGAAGGGTGCTAAATTATAGATTCAAATTTATCTTAAATCAGCTGACTTACTCATAGGAGAAGTACTTTATGCTGAGGTCATGTATAAGAACACATTAGTTCTTGTAATACATATGTGTTCATATAATAAAATTAAAACACTAATATCTGCAGTGATATAATGTACAAGCATTGTGCTGGTTTTGGTTGATGACAATTTTGCTGATACTCTCTGGTAGGAAATGCAGGTTTCTGAAAAGATTTTTTCTTAAATTGATGGTGTCTGTGATATTTAGGATGTCAACAATGGCACGATTGAATATTTTGAGATTAATTGAAAGCATAGCATAAAATACTGCTAGTAAAACTACTAGGGGAAAAAGGAATAAGGGTGAAAGACAATCCTAGTGTGTCTCAAAATTAAATGTCTAGCTTAATCAGTAACTTTTTCAACATATAATTCTCATAGCCTTGTGCCTTTTCTTTCTGACCTGAGTGTTACTTCTGATTAAAAAGTGTTGACTCATTATGCATTTTGTCACCTGTGTCTTCCAAACAAGACTTCTGTTATTTTGGTTACGATAAATTGTGTGCCAAGGCTGAGAATTTCCTGAAAGTAATTTACAAATAACCTTCACCTGAAAGTACATCACTTCCAGGAAGAGGTTGTTGTTCAAAACATCTGCGATAATTTTAAACTCAAATCAATTGTTGCACAAGAATCTGAAACTCCTGTGATTTTTAAGCTTTGAGTGCACTGGAATGGCTTATTTCAGGCTGCCAGTGAATTAACTTCCTTTCCAGACTGATAGAGGAATTTTACTGGAATCTTGGAACTTTGTGGAACACTTTTAAGATTTCTTGTTTTGACAAAAAAAGACAAACCTCACTGCCTAATTTCCAGTGCACTGTATATAACACAATTGGAATTATTTTTTTAAAATAATAGTGATGTGAGGAAAATGAAGGGTTGTTATGTCGTCATTGATTACTTGATTCTGAAAATCCTTTCCAATACTTGTCTCAAAGCTTTGGCCATATTTTATCTGTAAAGCCAATACAATTGGGTAATTGCTATTTTTGGCAAAATTTCTCTGTTGGAAATTTTAATTTATTTTTATGTTGTTCAAACAATGTCCTAGCAGATTAGGAAATTAATTTGAAGATTTTGACAAAATAATTGGTGAATTAAGAGTACGGGAAAATCCTTTTGCAACAAATGTTCATACCTTGCAGAGCTATATGAAAGGGTCATATAAGCAACTGCTAAAACTTAAATAGAATTTGATTGTTTAGGAAATTACTACCCCAAAGTGCTGGGGCTTTTAAATTTAAATTCTCTTAAATTTTTTCTTTCATATTTTTTCCTTTTTTTTTAAGGAGCTCTCTTAAATACAAAGTTTATTCAAACAGAATAAATACCAGAGAATATTTAGGAATATTTGAGACAGACAAACAAAACCAACACTGGAATTGTTGCCAATGTTTTCACCTGTAGTTTTGAGACTTAGTAAATTTTGTTTTACTCAGGTGATGCAGAGAGAGCAAAGACATTAACATTACCTTTGTTTTGCCTCTAAGTCTGACATGTAGCAGAATTTGTCAGGAAAATGAAAATGGTAAGGATGACGCTACTATGTTGAGATTCCTGAGGTAGCAGCAGCAGAGACAGGACTCTGCTATCCAACCAGTGCTGTCTGTGCAGTCTGGATATCCCTTAACCTCATGTATCAGCAGATTTACAACCCAGAAGGCTTTTAATGCCCTGAGGAACAACTGTATGAGTTTACTGTAAAACATGCAATTTTGCTTATAGCTTAATCTTTAGAATCTTGCCGTAAGTTTGTGTGATAATGTCCATTATTCAACTCAAAAATTATGATTATTGTAGTTTGACTTGATTTCCAAGTTCATTACATGCTGTACAAGTAGTACGAAGTCAACAACAGCTTTTGTTAAGAAGCATCCAGACACATACAGCTCTTTGCAAACAGTTGAAGGATTCTTAGACTAATCCACTCCCACCTGGAATGGGTGTAGTAAAGAGTCTGGCAAACAGATCATCCTGCAGTGATTACTGCCAATATCAGTGCTGACATACAGAGATGAGTTACAGACTTCTGAAAACTGATAAAAAGATGAGGATAAATGTTAGACAAAAGGGAAGTACCAAGCCTAAACACAAGATAAAACATACTCTAACAAACCTTTTATTTTAATTCAATATGCTTATCTTCTGTAGTTTTGGAGCAAGAGGAGGGTTCATTCTTTCAATGCCGTGCCCCTTAGGAAGGTAGGTGTCTTTTTACTGACTCCAGGCTAGTCAGTGCTTCCAAAGAAAAAACCTTCGCCTCAGATGGGAAGTTCATAAAGACTGACTGTAGAAAAGCAATCCAGTGTGATGAGGAGCTACAGTGAAATGGTTGAAGTGGAAAACTGAGACACAGGCTTGTAGCTTTAAGATGCAAGATCTGGCTGTCATCAAACCACAGACATAAATGATTCTCCAGGGAACGAGTTTTCTCTAATGTGGAAGAAATTATTATATCCATTGCCATTCTAATGATGTGCCAAAATGCTGAATCCCATGATGGTGGAAGTCATGAGAATGCTTAGAAGGATTGCATCCAGCTTATAAATGGATTAAAGCATAAAAATAGTGGAAATTCTCTACTAAGATTGTATGGAGCAATTTTGAATGACGCGTTTCTGTTGACAGCAGCAGAAATGGACACATATCACAAGGCTCTATTACAGATATGTTTCAGACCCTAGATAGCTACTATTTTACTTTGAGCTGGTTTGCTTCCTAAAAATCCTTTGTCTGCCCACATCTGTGATCCATATGCTTTTATTGTACTGGAATTTTGGGTGGTTCAGCATTTCTATAGCTCTGATAAGAGGAAAAAATGACAGCTGGCTACGAAGTCCACACTGAGTTTGTGGGTGTTTAGTGCCTGTTCCCATTTGTTTTACTACTCCTCCAAGGAAAATGTAACCTTGGAGATAAAAACACTACAGAGGTACAGTGTTTTTTCATATTCCAGTGAACTGTAGAAAAAGAAAAAGATAATACAGTGTTTTGATTAGGGTTTGACTTTTTTCATGCACTTTTAAAAATATCCTACTGCATAGATTAAGGCG
Source organism: Catharus ustulatus (assembly GCF_009819885.2). Taxonomy (NCBI): domain Eukaryota; kingdom Metazoa; phylum Chordata; class Aves; order Passeriformes; family Turdidae; genus Catharus; species Catharus ustulatus. The sequence continues at coordinate 24,063,871 of NC_046225.1, read as the reverse complement.
CTGAGGAACAGAAGCCATAACAGCTCTTCTAAAAGGAAACTTCTTTTACCTTCAGCTACAAAGTTTTGACATTGCTTTGTTGTCATTCATGGAAGATGGCTCTGGAAAGTATTTTGCTGTGGAGCTAGTGAAGCTGACTACTTTTTCAAGTTACAATATAGCTGAAGAAAAACAGCACTTTGGTCTCTTTCACATAATACACATGATAATGATGTTTTAACTATAACAAAAATATTGATTGGACGTATCAAAAGACATCAGAATTTAAAAGGAAGTCACTTTTCCTAGTTTTCTTTTCTTGAAATATGTAGGTCAGGCTGATAATTATGGAAGCATCTTTTTCTGAGCATGATGCTCATCTTTGCTATATTAGAAGGTTTTTTGGAGATGCAGGTGTATTTCATGATGCAATTCCTCAAGATTATTGGCTTTGGGACAGAAGCAAAGGGATTTGTTAGGGCACAACTGCTCACCAAGGCTGTCTGGTAGTGTCTGATTGTAAGACACTACAGTTTTTTTACCAGACAAGTTATTTTTCCTGAAGCTGTGAATTCTTTAATTGTTCACCTTTTTCCACTTGTGACACAAAGATTATAGAGTATAGATTCTGTCCTCTTGAGACTAAAGAGAAGTGCTGGAGTGAGCAGCACACTGAGGAAAAAAACCTGAAATCCTTTATTATACTCAGTAGTTGTCACTGGCAGAAAAAAATCAAATGTATATCCTTTAGCAAACGACTGTCTGCCGCAAAAGATGGTGCTTCATAAAAAGGGTGAAAAATTAGTTCCTCGGTAAAACCTTCCTAGTCCATGTCTTAAAAACAGTCTGACACACAATGTATGCCCCTTGTTTCTTGAAAGTACCCTGATAGTGCTCTCCATAGTGAAAAGGCACTTCAGAAAATAGAATAATCCACCTGTTAGTCACATAGGATTTTGTACACCTTTACACTGGAATAAATTGAAAGTAAAGTATAAGAAGGTAGACTGTCAAACATACTAGGATTTCTAGACATGAACTGACAAAATTCAGGCTGCTCCTATCTGAGATACTTCGCTAGATGTAGTGAACTTTTTTCCTCATTACGAAGGTGTCTTGGGAAAATATTTCCTTTTTTTTTCCCATTAAAACTACAAGCATAACAACTGATTCAGGATTAGACTAATGCTTAGGAAACAATAGTGTCCACTAGACTTCTTTCCTTTTACAATTGCGGAGAACATTGCTATCAGAGCAAGGTACCTTATAGACTGTGTGTTTCTGTTTTTGTTATGCTGAATAAATTTGTTGGCTTGCATGGTATAAATGTTCTGCTCAATAATCTTTAGTTCTCTAACTAAATTGAGGAGAATTTTTAAATTATCTGCACAAATTATGTAGTATTAAAAGTTTTTGATTGAAATGTACATTAGCAACACATTTCTATATGATTGTAGATATATTTGGGGAGTGTATATCTAACATTGTAATAGAGATACACATTACTTTAATGCAGATTGGAATGGCAATGTAGGCTGAGCACTAGAAAAATCTTTCTGTCAAAATAAGGACTTTGAAATGAGGTTAACTCTCAGTGCTCTTATACTTTGGGATAGCTGTCAATTCCCCTCAATTTACTTTCACATAGTATTTAATTTAAACTCTTGCCTTTATAAAGCTGCATGAGGCATTTCCTTCTCTCTATCTGAATTTCTTCGTTCTTAATGTCCTAAGAGTATACTGGAGTTTAGTAGAAGTCAACAGGAAGACCAAAACTAAACATGGAGAACTAGAGCAGGGTTTGTACCTGAAGTTAAGACTTTGTTTGGTATTGTAAACTTGGAATAAATGTCAGGACTTCATTGTTAATATTGAAAGGCGAAACTTGTTCAGGAAGGAGAGTTATCCCAACTGGAAAGAACTCACATTGTATGTGAAAAATGTTGCCTGCATTCTGAAAATGCTGATAAATAGTCTGAGTAACCAGTAGGGGTGTGTCAGGTGACACCTCTGTCACTTTAAAAGTTTAAGAAGTCTAGGCAAGCCTCTGTTAGGGATAGGAGGGACAGGCTGGACACATTGATCTAGCTTTAGAGCAAGGCGAGAAGCTGGACAGTCTCTTGCTAGTTCTTCAGTCTTCATGCTAAAAAAAAACTTATCATCATTCTAAGGACATGTAAACTGATAAACCACAAACTTGTCTACTTTTGATGACAAACATTTGTCTTGAATGTACTTTAATGCTTCCATATGTAAATTCAAATGAGGGTGTTAACTTAGCTCTTGCACAGAATAAGGGAACTTTTTCCCATGGCTTATAAGTTGGTTAATTATGCTTCAAGCTTTAAAATACTTAGAAAATGTATACTAACAAGGTTGGACTGCTGTTAGTTACTTAAAGCTATTGGTTTTGCTATGTGAAACACTAACACAGATTTGACTAGTGGTAAACACTGAAAGTTTTGGATCTCAGTAAGTTACCTACTGCAGTGCCAAATGACTAGAGCATTTTTTTTAGAAATGAAAGCAGTTTTACGTATGAGTACATAAGCAAAATGGTTTTCTTCCTGTTTATAGTTGTTGTATTTGTGGGAAATAACATTTCAGTCCTGAGTAAGATGTTGCTTGCTCTATCAATTTGAGAGTATTACATGGTTCAAGATGCTCGTTAGGCAGATCTAAATACTCTATTTGTGTTTATCTTTACCCAGAAGTTTTCCATCATTGATATGGGAATGAACAGGTCAAATTAGAGGCTTTCATCCTTTTCTCATGGCAACAGATACTCCTTTGAAGGATTACCTGCATTTTTGTCTTCTTTTAAAAGCAGAAAATCTGAGTTAATTCATGTTGTTTCCTTACGAATACCCTGAAGGCTAATGGGAGAGCTAATGCAAAGGTCTTCTACTTATGACTCTTGAGAGTCATCAGTTTTATAAGTTTTATGGCCTGGTCAGAATTTCTGACTGCAGAGTTTTTTACAGATTTATACCCGCTACACCTGGGAAATAACTGAAGTAGCTCATAGTTACCACCCAGAAAGAAACCTATAACAGCATGATCTCTATTTTTTAGTGCTGAATTTCAGTATTTGCATATTATTTCTGTGAAATGTAGATTTAAGATAAAGAAGGTGAATTTTACTAGTATTTCAAATTCTAAAACTGACTTAACAGATATTTAGCAAATAATCTAACAAAAATTGACTGTTGTTGGTAGCACCACAAGTTCCTCATCTCCATGGCTTTCTCACAAATTTCTCCTCTGAGGTGAACCCTGCAGTTTTATAAACCTGTCTTTTATGCATCTTCTGATTATTATCTACCTAGGAAATAATGTTCATTTTTCTGCTGAGCTGCTTTATTTCCACTGTGTATTCCTCAAGTTTTACATAGTAACCTGCCTCTAACTATTTCCATTAGATATTGGGAATTCCTGTGCTTCTGTCATTGGCAAGTGTCCTACGCTGTGTTAGGACTGCCCCGGATGTCTGTAACATTTTATTAGTTATTAGAAATATCTGCTGTTCAACAGCACTGGCATATCTCATAAACATGTTTAAAAAGCAATTTCTTGTTAGAGTTTAGTTTTTATGTAATCTATTTCTGTCTCCTTTCTCAATAAACCATAGCATGTGGCATTTGGTGATTGACTTAAAGCTTTACTCTTTATGCAGTCATGTGGCGTTCTGTGTCTTCCCTGCTCATGTCAATCCTGGCACCATCATGTTTCTGTACTGGAATGCATTCTTTAGTAAACCTTTCCAGTGAACTGCTGAGTCAGAGCAGTTTTTACAATCACAAATAAGAAAAGAATTCATGTTTGCCCTTTATGCAGTCTAATGTCTAGGGAATAATTCATGGTGTTTACTGCTGCTTCTCTCTACTGCTGTCCACAAAAAAAATGCAGTCACGCAACTGTCCTGCAATGTATTAAATAAATAATGTAAAGAGAATAGTTCTACATTGACCTTTTCATTTATAATAACCTTCTTACAGTAATAGATACAAAGATGTTGGATAGAAATGTCATTTCTCTTCCTAGATTTGTTTTTTAAATATTCACAATCAGTGTGTCTTTTTGTATGTCATCAGGAAAATAGAGTTTATGGCCTTTCACCTCTGTTTCTTCTAAGAGCAGGAATCAGGAGGTTGAAGTGACTGACCTATTCAGTACCAGAGCATTCATAGCATAGAGATTTTCTGGCCTGCTTATGTGGCTGTGTGGTGAAAGCTGATGTTGCCTGGCAGGGTAGTAATAAAGTACAGTAATTTCATGACCATAAGGCGCACCGGACTATAAGGCGCACCCCCCGGGAGTAGGCAAAATTCGCAACTTTGTAGATCAGATAAGGCGCACCGGACTATAGGGCGCACTTTTTTTTTGCAGCAAGGCTCCACCCCCAGCTCCCTCCACGCGGTTGCTGGACGAGGCCCCGCCTCAACCCAGCCGCCATTGGCTCCCGGGCCTGCCTGTACCCTGTAGGGGTGGTGCTGCAAGCCCCCAGGCCCGCCTGTATCCGGCGGGGCCGGGGCATGGCCACTACCCCTCCGTGCCGCCTCTCTGGGGCCGGGCTATGGCCACCACCCCTCCGTGCCGCCTGCATGGGGCCTGGGGGTGCCTGTGTAGGGGCCGTGCCGCCTCCATGGGGCCGGGGGGTGCCTCTGGAGGGGCAGCTCCACCTGCACGGGGCCAGAGCATGCCTCTGGAGGGGCCGTGCTGCCTCCATGGGGCCGGGGGGTGCCTGTGTAGAGGCCGTGCCACCTCCACGGGGCCAGAGGGTGCCTGTGTAGGGGCCATGCCACCTCCATGGGGCCGGAGGGCGCCTCTGGAGGGACTGTCCCGCCTCCACGGGGCTGGGGCGTGCCTGCCGCTGCTCCGCCCCGCCTCCACCTGGCAGCCATGGCCCTGCCGGCTCCCTCTGTGGCTCGCAGCTCGCACTTCCGGGTAGGCAAATTTTTTGAACTTTGTCCATCAGATAAGATGCACCGGACTATAAGGCGCACTTCCAGGTTCCAGGGAAAATTTTAGTCAAAAGGGTGCACCTCATAGTCGTGAAATTACTGTATTTGTTATGGAGATGTCAAACCAAGCTCATAATTCTGGTCTATTCCCAAAACACAGACGCCATTTATTTTGGCTGTATTTCTTAACTGGTATCCTGTTACCCAAGGAAAAGGCTCTGGAATTGATTAACTTCATACAAAGACTTGGTCTGTGTAAATTTTCACTAGGAAAGAACCATTTGTCTTATGTTGTCCTCCATTACTTGCCTTCACTTGCTATGAACAGCATATGCACACCTGGTTTTGCTGTAAAAATAAAAAATTATATGTTCTTTTATCACAGGTGTATTGCATTTAAACTGATGCTTTTTCAGCATTTTTTCAAGTGCATTCTACTTCTCTCCTGTATCTATAACAATAAACCTTAAACTTACATGGCTTAAAAAGCACCTATGTCAGACTGAACCATCCTTTTCAGTTGAGGCTGTGGATAGAGGCAGGCAGCATATATATAGTTTGGCATGAAAAAAGCAAAATGAAAAATATCTTAGAATAAACAGTTTAGTTCAGAAAGGGAGCAAAGCATTTCAGTAGGCTTAATGTTAGGATGGGGCCATGGCAAAATCATAATGCTACTGTTAGATCACTTTTCTTTCCCTTCTCTACTCCTGCTTTTATCAATTACTGTATTATTCACATTTTTAGAAAGCCTTTTGATGCTAAGCAATTAGCTGCTGCTATAGAATTGTTTCCTTTAAGGCTCAATTGCTGCTTGACTGTGAAATTCTTGAGCTCATTTGAGCCAAAATTCCTAAATACAATGTTTGAAAATGAAATTGTGACTGCGGTCCCTAAGAAACTTGGGTTTCAGCTTTGACTTTTTGAAATACAGGTGCTCTGCAATTTTTCAAAAACGGTTTGAATATGTACTAAGTTTTGAAATTATAGCTTATTTTTATAGTATTATTATGTTTTAAGTCAGGCTTACATGTTTTCACACTTCATATTTATTGACACCATGTTATTCAGCATGTTTTCTTTACAGATTTTCCAATGAAATAATTTATCTTAATAAAAATAGAAGGTACATCATTTTTAAACTACAAAATACCCCAGTGGTGGGATCTTGGAGAGCAGTCAGATGTTACATGTACATCTCCGTGAGTGAGCATGCCTTCTTCATGCCTTCAAAATGTTACTTTCACTTGTAGCTCACACCTGGAGATTTATGCAGACCCTGCTCTCAGAAGAATGTTCTTCTGAGTTGTTTGCTCGTGTCAAGTACTCTGGCATTCTGCTGAGGTAGTCTCTGTTCATTTGTTCATAGTCCAGTTCAAGAATCTAGGCTCTGATTTGATATATTTAGGCTTCTGACATATCAATGGTATGTTTCTAATAATGTGGAAGCTGTAATGTTTTCTGGCTTGTAATGCAATGACTTGGGAGTAGAAAGAGTATAGGCAGGATTAATACTGTGTGAATGCAAAGTTTTGGGGAGATAACAAAAAATGTACATTTCACCAGAGACTGACTCATTTGTCATATATTTCAAAGGGCATGGGATTGAAGTAGCACACCAGACTCTTACTTATTAGCCAAAAAGAGGAGAAAAGATCTTATCCAGCAAGGGTGCACGAGATTGCATTGCATTTTAGTTTCTGACAGGAAGTGATTTTTCTTTTACTGAAATTGCAAACAAATGATGAAAAAGGGTTTGAGGGTTGCTCAAGTGTGAAACCTGGTCATGCAATGTGACTAATAAATATTCTGTAAATATTTATACCAGTTTAATGTAGTCTTAAACTCCAGTATCCTGAAAGTAATTGGTTTTTTTAAAAGAATGTAAGTAAATTCCTTGAGTACATTCTTTCACCACTCATAGACTTGTCTCCCTTGTGGATGCTAGATGTTGACTGTTCCCATATTATATGCGTGTGCCTATAGTTTGCACATTGTTGGGAGGCATTTTTTAGTTGTGGGGCTTTTTTATTGTTACTTGTGGAAATCACAATTGCCTTGTTGTAGTTTTTACTTTGCATTATTGAGAAGCGGGTCAAATAATCGACAGACTGTAAATTTGTTTTAGACTTTTAGTTGACAGCCTGTAAATTTGTTATAGGCTTTTGTTGGCTTCCTGCAAAATAATTAAAAATTCTCTCTTGTTCTGTGGAGTTTCATTTTCAGTCATGCCCACTATCCTCCTGAAATGCTGCTTAGAAGAAATGAGAAAGCAACTATTCCAAAATCACAGAACAGGCTCCTATGTTTTTTACTTACACCCTGATGTGTGAGAACTGGTTGTGTTTTTTACAAACATGCACAAAGTTAGAAGGGACCACAAGGATCATTGAGTCCACCTCCTGGCCTTGCAATGATACCCCAAGAGTCACACCATGTGCCTAACAGCATTATCCAAATGCCTCTTGAACTCTATCAACTTTGATGCTGTGTTCACTCCCCTGGGAAGCATGTTCCAGTGCTCAAGCCTATTTTCCAATTCTCTGAAATGTGTTTCTTCTGGAATTACAGAGCTTGTTTCTAGGAAAAATATTTTGACCAGTTTGAGTGTTTAACACTGTCAGTCTCAATTTCTGCTTTCATAGTTTTACTGCAAACAGTGTTGCTATTCCATCCCCCAGTTGTCTGTTTTCAATTTCAGATATATGTTGGTTATTATACCCTCTCACAGCCAAATGCTTCTCATGCTATTAATTATTGTTATTTAGATGTAATAACTAAGTTCTGCATTCATATAATTTATTATAGAAGTACTACTAATGTTGCCTTAGCTAAGAGTCTCAGAAAGTGGGACTGACAATTCAATTGCAGCAGTCTCTTTACAAAAAAAAAAAAAAACCAAAACAAATAAAACCAAAACAAAAACAAAACAAAAAAAGAAATCACAGCCCCGCTATAAATGTACTGCAGTCTTGAACTGAAATTATCAACTTTTTATACATAAAATGAGTTTTCATAAATGTAGAAAAAAGTGCAACTGTAGTGATGGTGCTTTTAGGTGTTTTCTGAGCTTGAGGAATAATAACCAGTGAAAGGTATCTCCTCTCTTTACCTGAATTTAGAAATTGTGTGAAATTCTCCAGTTGTGGGAATTTTCTTTGGGACTGATGCTTACTAACAGCCTTCTATTCTAGTATAGTCAAAATGAAAAATTATTAGCTACTGTTGAGACTGCATCTCATTTATCTTCAACACCTGTTATTCCAAGCAGCTAGGGAACCCGATATTGTCTAGGAAAATTGTGATTAATTTTCACACATCCACAAAAAGGTTTTTAGAGCTAGAATTAAAATTGGGTAAGCCACAGTTTTTCTCTCAGACTTTTCAGAATTTTAGAAGCATAATATGTGTTGTCATCGATGGAATTAAAGTGGCTGCTGCAGATTGTATCCTACCTGAATACAGACAGCTTTTTGAATGGGAGAGTAATAGATCACAACTTCCAGATTTTAAACAGTCAATAATCTCATCCCACTAGATTATTCTGCCCCAAGCTTCAATTTTCAGCTTCTTCTGCTCACCACCCTGCTGATGACTGAGGTTGCTGGAGTATCTCCCAGATTGATGGCGAGGCATCAAATCTGCTGGTAGCAATGAGTGGTTGATGGCAGTGCATCAAATCTGTTAGAGATGTACAGATAAAGCCTGGCTACAATACCTGTGTTTTCCTCATAGAAGCTGATGCTTAAATCTAAATTTTGACTGTTTTACTGAATCATACAAGATCTTGAGACAGACACAAGAAGTGCCCATATCTCTGGTGTTTGTCTGTCGCACTAAACCAGTTTTGTCATAAAATGCAAGCTAGGATTATTTTCTCTCTTCATGAGACCACAGGTGCAAAACTAGCCAGTCCTTTTACAATGTTAAAAGAGTAAATGACTTTTATGTTACATCTTGTTAGAAGATAAAATACATGTTGGATGCTTAGTGTTGGAAAAAATGTATTTCCGATAGGTTTACTTTTTTTTTTCTTTTATATATGTATTTCATTGTATTTTCCTACTTTTTAACTGACCCCATCTTATTTTAGGACACCTCTCATTTGATAGGTGTCAGCTATCCTTTCAAGTTCAATAATCTATTATCACAATGGCACTTCACTCTTGTAGCCAGGATGTTTCTCTGGGAGTGTCTGGTTGGATTTAGGGACTGTATTGTTTGTTTGTTTGTTTAAGAATTCTCAAAAATCTCTAAAACAATCCATTGTGTTTCCCATCAAACACAAATTAATGTTGAAAACTCTTATTTTCCAGCAAACAGATAACATGTAGGTTTGTCAAAATGGCAGATCATGCAAAATTCAATAGCTGAAAGCTTTCAGTCTGGGTCTTAGTAGGATTTAATTGACAAATAAAGACAGTTGATCCAAAAACTCCTGATGTCTGTACACTGTATGAAATCTAGTTTTGATGAGCTGCACAAATTTACATTGAATAGTCTATAGTTTGACTTGTAAAGACTTTACGATTACTAGATTTCGATTATTGTCCTGACTTTGCATTGGTTAAAGTTCTGATACACTTCCTTTAAACAGATCAAAATAATTCTTAAAATATCTTTACTAGTTTTTAATTAAAAAAACTCTTGAATGCTTTTCTTTTTGAACGTGAAAATGTTTGAGCATCCTTTTGAATGGAAAAATGTTGGAGCAAAGGACAGAGAGATGGACAAAGATATAGATGGATATAGGTATATTTAGCAATGTCATAGCTGGGTTAGTTGACTTTAGTGATACTTTGCTGTTGCATTCCTGGTTGTTTCTTTGAATCCCTTGCAGAGATTGATATCGAGCGCTGCGTTCGCGAGTCCATCAACCTGTTCCGCTGGACCCCGAAGAGCGCCACGTACAGGCAGTATGCGCAGCCGCCCCGGCCAGCTGTGGAGAGTGGCGGCGCCAGGAGCTCCCTGTCCTGCTTGTCCACCGACTACCAGGAGGCTCCTCGGGGTGACCTGGTAAGCAACCTGGTAGCTGAAGCAGGGAGAATTGCTCAGATTATTCAGGTGGCATGTTTCTCCTGTCTCTCCCAGCTTCTGCTCTTTCAGTTCTGTTACAACAACCCACCAATATCCGCAGCTCGCCTGCAGAACTACAAACAGGCTTTATCAGAGGAGAAAAAGTGGTGAAAGAGAACAGTGTGCCAGTGAGAAATAGGTGACTGGAAAGTGATGCAGGGACCTCTGGCTGCTTTTTCCATCTTGGCATGTAAGGTAAAGGGTATGCTACAAGTTACTCTTAGAGTTTAGTAGGTGAGTTATGCCTGTGTTTATTTTGCCAAAGAGTGAGTAATAACAGAAGGAATATCTCCATATTAGAAAGAAAGATTTTTCTCCTCTCTCTCTAGGAGAATCTAATGGCTGTTTTTCTTGTCAATTGCACTATCTGAATACTGGTGATTTGAAATTATTCCTTTTCTTCCTCTCAACAGTATAAATCTAGTTAGCCTCTTAAAAATTTAATTTTATTTTTCTGGGGTTTTTTTCTTTCTACATTTTCCTACAATCATTTAATTCATGAGCACATTCCAGTAATATGGGAAGTATATATAGACCTGCTGTATCTATTTGGTGAATTGCATTCGGTTTTAGTCTTTCCATTTGCTCTTCCTAACTACTAGGAAACTAAGAAATGTTGTTGTCATTCAAGTGAATCTTTACTTTTAGTCCTTAAACTGGAGCTTGATATTCAGTCATTTTCTTGTTTTTTACTTTGATTTTTATTTTATTTCTGTTGTAATTTCTGGAAGCCTTAACTACAAATCCAGGACTGCAAGTACAGACATGCAAATGAAGAACAAAAGGAAACTTGAAAGATCCTACAGGATTTAAGAAACAGTGGATCTAGAATGGCAATGGGGAAGAAAAAATGAAATTATAGGGGAATACTGGTTGTTGTCATCCAGGAATTTTAGCCTGGATGACATCCTGGAATTTTAGCAGCACAATTGCTGCTGTGCTGCTCTGGAGATACGTAGAGAGGCTTTCTGAAGGAGCCAAAGGCTGTGCTTTCATAGAGTAATTCAGATAGGACCTCCTAAGGTCATCTGGTATAAATTCCTGCAGAAAACATGTCCAACACTGTATTCAGATGGGGTTGCCCAGGGCTTTGATCCATCAGATCAACAAAACTTCCAAGGAACATATTCAGTCTCTCTTGGCACTCTTGTCAGATGTCTGACAGTGCTACCAGTGAAAATTATTTTGTGTATGTGCTAGCTTTTCTGAATGTTCTGACAAAAGGGTAAAAAACTAGTTTTCTGATTTCTAAGCATTTGCTTGTTCAAATGTGTAAAAGCAAGAGTCAAAGCACTTGGATATGGCAAAGAGGGAGACAGGAGAAAGCAGCCCTGGTCTACTGAACTAATAAATAGTGAAAAGATTTGTATTTGTAACAGAGAGAAAAATCTTTATTTCAGATCAAGCAAGGTTCTTTCAGTATTCTTCTGTTTCCTGAGAAATATTTTGAGTGTTTTTTTCCTGATAGTGTTTTTATTTTCATACCAGAAGTTGTGTTTATTTATAAAGCTGGTAATTAGGCTCATCCATCCCACAAGTTCCAAGAAATTAAGCAAATGTTTTTGGTATGTTAAAGGGGAGATAAATGCACGAACTTCTATTGCCATCTCTTCCATTTCTAGTTCTGTCTGCCTAACAGCACAGACCTCTTCATTTACTACAGTGCAGCTGAAGGTTTTGAAGCACAAGTATATTGGATATTTTGGTTACTTCTGCATTTTAGTTTTTTAGTTCATCATGTGAAAGGAAGCTGTATAGATTCCAGTATCTTTACAGAAATACATAAGCAAAGAGGAAAGTAATCTCTTTGGCACAATAAAAATTATTCCTATCTTAGATTATAGTCTGTAAATGTGTTTGCTCTCATGTGCTGTATTTTTGTGTGTCAAGTTTTGAGACAGATGGATACAAGTCAAGTATGTTATGATTCAGTCAGGAGCTACAGTTCAGACTTGGAAAGTCCTGTGTGAAATAAGAATCCATAATGAGCTACCTCTCACTTGTGACCAAATCTGTAGTTTTGGAGGTTTGTCTTCATAAAATGATACTGCTCAGGGATTAGAACAATAAAAAATAAATTTAAATCATTGATGAAATACACTGTTTACACACAAAGGTGGTGTGTTTTGTTTTTGTTTGGGATTTTTTTAACCTTAATCCTGGAATTATCTACCTCTTTTTTCAAACATGTCCTCTGCTGGTGTTTCCTGCCGTGGGGAAACTTTTTATCTACTTGAAAGGGGTGAAAACTGAATTCAGTCTTTAGTACACACAGTACCTTTCAATGGATTTTCTAAATCATCATTTCTATAACTTGCTCTGCAGTTTAGCTCTTAAACAACAAACTGCTGTTTCCTTACCTATTTACTTCGTCATTCTTTGGACAAGTACTTGATGCTACATTTCTATCTCCAGTTTTATATTTGTGGGTCACCTCTATATTTGAGGGTGGGTAGGGTACAAAACAATTCTTTGAGAAGAAGGTTGTGGGTTTGCTTCTGAAGGTAATTTATGGCTTCTTGAAGCATTAAATGTTTAGTGTTTTTAATTGTAAACACCAGCTGTCTCTTACCTCTATATTTGTATTTTCTTTTTATGCTGCTTCAGTTTGTTTCTTAAATGCTTTGTATTGGCTACTCAAATATTTGTGGGTATCTGCACGTTACTGTGCTTTGGATAATAATAACAGAAGTATTTCCCCTCTGGGTATGCATTTTTCTCCCTAAATCAGCAGTCAGTAAAACAAAACTGCTTTTTATCACTAGCATTGCTTACTTTTTATTTTAGTGACATCTATTTGCAACTTCATAAATAGGCTTGGGTACTCTGTTTTTCCCTCCCGGACTTGCATGTTGCTTAAACCTTTACTCTTCAGCCAGTAGGCATATTTCTACTGAGATAAAATCTCAAGGAGGAAATAGTTTCAGAGAGAATGAATGTGCATCTTAAGTGGGTTTGCATTGTTTATTTTGAGAAAGATAAAATGTCAAAAATAACAACAGAAAAAATCTTTTCGATTCAGCACTGAATTTATGCTACAATCTACTCAGTTTTGTGTTTTTTCTTTACCAGTACATGGTTCATTTTTTTCTTCTTACTCTTCCTGAAACTTACTTTCACATCTTGGAAATTCCTGAAGTATTTTTCCTGAATGTGCGGGAGTCATAGAGACAAATAACACTGCAATACAACAATTGTCTGCTGTATCTGTGTGTCTTCATTATTATATGTGTGGTAGACATACGCTCTCTCCAGCTACCGCCATAATTATAAATAAAAAGGAGAAAATGTTGCAGCTTTTCTATCAATATTTGCTCACGTGTGGCAGAAATCCTGAGACTGATCCAATTACAGCTTTGACTTGTTCTTCTACTCCCAGTTCTCTTTTCAAGAGTGGGAGTTCCTGAGAGATGTTGAGGAATGAAAGCACTCAACTGGAGAAAAGTCTGCCAGATGATTATTGATCCTTGCACTGATTTAAATGCCAACAGTCCAGTTCAGCTTTTTTTTTTTGATGAAGTAGTAGAAATATCTAAGCAGCAACATGACTTAATGGCTTGATCAAAAAACACAAATATGAAGAACGTGTTTTTATCAGATGAGCAAAGTTTCCTGATAATAACTTTCCTTTGCAAATAATTAAGGATAGCTTGTGTGATAGACTTCCTACAGATGGGAATTCAGGCCTATTTGTCATATAGCAGCACTCAGTTGCTTCCTGTGTGCACCTATGAAGTATTTGTCCATGTAAGATATATTGCATAGGTTTATATTAGGCCATTAAATAACTGGTGTGTAAGTCCATTTATTCTTCAGAAAGAAGCATGGTCAGTAGTGTATACCAACACTTCTGTTTCAGTGTAAAAGCTAAGAAATACCTGTGTGAGGCTCATGCTGTTCATAATGGCTGTTATTTATATTCTGCCTAAAGGGCCTTCTGACTGCTTTGACCCATTTCAGCTTTCTTTTGTCTTGTATAGATCTTGGTTTTGTTCCTCTTTCATTGTTCTTACACTTAACAGAAAGCTCTTTCTTAAATTTGTCTTTAGATCAAATTGTGCAAAACATTAACTGATCAGGATCCTGGTTGTAGCTGCCAACAGCTTGAGTGAGAAGCTGAGGTTATTTGTCATTTTTTAGATGAGTTGGTTAAAATGCACTTTTTATATCACTCTCTTACGAGTGAGTAAACAAATCTCTGTTTAATTAAGCGTATCATAAGCCCATCACATTCTGGCAAATACTTTAGGAATTTTTGCAAACTTCAAAATCTTCTCTTTTTATTGGTTAGCTTTTCAAAGTTTTTTTGATACTCATAAGCCAGGCAGCCAGTTACCAGGAAGTGGGGAGTGTATGGAAACCTCTCCTTCCAGAACTTTGGTTCTGCAGATTACAGTAGTTTCATGACTATAAGGTGCACCCTTTTGACTAAAATTTTCCCCGGAACCCGGAAGTGTGCCTTATAGTGCGGTGTGCCTTATCTGATGGACAAAGTTCAAAAAATTTGCCTACCCGGAAGTGAGAGCTGCGAGCCACGGGGGGAGCCAGCAGGGCCATGGCTGCCAGGTGGAGGCGGAGCAGAGCAGCAGCAGGCACGCCCTGGCCCCGTGGAGGCGGAGCCACCCCTACACAGGCACGCCCAGGCCCCGTGGAGGTGGCACGGCCCCTACACAGACACCCCCCGGCCCCGTGCAGGCGGGACGGCCCCTCTAGAGGCACCCCCCGGCCCCATGCAGGCAGCACGGCCCCTACACAGGCACCCTCTGGCCCCGTGGAGGCGGAGCCGCCCCTACACAGGCACCTCCCGGCCCCGTGCAGGCAGCACGGCCCCTCCAGAGGCAACCCCCGGCCCCGTGGAGGTGGGACAGCCCCTCCAGAGGCACGCCTGGGCCCCATGCAGGCGGCACGGCCCCTCTAGAGGCACCCCCCTGCCCCGTGCAGGCGGCACGGCCCCTACAGAGGCACCCCTCGGCCCCATGCAGGCGGCATTGAGGGGCAGCGGCCATAGCCCGGCCCCAGAGAGGCAGCACGAAGGGGTGTCAGCCATGCCCCGGCCCCCCCGGATACAAGCGGGCCTGGGGGCCCGTGGCACCGCCCCTGCCGGGTACAGGCGAGCCCCGGGGCCAATGGCTACCGGGTTGAGGCGGAGCCTCGTCCAGCAACCGCGTGGAGGGAGCTGGGGACGGAACCTCGCTGCAAAAAAAAAGTGCACCCTATAGTCCGGTGCGCCTTATCTGATCTACAAAGTTGCGAATTTTGCCTACTCCCGGGGGGTGCGCCTTATAGTCCGGTGCGCCTTATGGTCGTGAAATTACTGTAAATTATTTAAAGGAAGCCTTATTTAACACCTTGTCTATTCTGACTAATTTTGAAAATCTGTATTTATTTTCTATAGTTTTAGGACTTTTCTGGTAGAAGATAAGGCATTAAATTGCTAGAGTGGATAAAATGCAATATATAAGGCTCAGGAAATAATTAATTTTAAATGTTAATTTAAAAATTTCTAATGAATGTTGTGGGTGGTTTTTTAAGTTGTAATACAAATTGCGATTATTTAAATTGAATGTAAGCTCATTGAAACACATGTACTGCTTAGTTGAGACAGAATTTAAGGAGTATGTTTGTAATGTTTGTGAGGATCTACATACTATTTAAATGAGACTGTAATAGTTTGTGAAGCACTTACTCTAGATCATATTTAAGGATTGTAAGCTTGTTTTGCATAGACTTGGTTTTTGGGTCTCCCAGGGATGTGCTCATCTGCTTTGATTGTAAATGGGGCAGTTGGAGCAGCCAGAGCACTCTGCTGCAGCCTTAGGCTCAGGTTCTGGATTCACTGATTGCCCACTAGTCCTTCTCACAAGCCTTTTTGATTATACCCCCTTTGAAGTTGAAAGCTGGGTGAATTTGACCTTTTAGACCTCCTACAATTGGGATTCCATGACTGATTAACAAATGTGCAGAGGGGGAAAGGGTAATTGTACCAGTAAAATTAATTATTAAAAAAAAAAAGAAATCTAGCTGGTTGTTTCTCTCTGCATCTTGTAGGAATGTTTTTTTCTTTTAATTTTTTTTTCCTGAATTGGAAATTGTTTTACAATCAGATTCTAGGAGAATATTAGGAAATAATTACACACCTATGTGTTTTGGTAATTTTTCAGGCTCTAGTGGTTCTGGTTTGCAATCTGGCTGGCTGACTGAAGACACAGTTGTTATTTCATTTATTTTCATGTATTTTGTGACTGACTCAGTTTATCTTTGTGAGGGAGTGCTATAGCAGAAAAAAAGTCTTTTTGAAAACCAGAACCAAACTAAAGTTGACAGTTTTATTTCATACCTTGTTAAACAATCCATATTTTATTAAAAAAATAGTGGCCTGCATTTAATAAAGGGAAAATGAAAGAGCAGTGCAGTGCTTACGTAAATTTACTTTAGGAGAGAAGTAACAGTCAGAATAATTCACTGAGTGTGTTAAAATGTGCTTTAGGACCACCACAGGTCTAAATAGCTTAATGCTTTATTCAGCTTCTGATAAGCACAGTTAGATACTGCAGTGAGGAATTATCCACTTGGTGTTACATTTTTTTATTTGTGTACTTGTAGCATTAGAAGCAATGGGGTTTGGGAGAAATTTTTGAAGTCAAGTTTTGGAGGAGAAGCAGACTGAAGGATCTTAATGGTTTGTCTCCCACACAAATATTCCCAGGTACACAACTGTAGCTACTTGCTGCCAGTCACAGCAGCTCTTAATTCCAGCTGGCAGCAGCTCCTGTGTGTGCCATACACTGCTGCTGTGAAAGTTAGGTCTTAGAGCACAGTGCTGTGCAACTGTATTACTAACACAATTTTCATGATGGGGAGGAGGTGTATTATGTCAGCCTAAGGTGCCTTTTCCCCTCTACTCCTCAGTCTTCTGTCCTACCCTATTTGTTTTCTAAACATATGTCTCTATAGGAGCCTCCCTTAGGTTAGTCTTGAATTTAGGATTCCTCACATTCCTTAGTGCGCCTCTGGCCAAGCTAGGTGCTGTATGTTTTCTCAGTTGAGTCAGGATGCAGTGTCATCATGATCTAATTTTATTAGGGAAGTGCAGTTGGAGGATAGAGGACTTTCTGGATGCAGCTCTCTTGCCTCATGCTGTCACTGTCTTTTTGCAGATCATAGCCTTGTACAAATTGTATGGTGGCCTGTGTGATGGTGTCAACACCATCTTAATCCACTAGTAAAAGCATTACAGCTCTGCATATATATTTTCTCTTCTTACATTATTAGGAGTGGAAAATCTGATTATCAAATGTGTGTGACAGCATCTAGAAGAAGGAATCCATATTGGTTGTAAAGTTGAGCCTGGACTGAACTTTAGTCATGGACCCCATCCTGCAAATATGAATGAATATATTTTAGGCTTATGGGAATAAATGTTTCTGTTGATGATGATTTTCAAAAAGCTCAGCAAAGTTTGGGCCCATGTCTCTGGAATGGATGGAATGGTGCAGAAATCCAAGATTTATATGAAAAGCACATACAACTTACAGGGTAATTGTCTGGCTGACTGTATTCTCAAAATTTTTGTGAATTACTCAAATTCAGTACTCATCTTGATAGTCACTGGTTAAGGAAGAGCCTGAACAGCATGTTTTGACAGGCTTCACAATGGTAAGTGACTGAAAGTGTCCTAGAACTGCTCTGCCATTGTTAATGCCAGTTCAGAAAACAGGAATGAGAATAAATAGCAGCTACAGATGAAAGAAGGTAGATTGTCTAAATCCAACTTGGTCTCTGAGCAAGTGAGATATGTGATCACACTATGAACTAAATTCCTCTAGCGGTTGCAGTTTGCATTGAGATGTGTTATTAAATTCTGGTTGATTTTGCTTTTGTTTTTTTTTTTTTTTCCCTTAAGAGGGCAGAGGAATCTCAGTTTCCTAAAGATTCTGTAATAATTTTTCTCAAATCAAAGGAATACAATTTCTTGTCAAGGACAGAGCATCTATCAGGAGGGATGAAAAGAGGCACTGATGAAAAGCTTTCAAGGCTGGCAAGGTCATTCTTGCTCTTGCTTTTACTTCAGGTTTTATTGCACATTAAGGTATCCTGTGAGTACAGTAGTTTCACGAATACAAGCCGCACGGATTATAAGCCGCACCCCCGGTGCCTCGACAATGTTGCTGTCTTTGTCAATAGATAAGCCGCACCCCGAATATTAGCCGCACTTTCGTTCGTGCGCAGCTTTCACAAATTGGCCAATTAGTAACAGGATCGCGGCATAGGGGGCTTTACTGGCTCGGGGCGGGGCCAGGCAGGCTCGGCCCGCTCATGGTTGCTGACGGGACCGGGTGGCCTAGCTCAGCGCCACGGCTCGGCGGGGCTGGCCGGGTGGTACTGCCGCCGCCGCCGGGCTCGCTGGCCCCCCTCTCCCGTCAGCACCGCCCCGCTGCCGCGTTCCCTAGCCCTGCCGGCGGCCTGCCGCCGCCCGGCTCGCTGGCCGCCGCCGCGTTCCCTAGCCCTGCCGGCGGCCTGCCGCCGCCCGGCTCGCTGGCCGCCGACGCGTTCCCTAGCCCTGCCGGCGGCCTGCCGCCGCCCGGCTCGCTGGCCGCCGCCGCGTTCCCTAGCCCTGTCGGCGGCCTGCCGCCCCCCGGCTCGCTGGCCGCCGCCGCGTTCCCTAGCCCTGTCGGCGGCCTGCCGCCGCCCGGCTCGCTGGCCGCCGCCGCGTTCCCTAGCCCTGTCGGTGGCCTGCCGCCGCCCGGCTCGCTGGCCGCCGCCGCGTTCCCTAGCCCTGCCGGCGGCCTGCCGCCGCCCGGCTCGCTGGCCGCCGCCGCGTTCCCTAGCCCCGCCGGCGGGCTCGCCGGCCGCGGCGCGCCGCGTTCCCTAGCCCCGCCGCCGGGCTCGCCGGCCGCGCCGCGTTCCCTAGCCCCGCCGCCGGGCTCGCCGGCCGCGGCGCGTTCCCTAGCCCCGCCGCCGGGCTCGCCGGCCGCGGCGCGTTCCCTAGCCCCGCCGCCGGGCTTGCCGGCCGCCCCCTCCCGTCTGCACCGCCGCCGCGTTTCCTCGCCCTGGCCGGCACTGCAGGCCCCCGCACCGCCGGGCTCCCCCACGCTGCTGGCCCCGATTCTGCTGGGCTTCCCCCGCTGCCAGGCAGCCCCACCCGTCGGCCTTCCTGCTTCTGCCATGCTCCCCTGCACTGCTAGCCCCAGTTCTCCCCGGCTCCCCCGCCATGCTGGCTCAGGCTCTGCCACCCTCCCTGCCCCGCCCTGCTGGCCCAGGCTCTGCCGCCCGCCCCCCACACTGCTGGCCCCGCCTCTGCCAGGCTTTCCCACCTCTGCCGGGGCCGGCCGGGCTCCAGCTTGGCTTGGGGCTGCCGCGGGCTCTCACTTCCGTGTTGGCAGCTTTTAGAATTTTGTTAATAGATTAGCCGCCCCGGAATATTAGCCGCACTTCCGGGTTTCCACCAAAATTTTGGTCAAATTGGTGCGGCTTGTATTCGTGAAATTACTGTATTTTCAGGCACAACTGGGTTATGCCTCAGCTTTGTGGTTTGAAATGGTTCCATGCAGTGGTGAGCAGCTTTTACTGTTTTATCATATCCGGGGCAACAACTGAGTTTGCAACATGTCTACCCCGCTGCATGCAGGGGAATACCGTGTCTTTCAGCCCTGCTGACTCAGTTTATTCACTCAGTTACGTTATTCCGTGGAGAGAGGTATCCTTAATAATGAGCTACTTTGGCAAGCAGAGCTCAATTCTGGTTTTTGTAGACATCCTACAAAGTTGTATGCAGACATTTGGAGGATGTTTATGATTGACAGTTGGCTGGAAGTTGCTTATTGCACTTCTCATGGTGTGAGTTCAGAAGTAGGGGGCTTTGTGGGAGAGTTGGGATGGTGGAGGGAGTGGAAGAGTACAGCTTGCAAATGGAAAAATGGAAATGGAAAATTTGAAAATGAAGCAAACTTGAATAGGAAGTGGAGAGAGAGACGGAGCATAGGGAAGATGGATACCAGTGTCTTGGCTAGGAAATATGAGAAGTAGAATAGGATGGCTACAGAAGAGTGAATGTAAGTGTAAAAATCAGTTTGCTAGAGGGGTTATGTAGAGAATACTGGCACTCAAGTGCTGAAAAATTGTAGAAAAGAGTTCTTAAAATCTGAAATTTTGGCTGTTCCTCCTTTATAAACAGTGGCAATTGAACATCAAAAAACACTGAAGCCTTTTTGTATGACCGTTTGTCAGTAATTGTAACAAAAATGGTGGGGAGTGGGACTGGAGAGCTTAAACCATTATCTTATAGGCTTTTAAAAACTTTTTTGTAGTCTTATTTCTGTGTACGTGCATACACTGATTTCAGAAATATGTTTGCAAAATATGGAATGGCATCTTTCGTGAAACATGTTTCTTCATGAAGGACCCTGATAGTTTGAATAGAGTATTTTACTTGAACTCCAGGTTTTAATTATAATGACTTCCAGGCTGAAGTTCCTAGTATATTAAATAAACTGCACAAGTTTTACTAGCTTCAAAGACAAAGGAGACAAGGAGAAACCTTGCATCTACTCAGATAAAACTATCTTTTCCATGGATAGAAAGGTCCTTTATAGCTTCTGTGTTTATCAGATGGGACTGTTAAATTTAGGTTCAGCAGAACTAAAGATCCTTGACTGTTTTCTCAAAAAAAAGTGCATATCTTCATTTAATAGCCATGATGATATGCCTGTAAGAGATTACAAACTAATGGGAAAAGAGATAGGAGCTGTGATTGTACCAGCCTCATGTTCTGGAGTGCTTTAATCTTTCTGAAACTTCACTTCCAAATTGAGAATGGCTAAGCAGCTTTAATTCCTAATATTAAAAAAAAATCTTAATGCCCATTTCTTCTTATTAAGAGCAGTAAATGCGTATGGATTAGCAATTCCCAGGCCTATTTGAAAATTAATGGGGTGAGAAGAATAAGGACTTTGAAAAATAATGTAGGGTGTTGTCAGAGAAAGTTCTGGGCGGCAAGGAGACCTCAGACTTCAGCTTAGGTACTCTTTCTGCTGTTGCCATCCTGCTGACTTAAGCAGTCTTCCTTGACAAACAGTTGCTTATAGCTGAATAGTCTAAAGCAAGATCCATGCATCTAGTTAGAATATGCTAAAATAAGTTTTCCTTCACAGGAAATCAGACTTAAGTGACTTAAGTAGTAAGCTCAATATCTTGTAGCACTTATAGACTTGTGCATACATGGATGTGTGAAAATGTGTCTTTCTGATAATTTTTACGTTTCCTAAGTAATGATGGCAAGTATATGAGTATGCTCTGTATATGAGCAGTTCTCAATTTCAGTATTGTTATTCAGTATGCAGTTTCTTACACAAGTTCATAACTGGACTTAGAACTGCATTCTGGCACTGTGCTTAAAGTAGAACTCTTGCCTTTTTTAAGAAAGAGTGTGGGTTTTTTTAGAAAGTATGTGCCATAACATGTCTGCCTTGGAAAGGAGTAAATAGATCACAGCAGGAAGATAGTTGAAAGGAAGAAACAAGCCTTTTATAAATGTGATAAGTTTTTAAAGTTGTTTTAAGCTTTTTCCAGTGGTTATCCTGGGTTGGTTTTTTTTCAGTTTGTCCAGTTTGTACTCCCTATAGAGTATTACTAGTGTGGGAATTTCAAGGTTGTGAAATAATCATTATGATCCCTTCATTGTTTAAAAAAAAAAAAAAAATTGCAGATGATAAATTCAACAGGATATTGCAAGTAGCTGTCCTGATATGTGCCTACCTGCCACTTAATGTAGCTGAAATCAAAATCTCATTTGCATATTATATCCTGTTCACGACTTGTTGGATATTTGTAAATAATTACTAAGAGACTATCAGTGCCATAAACTTTTTCTGAGTGCAGCTAACCTAACTTAAAGGATTTGGTTTACAGTGAACCCTCTTCCTTCCTTCAACTACTTTTCCTTCTGGTTCTTCACCGCTGTCTCAACTCAAGTCCGGTTTCTGTATTAGTTTCCTGCAGTTGCAAAGTATCTGTAGCAGGATAGTGGTTATGGAGACGAGGTGTGAGGATGGGGTAGAAGGATCAACAACTTGATGTTAGCCATGTTTAGTTTGTGCAAACCAGCAGTTCATTAGAAAATTCCTGTGTGAGAATGCCTGAGATGAAATATAGTTGTTACCAGATACAGCACATGTGGTAATTTTTTTTAGTAATTTGCAAAATTATCTTGTAAGTGCATGCATATATTTCACTTCACAATTTGAAGGAAATAAATTAGTCTGATAAAAAAGTTGTTAGAGTAAGAATTGCAGAATCCATTCTATTTCCAGCAAGTCTTTTGAGAAACTTTAGTTTTGTTCAAAGTCTATATAGAGATGCTGTATCTCTGAATCTACCATTAAGGCAGATCTGGACATTGTAGGTCAAAGCAAAGATGGTTGTAAAATTCATAGCTGAATGTGTTTCTCCTTAATTTCAACCCAGTTAAAGGGAAAGAATGCTTGTCCTGATTATTAAAACCTATTAGCAGGACAGATAGTGTGTGCCTGCAAAACAGTTTTTAGATAAAGAGAAAATGTTTTAATATCACTTTAGGTGAATTTTTCATTGGTTCTTTTTCTGCTGTAGACTTCATGCTTTCTTCTTAAGGTATCATTCTTTGCTGAGGCATTCACCCCATCAACTGAATAGACAAGAGTTGTATAAATAAATAAAGGAAGTAATTTTATAATTAGAGTCCAACATAATGTAAATGTTTCTCCAGAAGAATTAATTCAGGTCCTCTCAGCCAATTTCACTGACTTCATTATCAGAGTGTTTATTGTTACCTGTAATGTGAATCTGTTTCAAGGACTGAACTCTTTGCAGCAGACTTGCTTCTGTTCCCTCCTTGGTGTTGCTCCTCAAACATGCTCCTGAGCAGAAACTGTTGTCTGAGGACAATGTAGCGGTGTCTGCCGATTTGTCATTAGGCAAATTAAGCTGTGTCAGCCAAGTGTGTATTTATGTAATCAGTATTTTTTTCTATTTTACTGCCTTTCTTGGATCTCACAAATGTGTCTGTGGATCCCTAGACATGGGGCTGCTGAATTCCTTTGGCAAGTCTCAAGTTTGTAAGAAGAGCTTGACTTTTTTCTTCCTCCTCCCTTTTAATGCAATTTATTTCCTTAGACTCCTGGGAAAATTCAGCTATTCAGCTGGGAGGTGGCTTTAGACAGCAACTGGGAGTTGGCTGTGCCATGTCATGCTGGTTTTTTATGGATACAGGTCTCCCTTGAGTATTGACTATTCTGTTGAAACAAATCATGTGTTATCCAGAAATTATATATTTTTCTGATTATAAAGCGTCTTGACTCTGTTTTTCTGAACTTGGAAGGAGAGTGTTCAGACTGGCAATTTGTAACTTCTTCTGTTTTGAATATTGTAATATACAATGGAAAATGCAGTTCTGTGTGTTAATATTCCCTGAAGTAGAATTGTTGATTTTGTTTGTAATTTTGAGGGCTTTTGGATAGCTTGCTTTACAGCAGAGGTATTTCTAAGTGCTGGATGGTCTTAAGAAGCCTTTTCTGGGACATAACTCAAAAACACAGTGTATATGTCTCTCTGTTTTGTCTAGCATAATCCCTAAATTTGGAAGAGTCCTCAGGTTAAATGAGGAACCAGTATATTTAAAAACCAAAACTAAAGCTAAGCCTAACAAGAGTCACTTGGACTAATAACAATTAGTCCATTTTCTTTAGAGTGCTACTCCTGTTCTCTTGAATCATGGACTATATTGGTGTGATTACTGCAATCTAAAACAACAGAAGTGGAATATTTTTTAGACACAGAAAAGTTTTTGCTGTGACACTCTTTAAGAATGTGGAGCATAGAAATTCTAGTACTTGTGAATATTTCTGAGATGATTGACAATGAATGTTCTGCTATGAAAAATAATCTCAGGTGTTAACCATGCAGTTGCTTGAGTACTACCAGGAGTGTGGTGTTATGTGTTGTGTCATCATCTGTTGCATTCCCCAAAATAGATTTTTTAATTTAATATATAATTTTCCCATCCCACAAAACTAAGGACAAATTTTCCAAATTATGAAAATAATATACTGTATTTCCAGATGGAATATAAATCTTGTATTTCTAATGTCCTGATTTGTGCTCAGTCTTTGGGGTGAGGTAATAACTGGTGTTTAAATAGCTGTGTGTCTTTCAGAGTCATCCCTGCAGTTTCTGTGGCAAGTTGCAGTTGCTAGCCATCTTTTCTGCTCCAATCATGAGCCCTTTCAGTTCCTCTTTTCACAGTGTTTTCTAGCCAAATTGCTTAATTTTTAATGCTAAGAAATGTTCTGTGGATGTTGTGAGCCCATCAGCCACAGTGAATAATTCATTAAAAAATCACAAACTAAAATTGATTGCATGAATTGTCAAACAATTTTCTGTTGTAACAACTTCTAACAGAAGATAAAACTATAGTTTTTAGATGGGCATTTGGCACTGCTCTGTAACTGTTATGTATGGATAGTTGACCTCTGACTAGTTCAGAAGTATAAGAAAAAGATGTGTTTCCATCTAACTAGGTTGTTGCACTTGAAGTTTTCAAATAAATAGAAGTTCATAAAAACCCCTTATCTCTAATTATTTCACCTCTAATATTGTGTTGTTGTTGGTTTTTTTTTCTTTAAAAGTCTAGGGACTCCATCAAGTTGGATGATCTGAAGGCAGAGGTGTCCCCACGAATTTCAGCAGAAGATCTGATTGACTTGTGTGAGTTGACAGGACCTAGTCATTCCAAAACACCTGTAAAGAAAACAAAACCTAGCAAGCCAAAGCTGCTGGTGGTGGACATCCGTAACAGCGAAGAGTATCCTTCAGATCTGAGTGCTGGCCTTGCTAAATCCTGCTTGTGTCAATTACTTTTTATGTCTGCAGACTGATGTGTTAGAATGGTACATAGTGGAAAGAGGGATCTGGTAGAGGTGGAGTGGAAGAGCTGAAGGCTGAAGGAATTTCAGCATGGAGAGATCTGGTTTGCACAGCAGAGCACTAATGTATTTTTCCCTTCCCATTTTAAGTTGTGGGTTTAGTAAAATCTCTTTGTACCAGTAGCACAAGTGCTTTAATGCTACTTTTTTCTTTGTAACAGGTGTTATCGGCAGACCTTCCCCATTTAATATAACCAATATTTTGGAAAGGTGTGAGACTTTCCAGTTAAGTGGAAGGGAGATAGCGATGTGTTGATAGCTCATGTGCTTTACCAGTCCCTCAGTGGAAAATTGAGTCCTGTTGAGTGCCTTCTAGATATGTCAGGTAATACAACCAGGTAACCATCCTAACTTAAGACCTCTAGTAGCTGATAATCAGAAAAGACTTATAGGTGTTTTGGAGCTATATTTTTACCAGGGTCACTACCCTGTCTACACCTTACTCATGTGTTCCTTTGCAAGTATACAGTTCTTTGCATAAGGAGTATCTTTTTAATTCTTTAGGTTTGTTTTTTTCCTGAAATAGTGTAGTTGCAGGACTGGGATTGTTTGCATTTGGGAAGGTATAGTCCTTCTTAAGATGTTTTGGTATGTTTGGAATTTATAGTAGACTAAAATGTACTGCCCTTTAAATAATAGATGGACTGATATCCTAACACCCATCTAGTATTAACAGGTAGGAAGTGCCATTAAAAAGGCAGCCTGGTAGTAAAATTGCCCTTGAATGTACTGGTTAGTATATCATTTGCTGAAGAAAATATCTGGTATGTAGAAAGTTATCATACTGCCAGCAGTTGTGCATATACAGGGGAAATCATAAGAATACTGTTCAGTGTCCTGTTCATTCATAAGGAAACAGGATTTGTGTTTGTCACAAAATTTCAGCAAACTAAGATAGGATCAGACTATATGTTTCTGTGGTGTGTGTTTTAAAATGTGACAGACCACTGTGTGATGTTTAAAAAATACGATAATTTTCTGTATTTTGGTTTTAGTCTTTTTCACCATGTATGTCATGCTAAACTGTGCTTTCACTTTGTTTTCTTAATGCTGTGAGAAAAGCATGAGAGGATTTCCAACAAGTATGAGACATTCTTCATATGTCATAATATGACCCACATCAAAGTTGAGGGATTGTTTTGTAATGGATCTTATGTTGCAGGGCCAAGAGCTAGCAACCCTCTTTCCCAGTAGACAGATTTCTAAAAGAAGGCTTTCGAATGTAAAGCTGTTATACACAAAGCACTGTTTCAGTTGGCTAGCAATCCTTCTAAGGTTTATTTCATTAAGCATGTTAGCAGATATATTGGCAGTCTTCCATTCATGTTGAGTAAGGTATAGCTGCATATTTATGGTCTCTCAGTCCGTAGCACAAAATCCTGGCCTTTTTGTTAATTGTCTTTTCAATTAGAACTTTTTTTAATGACTAGGTCATGTTTCTCTAAGTGTACTCAGTAGTTTAAGTAACTAAATTTGTCCAAAGTTATTTTCTGTCTAAATTATGATAATTTCAGAACCTGATCAATAGCAGTGGGAGTTATGTGGTTATAAATGGGGTTGGGGAAATGGGATTGATGCTAAGGAGTGAAGGACAGATATCATTTTCCCAATCAAAATGGAAACTAACTGAAAATATTAATGAATGGTTCATGATCCTCTTTTGTTCTTTCAAATGTTTTTATATAGCCATGCTATTCCCACGCTACAACAATGATGATCATGGAACTAAAACTATTACATAAATAATGAGAAACAAATGCTATTGTTACTCTAAGTCAGTTAAATCTTACCCCCATTTAAGGCAACTCCTTTATTTAATAGGATTCTGGGATTTAATTACAAATTTAACTAGCTTTCTGCAAGTACAGTAATAGAGTGACTAATCTCAGGATTTGACATTGTATATATTTTTGCAGAACTTTGCTGTTTCCCGCCTCTTCAGAGCTGTTTTAGCTTATAGCAGGGGAGGGGGAATGTTCCACGCATGTGTGTACAGTCTATGAGAGTAATTCAGAGTTTTGTAAAGGTCATGGTGCACTTTCAAATTCATAAAAAGCTAGGTAGTAGTAGTAGTCCAACTTAATTTTTATTTAAGAGACCTTCACATTCAATATTTGTTTATAAAATCTCATTGAATGATCATCCTCTGAAACTGAAGGACAGCTAACTATGATACCTCAGAATTGTTTGCTTTTCAGTTACCCATTACACACTTGCTTTTAGTGGGACTGCAGATAATATACATGGTGCTCATTGTCTGGGCATCTGAGGTCATATACATTAGAATTTCAATTTGGATCAAAATAGTAGAGGTCTTGTGGGAGTTTACAGGAAGTTTGAGGACATTTCCTGATAATCCCTGTTTGGTTTTGGTTCTCATTTTAAGTACTTCATTCTTTTTGCATAAAATGCCTCTAGAAGATGTACTCCAGCTGCTTATTGGTATTTGGCTCCTCTTAGCAGACTAGAGTTGAAGTGAAATCCTCAAAATTAGGTATAATGGGGATAGTGCTTCTTTGGCACTAAGTATTTAATTTAACAGATCATTTTCTGCAGTGCTGTACTTTGTCCTTTTTGAGCCACTCAGCTCTTCATTCTGTGCTTGCTTTCATATGTACTGTCAGAAGGTTTTTCTCCATATGAGTAAACAGTAAATGAGGTTGGTTAAAATACTGTATCATGAAAGACCAGTGGTGGTGTATCATGGCAACCAGGATGAAGAGCAGGTTCATCCTACAGTTATTCATATACCACAGGTTTCTCTGCCTTTCTGATCTCCTTAACTGATCCTCCTAAGCTTTAACCGTGGCCACATTTCTGGCAGCATCAATGTCCCTTTTGCATCAGCATTTACTGCAGAAGGAGATCTCATCCAGTGCCCAGCAACTGCCACGCTGCAGAGCTTTAAAGGAAGAGTTGTGGTGATTGTAGGAAATGCAGTGAAGAACACAGCTGCTGTAAGTATATTGCTGTAATGTATGTTTTTATCCATAGAGATACATCAATAGCATGCATATGGCAGTAGTAAAATAAATGCTAGAATCTGGAAAATTTAGATTAGAATTTTGTGTATGATGACAGGATTTGGGGTGGTGTTTTTGTTGTTGCTCATTTTTGCTTCTAGACAAAGACATTTCATTTCAGGTGGTCCACATTGAAAAAGATGATGTTTTGAAATGAAATTGTTTAACATTATATTCTTGAGCTTTAAAATCTTTACTGTTGTCATGTCAGAGAAAATACATCAGCACTTCTAATGTGCATCAGTAAGATCTTTCAAAATTGGCTTGCATTTACAGTAATTTCATTACTATAAGGCGCACCAGATTATAAGGCACACTTTCCAGGTGTCGGCAAATTTCTGAACTTTGTCCATATATAAGGCGCACTGGACTATAAGGCGCACCTTTTTTTTGCAGTGAGGATCCGCCGCCGGCTCTCCACGCGCGGCTGCTGCAGCCACCGGCTTCCCCCGAGTGGCTCCTTCCGGCCGGGGCTGCCTCCTCCCACTACCCCCACGCATCGGCTGCCGGCTGCAGCCGCCCACTTCCCCTATGGCTCTCGCAACTCGCACTTCCAGGTTGACAAATTTCTGAACTTTGTATATAAGGCGCACCGGATTATAAGGCACACTTCCAGCTTTCGATCAAAATTTTAGTCAAAAGGGTGCGCCCTATAGTTGTAAAATTACTGTACTTCTTGTGGAGTTAGGAAGGACACGTAAGGTGAGTTGGATGGGGGTAGATACGTTATGAAGTACAAAGGAAATAAAATAAAATTCATATTCTTACTAGTAAGAAACAATGTATTGCCCAATTTTTTAGAATCACTTGTTCCTGCAGTTGTGCTTAGTGAAGAGGAGAATGACCTTCACTGGTAACTTTTGTGTGATATATTTATTGTCAGTGCCTTTAGCTAGACAGGAAGAATATTCAAACATGCCTATTGCTTTCCATAATTACAGTAATTTCACAACCATAAGGCGCACCGGACTATAAGGCGCACCCGCCGGGAGTTGGCAAAATTCGCAACTTTGTAGATCAGATAAGGCGCACCGGACTATAGGGCGCACTTTTTTTTTGCAGCGAGGCTCCGCCCCCAGCTCCCTCCACGCGGTTGCTGGCCGAGGCCCCGCCTCAACCCGGCAGTCATTGGCCCCCGGGCCCGCCTGTACCTGGCAGGGGCGGTGCCGCGGGACCCCAGGCCCGCCTGCATCCAGCGGGGCCGGGGCATGGCCGCCACCCCTCCGTGCTGCCTCTCTGGGGCCGGGCTATGGCCGCCGCCCCTCCGTGCTGCCTGCACGGGGCCAGGGGGTGCCTGTGGAGGGGCGGCTCCGCCTCCACGGGGCTGGAGGGTGCCTGTGGAGGGGCGGCTCCGCCTCCACGGGGCCGGGGGGTGCCTGTGGAGGGGCGGCTCCACCTCCACGGGGCCGGGGGGTGCCTTTGGAGGGGCGGCTCCGCTTGCACGGGGCCGGGGGGTGCCTCTAGATGGGCGGCTTCGCCTGCACGGGGCCGGGGGGTGCTTCTAGAGGGGCCATCCCGCCTGCACGGGGCCGGGGTGTGCCTCTGGAGGGACGGCTCTGCCTGCACGGGGCTGGGGCGTGCCTGTGTAGGGGTGGCTCCGCCTGCACGGGGCCCGGGCGTGCCTCTGGAGGGGCGGCTCCGCCTCCACAGGGCCAGGGCGTGCCTCTGGAGGGGCGGCTCCGCCTCCACAGGGCCGGGGCGTGCCCGCCCCTGCTCCGCCCCACCTCCACCTGGCAGCCATGGCCCTGCCGGCTCCCCCCGTGGCTCGCAGCTCGCACTTCCGGGTAGGCAATTTTTTTGAACTTTGTCCATCAGATAAGGCGCACCGGACTATAAGGCGCACTTCCGGGTTCCAGGGAAAATTTTAGTCAAAAGGGTGCGCCTTATAGTCGTGAAATTACTGTAAATATTTGATGGTGTTGAGAACTGCCAGAGTAACAAGTGAAAGTGTATAAATATTTCTTTCACTATACTTCTCTCAGATGAAGAAAGTTATCCTTTTTTTTCAGACACTCTCTTAATTATGGTTTACCTTTAGTTAATTCATTTCTTAAGCCTGTTTACACAAAGGATGTGAACTGTAACCCTGATATGACAAGAAGGGCTGTGAATCATTAAAAGGTCTTCATGTCAGAAACAGCAGAAGCATCATCCCAGCACATGATGTTCATTTAATACCCCTAGGGAGTTGTAAGTAGATGGAGAAATCTCCTTTATTTACCTGCATTTCATTATTTAGAAAATTAACTTGTGATATGAGTCAGGTTTCTTAAGTAGTAACAGAGATGGCATGAAACAGATGTAAACCATCTCTCACGTAGTTTCAGTAATGAGTATCTAGGTTTGTGTGTGAAATGCGGATAAGTTCATTTTTTTTAGTGTTTCAAAATTTTTGAAATGAGCATGAAATGTTTCCTTTGCTGTGTAGCTAAAAAAATCTTGCAGTGTGCTTAGTAAAGTGCAAGTACTTCAGTCGTGGGAGGTGCTGTTTTATCCTCTAAACCCAGATTTTCTGCAGCAGAGGCGATGTTGACCCAGAATTGTCAATATTATAGCTTTCCATAAAGAAGAAATGCTGCTTTGCCTCTTGGTTTGCTTTTAGCGTTCTTGAAATCCTAACTAAAGAGTTTTGAGCTTTAAATAGCAACAAAATACTGGATTGACCAGTTTGACCACAAATTAATTCAATACTAAAGCCTAAATACTGGTGGGGACTCACCACCTTTATCACACCCTTAAAGTACATGTAAAACCAGCCTCAATTTGACTGTATAGATAAAACCTTTTCTTTTGTGGATAATTTTTCAAGGCTGATTTCAGTTTTACTCTGCACAGCTGCATAGAACTGTCTGCCACTCTTTACACCCAAGATATGTAGCTCAAGGCTTGACAAGTTAATAACAATATTTATGACCTTTTAAATTTTACTAGGTAGTCCAATCATAGGCAAAATTAAAAAGTGAATGCATGAAACAAAACCAATTTTTGTCCACGTTACAGGAGGCTCAACTTTAATTGTATATTTTCTAGACAGAGGTATGTATTTCCAGATGAAATGGGATGAGCAAAAAATTGTACCTTCTGCCATAAAGGAGAATTTTTCACAAGTGTTCACTGATGTTTACTCCACTAAAAATTTGGAGATTGGCACTGTTATATGCTTAGTTTAAGTTTATATAGGACTGAGAGGAAGTGGAAAAGTGGAAAAAACATTAATTGAATCTTCCAATTGTGCTTCATATAAGCGGCCTACTTGGCATCACTTAAAAATAATTTAAAAAGCAAAGTGAAGTACAGTAATTTCACGAATACAAGCCGCAGCAATTTGACAAAAATTTTGGTGGAAACCCGGAAGTGCAGCTAATAGTCGGGGGCGGCTAATATGTGAATAATTTTCTGACATTTACAACCCCAGACATGCCAACCAGAGTGCCGAGCCAAGCACCTGCCAGTAAAAGCCGGCATTTCGCAATTGTTGCAGTGTTACCGTGTTGCCTTGGCTCCCTGCAGACAGCACAGGGGGTGGGGAGAGAGGCAGGAGAGCTCTCTTCTTCCCTCCTCTGCCGCAGCCCAGGGGAGGAGGGGGAGGGCGCCGCCATTGCCGCGGTTCGGGGAGGATGGGGGGGTGGGGCGGGGGGCGCCGCCATTGCCGCGGCCCGGGGAGGAGAGGGGGGGGGGCACCGCCGTTGCCGCGGCTCCGGGAGCCGACGGGAGCCCTGCACAGCCATTGCTGCGGCCCGGAGGGGGGGGGGGGAAGTGCGCGCTGCCATTGCCGCAGCCCGGGGAGGATGGGGGGGGGGGCGCACCGCCATTGCCGCGGCCCGGGGAGCCGACGGGGGGGGGCGCCGCCGTTGCTGCGGATCCGGGAGGTGGGGGGAAGTGCGCGCAGCCATTGCCGCGGCTCGGGGAGGAGGCGGGGTGCTTTGTCCGCCGCCGGCGCCACGGGCGCGGGAAAGCTCCGTCCCCGCCCGCCGCCGCTGCCGTAGGAGCGGGGGAAGCTCCGTCCCTGCCTGCCACCGCGGGGCAGCGCCGACCCGGGATGACCGAGCCCAGTGGCAGCAGCGACCGGCCCCGAGCAGCAGCACCGGGCTGGGCCACCTGGCCCCGTCAGCGGCCCCTAGCCCCTAGAGCCTGCACAGCCTTAGCTCAGCCAGTAAACCCCGCCCTCCCGCAGTTCTGTTACTAATTGCACGCGGGTCCTCGCTGCGAACGACAGAGCGGCTTATATTCAGGTGCGGCTTATCTATGGACAAAAACTGAAATATTTGCCAACAGCCAGAGATACGGCTTATACTCAGTGCGGCTTGTATTCGTGAATTTACTGTATACTGAATAGACCTGTAGAAAAAGTCTTTATGCACTTCATTTCTGTTTCTGTTTTTTGCATTTGATTCAGTGCCAGATGATAAAAACTTCAAATTGGAAAGAAAATGCTGTCTAGGATATGAGATGTGTGAGGGAAAACTGAAAACTTCCCCACAGCACTGTTCCAGCAAGAGCATAAGGAAGCCAGCAGTGTCTCATAGTGCATCTGGATCTGACAGCTCTGACTCCAGTCAAACCCTTCCTTAGTACAGAATTAAAACAGAGTAATCCTGCGTAGTAAGTCATTGATGCTACTAACCCTAAAAGTTAAATTAATTTATTGGCTAATGTACAAGAGCTTTACTGAATGTGCCATTAGCCGCATAAAAGGTATTGAAAAAGAGATATTGTGTGGTGGTGTTTGCCTCACACTTCTCTGGAGAATATTCCTTCCTTTGGGCTGCTTCTCACTTGGTGCCAACATTTCTTCTAGGTTTTTCTGGGCACTTGTTAACAAAGCAGATACCTATTTGTCTCTGAAAACAGCAGGAAACCTCCACATAAAGGGCATTATTTTGGATTTCATCCGATTGTATTTTGATATTTAACTTTTGGATATGTTAAATGGCAGCATCTCCTAAATTAGTTGAATTCCCCTTTCCCACCTCCATAGACAGTTAAGTACCTTGTAAATTTTATTATGGTCAAGGGATTATTACAGTTGGGAATATAATAGTTAAATGGAAAGTAAGTATT
This sequence comes from Catharus ustulatus, assembly GCF_009819885.2. Lineage (NCBI taxonomy): Eukaryota > Metazoa > Chordata > Aves > Passeriformes > Turdidae > Catharus > Catharus ustulatus. The sequence continues at coordinate 24,030,811 of NC_046225.1, read as the reverse complement.
CAACTGTAACTTCTTTTTTGGTCTAGGACAAACATGTCTCCTGATTTTTGTCACTTTTGAAGTCAGACCAAGTAAAAAGGTGGATTATGGTTATGCATATGTCGGACGGGGATTATTCTGGGTCTTTATGAAAGGATGACATTCGTTCATCTTCCCTCCTTCAGTCAACTTTGAGGTGCTAACCCATTATCTGTTTCCATTTCAAAATTTTCTCTGTATTACTGCAATGTTGACTGAATTTAGAACAGGAGAAATACCTTACCTGACACTAAATCATTCTCTAGCAATTTAATTTTGACAGTGGCACACTTCTACTTCTGTCACATGGTTGTTTAATAAATGTGTCCCCCAGTAGTTTAATATATATGCTTTATTGACAGCTAAATGCTGTAACAGAATATAAAATAAAATATATAGGACACTTTGTCTAATAATTAGCAACTTATTTATGTTTTGCTTGGAAGAAGACAGATAAGCTGTAAGTCAGAGCTTAAAAAAGATCTGTCTTTATAGCTGGGAAATAAATTCTAAATTGTAAATTCTAATTGTTACATCAATTACTTTTTGTCTAGATAAGTTATGCTGCTATAAATGTATTGTCTAGACAACTTCTGTTAGTTACTGAAGCAAAGCAGTCATTCTTTTTGTACTGCAATAGCTAATAGATAAAATACATTAGTTATCTCCAAAACAAAGACAAGAAGTTCTGATTTTCCATGAGATCTTTCTGACCCTTTTCAAGGCACGAGGGAGGGGGTCAAATTCAAAATTCTTTTTGTATAACATATTCTTAGCTTGGAAAAAAATTATATGCTATTTTCTATATAAAAATAGCATATAACATTTTCTCTTTCCCAGCACACTGTCAAAAATGCATTTCTTCTTATATGAAGACTGAGACTTCATATAGATGAAAGCGTCTGGCTGCTACTGAACTGGTTTGATTTTATTGTCATCTTCCCCAGGCCTTTCTAAAGGCCCTTGCCAGAGAAGCAAGTCCTTGCATGATTTCTTCAGTTATAAACTTGTCTTAAAACCAGAAATGGATACTTATGAAGCTTCATAGGGTGATCTGAAGATTAGGTATTGCATAGAATACTAAAAGACAAGTGCTTCTAAAGATAAATATATTTATTTGAAAGAGACTAATGAAATTTCTGGAGTGCACGTAAACCGAAATTAGGCAATAAACTTTTGGAGATGTTTCCACTATGCGTCTTTTGGACTCTGTTTACCTGTAAATAGTTTCTGCAGAAAAGTGGCTGAACAATTGCAATGAAAACTCTTCTTTTTGCAGAGCTGGAGGGACCCCTACGATTTCCAGAATAGTTCTTTCATGTTTGTTTTGCTAAGACCCCATTCTCCCATCTGCATTCAGACTCAGAGCCTACTGGAACCATCAGAGCCTCCTTGTTGCCTTTAAAGAGGAGGAGATTAAGCTTGTATTCTGGAAAGTTTGAAACGTTTTAGTTAATCAGCAACAATCCTTCTGGTTGTTAGTCTCCCCAGTGCATGGTTAAGTCTTATTTTATTCCATAAGTTTGACCCTTTTTATTATGGTAACATGTAATGTATGCATGCTTTCCTTCACGGAGAGAAAGCAGTCCTCCTGCTGATACCAGTACATGCTCTCCACACAGCCCAAGACACTTGTACTGCCAGCCAGGACTTGTGTTGTGCTGTTGTAACTCTGCCCCTGACCCTGGCTTTGGTTAGTGTGCCCTGAATGCCTCAGGTACAGCAGAAATCTCTTGACTGTTCCAACCAGGCATGAAAGAGGAAGCGACAAAATGCAAGATCTTAGGAGAAGAATTTAAGTGTTCCTTTTCCTCTGAAAAAAGTGGCAAGGAAAACAGACTAATTCTAGAACTCTAAAATAGGTTCTCTTTATAAATTTTTTACTGAGACCAATGGTAGCAGTCATTGGAAATTTTTGTTGTTATTTGATGTAGGAGTTTTTTGACCTGTCTATATGCCTTACTGTGCAGAGGTTTGGATGCTTCTGGAATGAGGAATCATGGAGTCCTTGGCTTTAGCTATGGTAATATGTCTGAGAGATGCTGGCAAGCAGGATTCAGCTCTTTTCAATCGTCTGAGAGATCTCTGAGGGCAGGAAAGGTGGAAGAATGGTGAACCAGAGTTTCTCCAGACACCTGTCTTGCCTGTGGTTACAGTATTTGTGGACTGCACCTCTGAAAGAGTACTCTTGTCCTTGATGGAGCTTGCATGGATTAGGTTGTATCCATATTGCTTAGGACTACTGCATTATAATGTAGAATTTTCACTTTCTGGGGCTATTTCTCAACTCTGAGACAAAGTTTTGTGCTACCTGGTATACCAGTTCAGAGAATCTGAAATAGTGATAACTGAAATAGAGATGGTAATGAACTATAAATATTTATTATAATTTTAGGACCTTGTGTAAGGTTATACCAGCCAGAACAGTGCTGGTGAATTTGGCAATTACAATAGCCATGCTGCTTGTCTGGATCAATGTTGTCTTGCTTTTCTCTAAACTGGATCTGAACCAGACTTTGAAGAGGATGGACTGACTGCTGCGGGAGAGTTTGAGTAGAAACTGGAACAAAACTTGCAGTTTGTGTAGTGATAGGAAGAAGTACCAAATCACAAAGAAATGTTTTTCATTATCAAGTACTTCTTCGACCATTTTTCAAGATCTAGGGCAACCCATAGACCTGGGGGGAGGAAGGTAGAATCTTTCACAAAGATTCATACTTCCTTTTTTTATATCCAGCCAGCTGTTATGCCTCTTTTCAAAACTACAGTAATTTCATGACCATAAGGCGCACCGGACTATAAGGCGCACTTTTTTTTTTGCAGCGAGGCTCCGCCCCCAACTTAGCCCGCACAGTTGCTGGCTGAGGCCCCGCCTCAACCTAGCAGCCATTGGCCCCCGGGCCCGCCTCCACCTGGCAGGGGCGGTGCCGTGAGCGACCGGGCCCCCTTGGACCAGGCAGTCATGGACCCCCGGGACTGCCTGGACCCGGGAAGGGGGGTGCCGCGGGCCCCCTGGCCCACCTTCACTCAGCAGCCATGGGCCCCTGGGACTGCCTGGACCCAAAAGGGGCGGTGCCGCAGGCCTGCGGGCCCCCCCCCAGCCGGCTGCCGTGGCACTTCCGGCTCCCCGCGTGGCTCACAGCTCACACTTCCGGTTTGGCAAATTTCGCAGCTTTGTACATCAGATAAGGCGCACTGGACTATAAGGCACACTTCCGGGTTCGAGGGAAAATTTTAGTCAAAAGGGTGTGCCTTATAGTCGTGAAATTACTGTGCATATTTCTGTTCCCTAATAGCTTTTTTTATTTTCTGTTGAGTGGGGGGAAAAAAAATAATTCTGTGTTTTAATTTTACATTCTGTTCATCTGTAATGTGTGCACTGCATTTATTTTGCTCCATGTAAATTAACTGTGTTACAACAGCTAAATATCTGCAACTTACTTTAATTTTCAAGTGCTTACTTTCAGCTGGTTTTTTTTTAATGTATATAATTTCTAGGTAGAAAATTTAAAATACAGGTGTTTAAAATTTATCACTTGAAGAAATTTGTTTATTCTTACTTTCATTGTCAGTAAAACTTATTCTAAAGCCAGCTATTAAATACCTGTTTGTTTAGGCTTACTTTCAAATCTTTGCATGTAAGTCCTCTAAGTTGTTTTTGCTGTTATTTTGTACTGATGGAATGGAAAGTGTTCCCTTTTGGCCAGGTCTACATATGGAGAATTTTCCCTTGATCTTGTTAGAGCAGTTGGTTCTGTGTTCTACCCCTCCCACCCCCTAGTATGTGTTTTCTGTGGCTTTTCTTTTTAACTTCCATTCAACAACACCAATAACTAGGCACTGTTTTGTTTATGTGGGAGGTTTAAGGTTCCTGTCTTTTCCGTGATGTTAGTGTTGTTTCATTTATCTGGAACCCTTTAATATAAGAAGTTGCTGACTAAAAATAATCTTGTGTACTGGATCTGTGTTGTGGAATATGGAGAATGTTGTTTAAAAAGTTGCAGACTGATCACTTTGTTGAGCTTTCAGAGAGATGTAGGTGAGCTCTTGGACTGAAATCACGCAGCAAAACAGACTGCAGTTCCTTAGAGGTTTGCGTAGCATGTGTTTACAAGTGAATTCTAGAAATAATCTTGTGGAAATGAATGAATACTACAAAATTTGGTTGATATTTCTCCTTCAACTTCTATTTTCCTTCTGAACTCTTTTAGAGTATGCTATTAATATTTATACCATGGTAACACTTTTCACAGCAATCTTTCTTCATGTTCTGCTACAGTATGTAACTCCTCCTTTCCTCCTAGCGTATCCTTTAATTACAGCCTGTCACAAGAATGTCTGAGAAAGTGAGTAATGTGTACATAGCAACCCTCGTGGCTGGCCTGAAGGGTGCTGGGAATGAGGCTGCTCAAGCTGTTGTGTGCTTACGTCTGTGCTGCAGACAGTCTGAAAACGTGATGTGCCTGGCATAAGACATGCAGCACTTGCAAGCTGTTATTTTGCTGCTTGGAACAGGGTGTTAGAAACATTTTGATAAATTCTCCAATGTGCAGATCATTAAGATGCTTAAAGGAGCAGTTCTGTTATGCAATTTCTATTGACAGCATCACCAAAGCAAGGTAAAATGTTTAATATTTGCCTACATTTTGGTACGAATTTGCTGTGATCTTGTCTGTCTTTGAAAGCCTGACTTTTTGTACCTGCATGAAGAGTCTTAACTGACTACTTTCAAATGCAAATTGCAACTTTCTGGCTCAGTTATGCTCACCAAGAAGCGTGTTTTATGTGGAATTGATGGATGCATTAGTTAGTAGCGGAACTGTTTCCAAAGTTTTCAGCAAAGTCATCATATAGTAGTAATTAAACAAGTTTCTCGCTTGTTCATCCTTTCATATGTAATATTTGCTGTGAAAGCAGCAAGAGGAATTTCAGTTTGGAAGTTCAGTTTAAGCATTAAATGCAACCAGGGAGAACACAGTAACTGAACTTGGGAATTTCATTTTAAGGAAAGGCCACCTGAGGCAAAAAGTAAAAAGCTTAAAATCTTGTATTATCGCTTGAAGCCTTTCCTCAGCTAGGCACAACTCCCATTTCCCCCAGCGAGTCTTGTCTAAATGAAAACAGAAGCATTACAGAGGAGTGTGATCATTTGATGGTATGGGGAAAGATATATTTCAGAAGTTATGTCAACACAAAAATTTGAGAAATTTGAGAAAGTTTAATCTTGTAATAAAGGACAGTTTATCTACAGAGATATATTTCTGTATAATGGAATTTAATTATACACTACCTTTATTGTGTTTCAATTCATCTCTCTTTAAAATGTAGGTGCTTTACAGGTTGCTAAGAATGATGCAGCCCATGGGTTTATCTCTTCACCATGTTATTTTCAGTCTTAACAGCACCTTTATAAGTTGGATTATTTAGTAAACTACAAATTAATATTCAGGTGCCTGTTAGTAAACTTCTAGTTGACACTTTATGATTGCATTTATAAAGGAAATAGAGCCCCTGTATGCATTCGAGGATGGCGGTTTCTGCTGTAGAAAGTCTGGGACATTCATTCAGAAGAGCACCTTGGGATTTTTTTGATGCATGAGATTTTGCTCTTTTTGGATCACTGATTTTTTTCCCCCAGTTTTTTAGGAAACATTATTTTTTTAAATCTTTATTTACTGGGTTCAGGCTACTGATAATTCACATAACTAAGGGTTAAACTGGGGAGAAAATCTATGTTGCTGTTTCAAATAGTCCTTCCTCTTGTGCCCATCCATCAGTACATACACCAAAATAACATTCTCCTGTATTTTGAAAATAATGGCTTCATAGAGTGTATTTTGGCAAGACGAGGTACCAGGTGGTGTCGGAACATTTCAGAAACATGGTGAACAAGTTCCTGTTCTTGTCTGACAGACAGGCTCCTCTGTCTGGGACAGGGTGGCACAGACACGTACAGAGGAACAGAACTATAAAAATCTTTAAGAAAGAAGACTGCTATGCCAGAAAGAGAATATTTCTAAGTCTACACTTTACCAAAAGTTGCTATTTCTACTTTCAGTGAAAAAAAGGGGAGAAGGCAGAAGGTAAAACTAGGAATGTCTTTAATCAACTCAAGTCCTACTGCCATGTGACTTAAACCTGGAGTCTTCTATGCTGTGCCTGGGCAGATGTATGTGCAGAGCTCTTGGAGGCTGATAATGGGAATTGGATGGCAGCTCTCAGCTTATGTCAATGTGCCTCTAGGCCCCTGACATGCAGCTAATTCCCACAGTCGTGAGATACTGATAATAGTACATTTCCTGCTCAGTGTTTTTTCCCTGGCAGGATTTTCAGCTGTTATTTTGAACTGTATTTCAGCATTTGTCACTGAAACTAGGCAGACAACACCTACAAGTTCTGTGACAACTTAAAAAAAAAAAAAGTTCATCATATGGTATATCATCTTGTGCTTTCTGCCATCGTTGCTATCACCCCAGATTTTGGAGTGCTTGCTTCCCAGAGGACCTGCAAGAAGTGACAAATTTCTCACTATAAGGTTTTAAAGTAACCTTGTCACATACAGTGAAGACAATGTATTTTTAGACATACCTTGGTTACTAAAGCAGCTCTAAATACAGTGGGACACGGGCCTTAATGCTCAAACCCAAAGTACAAGGCATTTGTTTGTGTATTTTCTTTTAAGATTATATTGAATGGTAGTTATATTAGGGTTAAGGCATTCCAAACATTTGGAGCAGGGTTTACAGTTTATTATCAGCATTTTAGAATTATCAGCAGTCAGAGAGTGGAATATCTCTGTTGACACATAAGACATTGTACTCAGGAAATAACATGGTGCTTCCTGCCACCCTGAAGGCTTGTTGCCATTTTTCATTTCTGCTGGCTCTGAGCAGCACTGGTGTCCTATACACAGCACTGTTCCTTAGTCACAGGTGGAGAGCACTGTGAGGTGACAGATAAGTCCGTGTGAAGTAAAAATATCTGATAGGAGTGTTTCACTAGGAATATAAACTATTTTTGAAGTTCATGGTATGCACAGCTGAGTGCTATCTTTGTCACTACTTTACTGTACACCACATCTTTATGGACTGTGATTACAGCAAGAGGTATTTGGACTCTCCTAATGCTGACTCTGTGCATATTGCACCACCTATGTGGCCAAGAACCTTTCCAAAAGCGTAGCATTTACTTTGCTTATGAAAGCTGGCATCCACATATGGTGTAAGTTTACTGTCAGCTGCTTTGATTGCGTGATTGCAAGTATTTTTTTATTTGATTCTTTGATTCCTGTACTGAATAACCCAAATTGATAGGGAAAGAGATGATTGAACTTCAAGTCTTCCCCAGGCAACTACCTGACACAAATTGAATAGCCAAAATGTTTATAGGTAATGGTGTAGTACATCTAATTCTGCCTCAGTATCTGTTACACTGTAACAGGTAATTAGGAGGAAAGTAAATGAAAAAAGAAATCCCATGTACTGAGTTTGATTTGGGTGCCCACAGCTGTTCTTGAGTCAGTAATTTAGTGGTTTGTGCAAAGTTAGAGACCTGGGCGTCACACTGGCACATGTTCTCAAATGGCATCACTAAAGAGTCAAAAAGAGAATTGCAAGTGTTTTACACAGCCCAATGGAATCACTCAATGATTTTACAAATAGTACTGTTTTGTCAACCAAGTTTAAAGAAACAGTCTCAAAAGACTTGGATGGCAGAACAATTTCTCACAGCTTTTGGAAATTAGGTGAAACTATTAGTTTCTTATGGAATAGTCCATTTTGGTGTTTGGTTTTTAATGCGTTGTAGTCAGTACATAGAAGGCAAGTTTGAGAAAATATTGTTTGAACTTTGGTATTCTGAAACATAATTTTGATTTTTTTTTACTCATAATTATTTTTATATACAAAATGTCTTTGTCAGTGTAATAATGTTTCACAGAGTGCTGTGTGGAAAGTGGCAATTGCTTGTGTTTGGTTTATGGCATGAACTAATTAATAAGAGAGGCTTTCAATGGTGGGAGGTTACCTGCTGGTACTATTTAATCTCTCTGTGGGCGGATTGGTAGGAGCAGGGAAGATTAGAGATGGTAGACCCCTAATTAATATCTGACATTTGTGAGATCAGGTAGCATCAGACAAGTTTGACAGACAAGCAGATGACTGTACCCTCAAACTGTGATGCTTGTACACTTAGGAATCTACAGAAAGGAGCTGAGAGTTCGATTAATGCACAGAAAAATATTGGTTAGTTCATGCTTTGAGAGAACCTCCAGTGATTTCCCTGAGATTAAGCAGTCCTTTTAGAATGAGGTAAAATCCTGCCTAAGCAGAGATAAATGAAGTTCATTGTTATTGTTATTAGTGTGACAGTGTTTCAGGACCACAAAATTCATCCCAGCTGTTTCAACACACTGGCCTGCATTCCTGTGTTGGACTAGTTGGTGCACAAAAAGAGTTTCCTAGGGTCTGATATATTTTGTTTAATTTGCCTTACATAACAGAAAGGTATTGTCACTTATTGACTATGATATACAGTGAGCTAATGATATATCTGTTTCAGTTTGCAGCTCATCTAGTGAAAAACAAGTACCCAAGGGTCTGCATCCTTGATGGAGGGATCAACAAGATCAAGCCAACTGGTCTCCTCACTGTTCCTTCTCCCCAAATCTAAGTGACTGCAAACATTTAGGACAATCTGAAGAGGAAAGTCCTACCTACAACACAGATATCCTGAACCTAAAGGGCATTATGGCATCTTCACAAGCTATCCTGATGATCAGTGTCTTATCCTTGAGCTGTAGAGCCCAGAAGTTTTGTGTTTGTTCTTTACTGTAGAACTTCAGTTGGAACTGATCCAAACTGAAGCTTTAAGCTTTCCAAGAAAGCTCTTTCAGCATTGATGCAGTGCAGAAGAGCTTAGGCAAGTCTGAACATAGAGAGAGGAACTCATCTGGATTTTGTAGCTTGTATTTCTGTGGAACAAAATTAACTGGCACTTGATGGCTCCAAGGTGCACTGAGATTTTTTGAAAAAGTGTTTTACTGTGAATATTGAGAGTAGGAAATATTCTATGCCGTGTATATTCTGTGAAAAAGTGTGTTCCCTAATACTTGAAAAGTAATTGCTGTATCTTCTGACCTGCTTTATTTCTGACAAAGTGTTTTTTTCATCTGTTTTGTAAATAAAGATGTGTCCCAAAGTGAAAGTCACTGTAAGAGCAGCTGCTGATTCAATCCAAAATCTATCACAAGATGGAAAATTCCTTCTTCTCTGTGGTGAATTTAACAATCCATTTCTATAATAATATCAAATGTAACAATTTCTGGAACAATTACAGTTACCAGAAAGTTGGGCTTTCAGCAATACTGTGTCTTAGGAGTGTAAATCATTTGTTCTTAAAATAATATGTGCTTCCATTTTAGAAGCTCATGCCTTGGAAGGAAACATTGCAATTTTTATTTTCATGTGAAAACATTCTAGAATTATCACTCTTGTATGAATTGGAAGTTGAGAGTTTTCTTTGGCCCTCTACTCTTTCAGCTAGAGGTGTCAATTTTCTTGGGGTTTTTTTAAGTCCTTAAACATGGACTTTAAAACTGACAGAGTGGGACAGCAACCTTTTTTTTGAACTAGGCTGGATGCAAGTGCTGCAGATGTGTGAAAGCAGGCTCCCACAAAGGGCATCAGGTGGCTGTGCAGTAAAGATGTGGGAATTACTTTGCAGTAAGAAGCCAAAAGCATTTGAAACACCAACAGAAGTAGGAATTGGGATGTCTCTTGCTGAGAAGCTAAAAATAAGCTTGATTTGGACAATCACCACCTTTCAAGAGATGTGGGGGGGAGGAAAAACCCTGATTCCTCCCCCTCAAAATCCCATGTCAGGTTTGCTATCTTGTCAAGTCCATTATTCTAAAAATAATGCTGGAGATAAGAGGAAGGCTAGGAAAATAAAAGAATCTGTCTTCAAGAATGCTCCTTGAAAATATTATGTTTAATCCAGGAAAACCAGTTATGATAATGTAAGACTGCCAGTATGGCACTGAAATTAAATGGGAATGTGTAAGAATGTGTTTTAGAAGACAAGAAAGTGTTAGATTTATCATTTTAATTTTTAAAGCTGGAAAAAAACTATGCGACATGAAGCGTAATAATCACTGAAGTGTGAGGATTAAAATGTATTTTTTTTTGAAATTAACAAAATTGCTCCAAAGACCTGTTCACCTGGTTACACTCACATATTAACTCACATCATTAATTTGACACCCTGCTCTTTTATTAGAGCATCATCTGAAACATGGCAGTTTCCACAATACAAGCTCACTGTAGGGTAATGAGGATTTGCTCTGGAGATGGGATTATTGTACAGTAATTTCACGATTATAAACCACCCTGAGTATAAGCCGCACTTCTGGGTGCCAGCAACTTTTCGTTCTTTACAATACAGAGTGTGATAAAAGGTATCTATTCTATCACCATCTGTTGAGGGTGGGGGCAGTGATCCTTATCTCAACGGCAAATATTCTGCTAATGGGCCATCCATTGAAACCAGGCAGGGCATTTTTCTTTATCTTTTCACAACCCATCCTTCCTCCAGCGAGTCATTTTCTGCTAATGGCCCATTGAGTCCCACTGTGTGACTGATAAAATTATTGCATCCCATTGGGAGTTGCTCCAGCCAGGGGGAAGAGCCCAACGTTTCTTACCAAGATAAAAACAGAGGTTTTGGGACACTAAGGTAGCCCCTTTCTCCACTGGACTCCAGAGGAAAACCAGATTTCTGCACATTACCACTGGACCTCCAGAGGGAAACTGCACCTTCTGCAGGAGCACTGCTTCAACTGAATCACACCTGTCACTGCAGGAGGATGCAGCCACCATTTATTGGGACTGCTACCAACACCCTGCCTGATGGGGTGTCAGGTTGTACTCTGACTTTGTCAGGGTTTGGAGTTTGTTTCTTTGTAGTACTGTATTTCTATTTTAATTTCCCTAGAGAAGAACTGTTATTCCTAATTCACATATTTTTGCCTGAGAGCCCCTTGATTTCAAAATTATAATAATTTGGAGGGAGGGGATTTACATTCTCCATTTCAAAGAGAAGCTCCTGCCTTTCTCAGCAGACACCTGTCCTCCAAACTAAAACAGCAACTTTTTGTTCTTTGTCCATATATAAGCCGCACCTGATTATAAGCTGCACTTTGGGTTCAGACCAAAATTTTAGTCAAAATGGTGCGACTTATAATCGTGAAATTACTGTATGTCTTTTTTCAGGATTTTATATCAGGAATAGGAAATAGTTTTAATTTGGCAAACAGAACATTGCAGCAGCTAACTGTATTTTGGTTTTTTTCTGTCACAACAGGTTTCCAGAACAGAGAGTTCTGAGAGAGAGGTGATCAGTGAAAAACTGGGAACAGTGACTATAAATCAGAGGCAACCTGATCACTTGTTCTGTGGAGTTTTTTAGTGTTGGTGGTTGTGGGTTTGGGGATTTGTGGTTTTGGGAGGGGGTTTTTGAACTGAAACTGCAGAAGATGAGACTTTGGGAGAGATACTAAAAGAGGAAGTCTTCATTCTCTTGGTGGGGCAAGCAGCAGGTTTTGTAGAGCTCTTGAAAGATTTCTGGAGGCTGAGTTTTCCAAATGTGTGCATTTCTAGAAGCATGATTTGTCCAGGTGTACCATTCTCTGTTTTAGACCGCAACTGCATGACATAAAGATCTAGTAGGAGAGAAAAAACAATATTAATGTTCCTTGTTGCTGTCTTCTGCTACTAGCATAAAAATATCCTGACTAAATGTTTCCCACTGTTGGGCCTGGAAAGTGCAGCCTCTATTAGTCTGCTTTTTCCTACCATTTTAAAAACATCCTGAATCTGCCCCAGCCACCTGGGCCTATAGCTTCCTGCCAGAACAGCCATATTCCCAGAGGCTTTTAAAAAATGTAAAGGAAATAATTTTCTTCTGGCAGCCTTAGACCTATTGATCATTGCACACTATGAAACAATTGCTGCTGACACTGTGAGAGTCCTTCAGACTACAGTCCTTTGAGCTTTTTATTGACATTTGCATCTAATTTCCTTGACATTTATTTTATTTTTACAAGTGGATATTTGTCCTGTTTGGTCCACTTTTTTTGAGCAAAGACTAAGACTACTTGTTTTTATCCTGGGAACCTCCCTTCCTGCACCCATTTTGCTTCCCTTTGTCATCCTGGTTTCTCCATGCCTAGGTTCTCTGTGAACTTGGTACCTTCCCAGTTCAGGATAGGAACAACTCACTAATGTAGCAGAAAGGAGGAAAGTTACAGTGTTTAGTTCACTCTAACTTTCACTAATTGGTTTACTTAATGTATTTCTGGTTTGTTGATTTTGGGAAGGTTTTGTTGATTTTTGAGCTGTTTTGTTGTTGTTTCAATTTAGCATAAGTCTTCCCTTTCAAATGATGTTCTTCCCGCTGGTAGTCTTTTTTGGTAGAGTCTTTTGGTAGACTCTTCCTGGTATTTCTGATCTAGAAACAGTAACCATGGCAGCTGAGCAGACACTGCTATGTATTCTTTCATTTAGGTAATTTATTTTTCTGATTTCCAGTATGATCACTAGAACTGCTAAGGGCTAAATAATTTTTCAGAGTGGGTAAGGGTTAAATTTAATGTGATTCTTTCCTTGCTTCTTTTAATAAATCCAGTTTTTATCTATCCTTAGATGTATTGACAAGATCACTATATTTCAATGTGTTGCCTGTGCCTTTGTGCATTCATGATGTGTAGGCATCACACAGTGGTATGATCTAATTTCTGTGACCTTCTAGATATCAGTATCTGGACTTCCTTTAATATTTTAGCCAGCTAAGGAAGATATTTATTAGAGTATCTCTTAGCTGTACTTCAGGGCTGCATAACATAAAACTCAACAAAACAAAAAACCCCAAATGACATGACTTAGTTCTTCAGCAACTGCATCACTCTTGTTATCATTGAAGGAGGTACTGTGAGAGCCTGTTAGTTCAGTGGCCTGAGACATACTTGCTGCTCTTATTTACAGGCTGTGAATGTTGTACAGAATATCACTTTTCAAGATTTAACTTACGTTTATACTTTTAGTAGCTTATCAAGTTCCTTCAGTTAATATAAAAAAAAATAGGTATGTCTTTATTTAGCTTTCACAGTGTTCATATTGAGTTACTAAGAGGTCTGGGAATTGTGTGGGACTAAATATGGCCTTTTAATCTCCCATTTCCAGTTATCTTTTCTTTGCTGATGAGTCAAATTGGTCTCTCCCATTGTTATGTTAGAAACTTTACTGTCATCAGTCTTATCGTGCTATTTTTAATTCTTTTTGTTGGGCCCAGTTTGTGAAAATTGACTGAAAGAATTATTTTTCTTTCCAAAAGTGTTCCTTTCCAGGAGAAGTAATGAAACTTGATCTGTGCTGACTTAGCTAACATCAGATTTGTATATTTGACTAGCAAAATTGCAGATTTTCCTTTCTCTCTGAATCCTAAGCTATAATGCTGGTATTGTCAGATTTAGTAGAAAACTGGTGCCAGAAACTGCAGGCTTGTTTGGGAATAGTGTTTCATTTGCTTTTCAAGTAACCATGAAGCTTTAAGGTTTCTACCGGTAGTGTCTTTTAAATAATAGCACCAAAATACCTGTTGGACAACAGTCTCTGTTCTATGAAAACAGGGTCTGTATTCCATTTATTTAGGTTTTTAAATTCTTCTTGTACTGCCATAGGCATGTGTGATTGAAGATAATTCAATATTGTTGTATGTCTCTCATTATATCAGCATTTAATAAACCAATGTTATACAGAATTCAAAGAAACTTTAAAAACATAGATTCAGTAGAGTGATGTTACCACTAAATCAATTTGTAAGTATTTTTTGTAAAGCCTTTTCCCAAAATTTTTTCAATCATAATGTAAATCCATGCTCAGATTAATCTCTAATAGTGGTCTTGCCTATAAAGGTAGAGAGACCCCAGTGCATGCACTCCTGTAACTCATGTATTTTCCTTCCCTGGTGATAGGTTCTGATGTGCTTTAGCAGAGACACCAGGTATCCAGACACAGTAATCTGTCTAAAAGAGCAGATAGAGTAAAGCAATGTGGTAATCATTGGCTTCAATGGGAACAATCCAGGGAAAAGTTGCAGATCACTGGTTTAATTAATATTTCCTAACTAAAGCAGTATTAAATATCTTCTCTTTATTTATCTAGAATTATCTGTCATTACCTCATTTTAGAGAGAAATAGTGTCTGATGGTATCAACTTCTTTCAGCTGACCTGTCCAAAAAAGGTAAAACTGAGAGTACAGAATAGGTACATGTAATCATTAAGGGGTGACATTCTTGCCATTTTGACAGTTAACTTGATTTGACTTGGTTCAGTTGCTACCCTAAATGCATTTTTTTCTCAAGTCCTTTGAAATTTGAATGAGCTAGTATCTCTGATTTTAAATCTTTGTTCTAAGTAATGCTGTTATTTCCGACAACATTGTTTCTGCAGCTTCAAAGGAAAAGGCAACATCACATATAGGATGTTGTCCTCAAGAGAGGAACTTGTTGACTTCCAAGTTTTACATGTCCTCAGTGTGGAACCAGTTCAATGGCAGCTCTTCAGCAGCTGGAATGCCCATACTCCAGGTCTGGAGAGATGCCCCATGTGTAGTAAGTACCTGGAGCAAGGAGCATGGAGAACTTACTTTAGTATAAAACTTTATGGGTATATATGTATGGGTATATATGTGTACAAATACAATATAGTTAGTGAACAGCTTACTTGAAATTAACAAGATTGTTAAAAACTGCCAACTCTTTTTGAAGGATACTCTGAACCTAGTTAGAATAGCTGAAAGGGTTGTACTAAGTAAAATTTCTCCTTTGCAGTAATTGTATAGGTCTGCAGTGCGTGCACATACATGTTAAGCCAAGGGCTTTACTAAACCAGGTAAGTCCTCTTGTCTCTTTGGAGAGAAACTTTGCACTTCCTTTTCAAGTGGGCAGTTAGAACTCAGTGCTGTTGCAATATACCCAAACTCAGTTTATCTGATTACAGTAATTTCACGACTATAAGGCGCATCGTATTATAAGACGCACTTTCTGGGTGTCAGCAAATTTCCAAACTTTGTCCATATATAAGATGCACCGGACTATAAGGCGCACTATTTTTTTGCAGCAAGGATCCACATTAGTAACGAATTAGTAACGGAATCGCACGATCACGGGGTTTACTGGCAGGTGCTCAATTTGAAAACATTTTTCATGGATTGGCATAACCTTTAAATGCAGCCCCAGGTGCCCCCCCCACTGTGGGCCCCAGCACTCCTGCCCACCCCTGGCGCTGGCTGGCGCCCCCCGCGACTCAGCTCCCACGGCTGCCGTGCCTTGAAGCTTGCGCTTCCGGGTTGGCAAATTTCTGAACTTTGTCCATATATAAGATGCACCGGATTATAAGGCACACTTCTGGGTTTCGATCAAAATTTTAGTCAAAAGGGTGTGCCTTGTAGTCGTGAAATTACTGTACTTCTTTTGAAATGTTTTGTGGCTCTTGGTCCTGTATGTGCACATATACACTTACCCTACATTTCTTCTTAAAGCCCTAGAGATAAACCATCATTTACCTGGGCTTTTTTGCTGTCATCCTGCCTGATAGTGCTTTTACTATGTATTTTACAGGTCCTCCCTCTCTCCCTCCAGGATTTCATTCAGCTTTTTGTAGGGCCTTACCTTTTGCTTACTTTCCCTATTAAAAACATGTGATGAGTTTTCTTTCTCAGAGGAGTTTTTTAATGCACTCATTATGTTTCCTCGTCGTGGAAGCTACTTGTTCCTTATTAGCAAAAGCCTGAAGCCACTAACATTGGAATCCAGGGCTTGTAATGAAATGAAATTGTTGCTATGCACAGTGGATGAAGGGAAGGAGAAGTGGAAAATTCCTCTCAGTGCCTCCTATGATGAATCACTGAGAGAAGTCTTCATGGTGATGGATGTGAACCAGTGGGGGTAGCAGGAGAGAGTTGAAGGCATCAGGGATTTATTCTCTAATTACTCTTTCCTGGCAAGGAAGAATAATTGACATGTAGAGCTTGTGCGTCAAACTACAGCCTCTTGCTCACTGCTCATTACAGGAGCACCAATCATGGACTGGGGTTGCTCTTGAGTGAGCACATCCTGAGACTCTGTCATGAACAGTCGCCTCCTCTTCTGGCAAAGACAAGGTGCCTACTTTTTTTTTTTTTTTTTTTTTTTTTTTTTTAACTAGTGGGAAAAGACAGGCAATGGAAAAATTCAAGCAACTCTACTATATGTGCTGTACTTTAAAGTTGTGCCATAAATGGTCACAGTAGCAGTAATATAAACACATGGATATTAGGGATCTCCATTGTACACCTGTTCACTTGCTGCAATGCTATGTTGTGCGTTGTTGCTGTTGCAGAGCCTCACCTGTTCACAATTTACAACACCTTGACAGATTACTGCAGCAATGTACAGCATTTTGCAGTTTTGTGCAGAAACATCAGACTGTGTCTGTGGCACAAGGGATGAACCAGGTCAAGTAAAGGTTATTTCATGCAATAGAAACAACTGCATGTAACTCCTGGACAGTTTTCAGAAGTCTTCCGTTACTTACATAGAGGTCTTGCAAAAATCTGAACCCTTTGTTAAAAGTCTAAATGGGACTCAAGTTCCTGAAAATCAGGCCTCCGCAGCCAGGGATAAACATTTGAAAATTTGAACCTGAGCTTAGAAAATTTGTCCTCAAAAGGGTTAGGATTTACATGCACTGTCTGTAAAGTGGTTTCAGTGGGAAATGCTGGCGGAGCCGTCCCTTCAGTGTTGTTAACCTGTTTTCCAGACCACCCATTCTGCCTGTGCAATAGAATAAGCCTAAGTGAGGCATTCATTGCATTGATGGCATTTGTCCCTACTGTTCTCATTTAGTTGATTAAAAGAAAAAAAATCTCCAGTTCCCATTTTCCTTGTGAAATCTTAGACTGACTACAAAATCCTCTTAAAGTCTCTGCTGACCCTGTTTCAAATTTCATTTTCAGAGGAATGCTTTTTAATAAGAAACCTTAAGAAGTTCAAATACTAGCAGGCATGGAGATTGCTTTCTTCACTGTTTTAGTGATTCAGCAAGATACAAAGATGATCAGAGGCACCTTCAGGTTGAAGATAATGTCATGACTCCTTGCCTTAAGTTAGATGTAGGCTTAAGTTCCTTGAATGCTTTATTCTGATCTGGCTAGAAACAATTAGCAGGGATGATCAAAATTTAAACTTTGCCTGAATCCACTCAAAGACCTGAGGGATTTCTGCCGCACCCTTTTTTTTTTAATTAAGCCAAAAGTAGAAATACCTCCTGTAGCCAGAGAGCCTTAATCACACTAAGGAATAGTTGTTAGAACAATAATAGTGATGGAACTTCAAGGGAAAGAGGAGGGGGCAGAAACAATCAAAACCAAAATGGAGAATGGTCACCCACCAAAGATGTGTTGAAGGGATGTAAACAGCTGTGAGAGTACACACACCAATCCCGGAACAACTTCTGGCTAAGTAGCACATCCCGTTTGTGAGCAGTTACTATCAGAGGTTGGAGGAGCCTTTCTTGCCTGTAGTGATGGAGCTGCAGTCTACAACTAAGTAATGTTTTGTTTCAGGGACCTGCTGTAGGGGAGGTACTGTTGTGTAAAACTGCCTTTACTCAGGTTGAAGTGGCATAGCTTCCAAAGAGAAAAATTATCTCATTAATTCTTGGCGAGGAAACAGTGTGCAGCCAGAATGCTCAACTAGTGCTCAGCGTGGTCTTTGTCACATTGTACGACTTGTAATTGCTGATTACTTTTTGGCTGATGTTGAAAGGCTTCCCAGAGTGCAAAACAGTAAGTAATCATCCTCCCCCATCTCCAGTCTAGTTCAGTGGGAGCTTCACAGAAGAGGCAGACAAGTCTGGCTGAAAAAAATGCTTGTAATCATTGGTCATATCAAACTCTCCCAAACTATAAATTAAATTCCAGAAGAATCATGATGTAAGTAAGTTTTGTGTATGAATGCACATGTATGTAACACAGTATACATGTACTTTTAGAAATGTTTTTTTCCCCCTCCCTCTTCTATTTTTTTTTTTAAACCAGCTATTTGAGTACCTGGGCTTTGGGGGATTCTTTTGGGTGTTTTTCTTAATATTCACCACGGAGCTTGGGAAACCATGGGATTTCTCATACAAAGTGCATCCACTATAGGCTTGTTTTTGTTTGCAGTCGATAAGTAACAATTATCTAAGCATATTTTTTGGAATATTTAGAAGAAAAACAGCATTTGGACCAAAACCCATTGTTTACTGTAGCTTTTAAAAGTGACATGTTAAGGAAGTTGAAGTTACATTGTTGTCATCAAGCTCATTAAATTTTGGAAAGCTCATGTCACTGAAAAGAAAGGAGTGTGCAGAAGACAGAGATGCTGAGTAGAACAGATGTTCTACTCAAATTTGCCATTGCTCAATCAAACTCATTCAGCAAATGCTCAGTCTCTAACCCTGACTCTTTCTTAGGCCTGTCCTGCATGCTCCCAGTTTTAATTGGTGTGAGAACATAGGCTGTTGTTGCCTGCCTACTTCCGCTGCCTCATTCTCCAGGTACATGGAAGACTTCATTTTAACAAATAAGAACAGGAATTTAGGGAACAGTTTCCCAAACAGGGCAGATCTGGGAAACTAGACTGCCTAGTCACAAGCTTGTTGTTTAGTTGGCTCGTACTGGTGATTGCTGTGAAACACCAGAGCTGTGAAGGGAGAGAGCCTTGCTGATGCTGACAGGCTGGCTCACATTGGAGCATTTTGTGGCAGGATGGAGCTGCCAGCTGGAGGCTGGAGTTCACATGTGTGCTGTATGTGGCATATGTATTCTGTTTTGACAGACTCAATGCGTGGGAAGCTCTTTGTACTTGCAAGCTGTGTTACTAAAGTGCAGTGATTTATGATGATACATGGAGGGATCATTTGTAAAGGTTTTCTCTGGGGAAATCTGAGATAGCAAGGTAAATTAATGCTTTCTGTGGAGATTAATTATACAAAATTATACTTAATTAAGAGGAATATTCTACTTTAGCTAATCAAAAAATCCAGAGTCTTCAGTCTCCAAGTGGGACTCTTTAGATATCAGTAGGGCTGGAGAATATTGGCAGCTCAGGTGGGACTTACAGTCAGGTATTACTGGAAGAGTTTGAACTTCAGACCCCTTCAAAAGGGAAAAAGGAAAACTAGGAGACCTGCAAAGTCAAGTAAAATGTTTGTGTAGGTGTTTAGAATGTACTGTCAACATGGAAGGGTATTTTACCATTAGAAAAAGAGTAGTATTCAGACTACTTCCAGGTAACAGACAGCTCCCCATATTCTATCTGTTAACCACAGAAAACGTGGGAGCAACTTAATATGTACAGAGAACAAAAGGATTAATGTCAAGTGTTGATGAACTAATTTGTTATCCAGAAACTCTCAACTAGTGTGAGTCTGGAATGCATCCGTTCTCCCAGTATTGCCCTTGTGTAATTATTTGTTTAAGAGGTATTCTTGTGTTTACTGCCTTTCCTGAAGCTGATATTTGCTTTGCAGAGCCCCTCAGGTAGGTCTGGCCTCTTCAGGAAGTCTAAGGCCCAGTCATGCGTAAATGAGGGACACATCTCGTTAGTGAGCCAACAGTTCAGATTCTCAGAAGGCATCCAAAGCCATGCAGAACCTTTCATGCCAAAGAAGAGATTATCAGATATACATTTATGTCTCGTGGGCAATTGTTTAACATGATAAGTGGCCTGTGGCACACTCGTGATGTAAGGGTATCCTGAGAAATGAGCAGTTTATTTTATAGAATATAGCAGATTCTCTCTTTGGATTTCTTTGCCCCCCTGTTTCAACTCTCAGCTATGTCAATTGTTATTCACCAGAAGTAGCACTAATGTTGATTTTGTTGTGGTTTTTCATGCCCAGGGTATTTGGTTTCAGCCAACTATTAGTCCTACTGTTTTCCCCTAATGTCTTTAAGATTTGTGTACAATTATGGAGCAAGACTTCAATGTCTTCCAGTGGCAATCATTCAGCTTAGAGCTGAAAGGCTGGGTGTTACAGTAATTTCACGACCATAAGGCGCACCGGACTATAAGGCGCACCCCCCGGGAGCCGGCACATTTTGCAACTTTGTAGATCAGATAAGGCGCACCGGTCTATAAGGCGCACCGGGTTTTTTTTTGCAGCGAGGCTCCGCCCCCAGCTCCTCCCGCACGCTTGCTGGCCGAGGCCCCGCCTCAATCCGGCAGCCATTGGCTCCCGGGCCTGCCTGTACCCGGCAGGGCCGGGCTATGCCCACCGCCGCTCCGTGCAGCATCCCCAGGGCCCCGCTGTTCCGGGAGTTCCCTGGCGCTCCGGGTGACCCAATGCCGGCAGGCTTGCCCCGTGCCGCCGCTGCCCCGATTCCAGCTGCTTGCCCCCTCCCCGCGTGGCAGCCGCTCCGATTCTGGCGGTTTTCCCCCTCTCCGCATGGCGGCCGCCGTGCTTCCGGCGGTTTTCGCCCCCCCCGCGCGGCGGCCGCGGTGATTCCGGGGGCTTTCGCCCCCCCCCGCGCGGCGGCCGCCGTGATTCCGGGGGCTTTCGCCCACCCCGCGCGGCGGCCGCCGTGCTTCTGGGGGCTTTCGCCCCGCCCGCGCGGCGACCGCCGTGATTCCGGGGGCTTTCGCCCACCCCGCGCGGCAGCCGCCGTGATTCCGGGGGCTTTCGCCCCGCCCGCGCGGCAGCTGTCGTGCTTCCGGGGGCTTTCGCCCCGCCCGCGCGGCGACCGCCGTGATTCCGAGGGCTTCGCCCCCCCCCGCGCGGCGGCCGCCGTGATTCCGGGGGCTTTCGCCCCGCTCGCGCAGCAGCCGATCCGATCCCTGCGGCTTTCGCCCCCCCCGCGCAGCAGCCGATCCGATCCCTGCGGCTTTCGCCCCCCCTGCGCAGCAGCCGATCCGATCCCTGCGGCTTTCACCCCCCCCGCGCAGCAGCCGATCCGATCCCTGCGGCTTTCGCCCCCCCCCGCGCAGCAGCCGATCCGATCCCTGCGGCTTTAACACCCCCCGCAAGGGAGCCGTCCCAATGTCGGCGGGCCGGCCCCGCGCGGGGGTGGCCCCGAAGCCGGCGGGTCCGCCCCGCGCGGGGGTGGCCCCGATGCCGGCGGGACGGCCCTGCGCGGGGGAGGCCCCGATGCCGGTGGGGAGGCCCCGAAGCCGGCGGGTCCGCCCCGCGTGGGGGTGGCCCCGGGGGCGGCCCCGATGCCGGTGGGGAGGCCCCGATGCCGGCGGGTCCGCCCCGTGCGGGGGCGGCCCCGAAGCCGGCGGGTCCGCCCCGCGCGGGGGCGGCCCCGATGCCGGCGGGGAGGCCCCGATACCGGCGGGTCTGCCCCGCGCGGGGGCGGCCCCGATGCCGGCGGGACCGCCCTGCGCGGGGGCGGCCCCGATACCGGCGGGTCCGCCCCGCGCGGGGGCGGCCCCGATGCCGGCGGGGAGGCCCCGATACCAGCGGGTCCGCCCCACGCGGGGGCGGCCCCGATGCCGACGGGCTCTCACTTCCGGGGTGGCAAATGTCGCAACTTTGTAGATCAGATAAGGCGCACCG
Organism: Catharus ustulatus; assembly: GCF_009819885.2. Classification (NCBI taxonomy): domain Eukaryota; kingdom Metazoa; phylum Chordata; class Aves; order Passeriformes; family Turdidae; genus Catharus; species Catharus ustulatus. The sequence continues at coordinate 24,009,154 of NC_046225.1, read as the reverse complement.
GACTATAAGGCGCACTTCCGGTTTTGGGGGGAGATTTTAGTCAAAAGGGTGCGCCTTATAGTCGTGAAATTACTGTAACTAGAATCTTGAAGGATTCAAGTATCCATTTTCCCCCTGTGACACAGGTTCTGTTTCATGCCAGCCAGTTATTGTCTCTCTTCTCCTTATACCACCTCCAAGGGTATAAATGCCCTCACTCAGCCTGTGATCAGGCCAATTTCTTTACAGTTAGAATTGCGCACATGAAATCTGACATTAATGCAGCAAGCTGAATATCATGCTTAGAGTAATAGCTTAGACAGCTGCTCAAACAGTGGAGTAAATCCAATAGTCCTACTCAGTGAAGACCATAATGCATTCTTAGCTGGGGCCCGAGCTGGGCACTCTTCTTGTTAAAAGCATCAGTCAAGAGCAGCAATGGACATAGAAGAAGAAAAGTAAAATTAAGCAATTCGGGCTGGGTATTTGCTGGATGTGTCTCATACCCTGTGTCTTTTATTAGCATTCACAGTGAGTAAGAAATAGTGACTTTTAGGACAAAAACTTTGAGCCTTGCATGAATACTGAGGTAATACTGAAACTTGTAGTAAATAACATTGTTTGGGCCAGAAACTTCCATATGGCACTGCAGAATGAAACTTGACTGTGTGCTCCAGTGTTTGATTTGCCTGTCATTCCAGATCCCTAATACAGTGATAGAAGACATGTTTGTTCTGCATGTCTTCTCGGTGCTGTTAGGGCATTATTTTCTGTCATTACTCTGATATGCTGCTGTTCCTGTAATGAATTCTCCTATTATTACCTCCCTTTTTTGTTTTCTGGGGTTATTATTTTTGCCATTTCTAGGTGCATACTTTTATGGCATTTCTTGGATGCATTTCAGGGAGCATACCCCAGTGCAAATCAGTGAGATAATATGATAATCTGGCATTTGGTAACACACAATTTTGTTAGAGCTATCTGAGTGTGAAATTTTACCAGACTGGGCATTAAAGAGCAGTATCATTGCAGATTACTGGCTTTAGCGTGTTTAGCCTGGCTGATTCGAGGGCTGTTTCATCTCTCTGATGTCCACGTGCAGTATTGCAAGCAGAAATCGTCTAGACCAGGGGTCCCCCTGGAGCACCTTCCCTCAAGGCTCAGGGATGAAAGCTGTAGACAGGGCATAACTCTTCAAGTAACACTGCTAACTGCTGTTGACCTGAATTTATGGAGGAAGATTTCACTTGTGTTCACCAGGTGTCCAACGTGTTCACTCTCTTTTATGCTGCAGAAGGAATCCTGTAGGTGTATTTTTTAAAAAGAACCATATTCTGAAGTTTGTTGGACAGGGGTTTTTTCATAAGGCAATTTCAAAAAGCAACCACCTTTTTGAAGTAGTTTGGGGGATGAGACTCTGCCCCTGAGCTGAGTAAATGTGAGGTAGAGAGGATGTTCATTGTGTGTTACAGGCACTGTGCCATAGACAGGACTGACGGCCCACATGGTGTATCAGTGGCAGCTTTGCGATGAGCTCATGTATTCAGAGAACAAAAATTGGGAAACTGCATACAATGACTGACAGGCCTTTTAATTGCTTTTTGTCTGTGTTACAATATTCTTAATTAAATTAAGGCTGTCCTAATGAGAGACTGCAGTGCTGTGCTGGTGGAAGAGCATCCAGGGAGCAGCTGTGCTGCTGCTGGTGAGTAGCATCACTGTCAAATGAGGTTTGCGTAGGAGAGAGCTGGTGCCGGCCACCTGATTTACCAAAAAAACCACAAGTGATTTGCTCAATTTTTGTTTCGGTTGGGCGTTAGGATGGGAGCATGATGATAAGTCCATTTCCTTTGCAGTTTTACCACTACTTTCTTATGGAAAAACACACCCACTCTGCTTTTAGCAAGGAGGCAACATAGAGTAGAATTATGTTAAAGCAAAACTGAGTTTAATTTGACTGAAGGACAGAGTATAGTGGCTTAATCAAATGGAGAGCTTTTCTTTCAGAGATTGAGTTACTCCACACCAGAAAATATCTTGACTTATTTTATTTTCTAATCTCTGACTTTGATGGTCAAGAAGTGGAGCTCTATCCAGGTGTATCACTGCTGTGTCAGATATATGGATTCAATTTCCTTTAAGAATTGACTCTTGGTCCTTTAAAACATGCTTGTTTTCAGTTTTGTTGTTTCCTGGGTTGTTGTTTTCTCTTGAAAATGGAATTGTCAAAAGTGACAACTTTTCATCATATATTAAATGTTTTCTGTGTAGGGTTCAACTTCCCCATGAAATGTTTTTTACTTCCCCATGAAATGATTTTTTTAGGAAATAGCCTTCATCAATTACAGCCAAACAAGAAAAACTGCATTTCTCTTTAAGCTGAAAGAGTCAAAGTGGACACCAGCTCTATGAACTCAGGGAAGAGCTCTCTTAAAACTAAAAAAACTTATCTGGTTTATCTTTTGCCAGAAATCTACTCTGAAGACTGACAAGTGCACGTACTGAAGGTGGGGGAAATGCTGTAACCTCCTCTATGGTGTTAGGTTAGGACCCTGATGCTCTGCCATTGCACTGCCCTTGTCTGCTGGACATGTGAAATACCTGTCTGAGCAGAAGGGAAATTAATAGGTGAGTTGTGTTATTCAGAGGAGGAAAATTGCAGGCGTAAAGCATTCAGGAAATACAGTGAAGCAGTCAAAACTCAGAAGTTTGTGAAGCATATTTAGATGTCAGCATCTCTGACAAGTCTCAATAGCTCATACTGTTGCTAAAAATTAAGAAGGGCAAGTTTTTCCTTAACTGTCTGGAGGTTTGTTGGACACATTGGGGTCAGGACTCAGAGTTAACTAGATTTAATTAGTCTGTTCTAGCTTGGTAGTGCAGATAGCAGTAGCTGTACTGACAGTGAAATGCTGCAAATTAACACAAACTGTACAGATAGAGTCCAACCAAGATAAACTCACATCATCTTTTCAGGCATGTGTTGGTGTTTGTCCTCAGGTGTAAAGTTCCTACTTTGGGTTAACAGGTTATTCCTATGAATGATTCCACTTTCATTATGAACTTAATTGAATAACCAGTATGTTTTGAGGACTATGCAGACCTCTGAATTATAAACATCTTTTTGCCAAATGAAATGTACAGTAGTTACATTTCAGAGAATGTCTTTATCAGACCACATATTCATTCCAGGCCAAACACTATGAGAACTGTGAAAACTTATGGGTTCCTTTGGAGAAAAAATTATTCAAAGTGGCCCAGACCTTCACTGGCAAAACAATAACAAAAATAAATATTGACAATATTGCTATTAAAGATAAATCAATTTTTAAGGGGAGGAAAGTGATTTTTAAGGAAGATATTCTGCGGGAGAGAATTTTTTAAATGGATCTCTTTCTGTTTTGGGGGTGAGTGACTGATGGTGTTTCTCTCACCTTCCCCAATTCCCCTTCTCCTCAGTTCCAGGCACTTAACTTTTCAGGGAGGAGGTTGGTGTTACAACTCTTGTTCAGCTAAACCTTTGCTCACAGTAATCCCTATAAGAAATATTTTTTTTTTTCTACTCCATTGAGTCAAAGTATCTCAAATTTAGAGAGGATCTCTTCTGTATCAGAGAGGGTAAGAACAGAGTAGCTGAAGAAAAATCTCGCTTGCATTCTGAAATCTGACAGAATTTAGCATGTGAAACGTTGGATGTCATGTTTCCTCACATATATATGGCAAACCTGAGGTGCTTAAGAGACTTCCCACTAGGCCATGAGGGTGGAGAGTACTTATCTTGCATATTGACCTTGGCAGGGCCTGAAATGAAACTCTTACACTCAGGAGACAAATAATTGTATAATGCTGAACAAAAAGAGCTTCAAGTGCTGTTAGCAGGCTATGCTGAATTCATCTGAGTAAGGTTTCCTTTGGATGATGACACTGTACCAGTCAGGAGGGTATTGCAAGAGTCGATCTTATTTTTTTTTAAACAGTCTTTTCACATAAAAAAATATCTTAAAGAAGAGATGAGAAGACTGTTTTGGGGCTTTTGTCTGTTAAAGCAAATGGCATAATAGGTGAGATTCCCCTGAAAAAAGCCCTCCTTGTTCATATAGCATCTAGTAAGATCTCTCATGGATCACAATGGCACAGCCTAAAATTATTATAGTAAATTCACGAATACAAGCCGCACAGAGTATAAGCCACATATCCGGTGTGTTGGCAACATTGATATCTTTGTCAATAGATAAGCCGCACCCGGAATATTAGCCGCACTTTAGTTCGCTGCGAACTTTCACAAAATCGTCATTTAGTAACACAATCGCGGGATCGCCGGGGCTTACTGGCTTACTGCCGACCTCGGAAACATTGTTTCCAAGTGAAAAAAGACACACCCTTTATTTACAAGCTGAAAAAGACAGGAACAATAGTGTGGTCATTTTGCGAGCATTCCCAATGGATCCGCGTTGCCTTTAAACAGCCGCTCAGCCACGCGGGCAGGCAGCTGAGCTCCGAGTGGAGCCACATCTCCGTGCTGGCCCTCGCAGCCCCACGGGGGGAGCAGCCGTTGTAGCCCTCTCCCTGCGAGCCGAGTGGCCGTTCTACCCCTCTCCCTGTGGGCTGAGCGGCTCCCCCAGCCCTCTCCCTGCGAGCCGATTGCCCGCTTCATCCCTCTCCCTGCGGGGAGAGAGGCTCCCCCAGCCCTCTCCCTGCGAGCCCAGCCAGCCCCGTAGCCGCACAAGACTGAAAACACTTTAAAAAGTACAGAGAAATATCACACACTTTTATCGAGCTGCCGAGGTAACTCACCCCGATAACAACCCCCGCCCCTCAGTAACGCCGCCATCCACAGGCAGGCAATAAGCTGTTCTCTGATTGGTTCATCATCGGAACAACGGGAAACCATGGATTTCAGACTGTTTTGGCTCGGGACTGGACCAGCATGATACTAGGTAAGGGCAGATATCACATTTTTGTCCATAGATTAGCTGCACCGGAATATTGGCCGCATTTCCGGGTTTCCACCAAAATTTTAGTCTTCTTGCTACGGCTTGTATTCGTGAAATTACTGTAATTAATTATTGTAGCGTCACCTATTTGTATTATTATCACCTATCTATATTTATTATAGGAAGGCACTACTGACTTTCCAAAAGCAGTCTTTCTCTTAGAGAGGCACAGGATTCTCTCAATCAATTCTTTAGATGTTTTCTGAGAGCCCAATGCCTTCTGCCACTTTGTGGCATCACTTTTTCATCAGCAGAAAGGTGGTGTGAAATACACTCTGACCCAAAGCTTGACACTTGGCATTCAGAGCATGCTGATGTTAACAGCAGAACAGTGATGAAATGCATGGTAGGAAGAGCAGCCTGGAGGCATTGCTAGGAGGCAGTAATCCAGGTTTTCTGTCAGGCTCCAGGATCAAAATATCCCAGAACTGTCATGCAGGAAGCCTGGTTGCCTGGCTACTCATTGCACAGCCTGTAACCTTGTGTTATTTTATACAGTAGGGTTGGTGATACAGGTTTTTTTGTTTGTTTGTTTGTTTTTGGTTTTGCTTTTTTTTTGAAACTGTGTAGTGGAAATCTGGGACATGTAGAATTTTCCCAGCAAAGAGTCAGAATACTTGTAGTGGTTGTGGTGGTTTACCATTATATGGATGTTACTTATAATTTATTTCTTGATCATTTTTTCTTCTATTTGTAGTAGTCACGAGAGATTGAAAGAGCCACAGGACTCAAGTTTGGACTCAAGTCGGGTGATTAAGACACAACCTGAACTGTACAAAGACAATTTGGGTGGTCTCCAAGAGGAGGAGCTTCAAATAAGCAAAACAAACCTTCTGGCTGAAGGTCAGGAAAAGTACTGCAGAGTGATCCCTCCATCCTCTCTTTACACCAGGTACCCTTGGAGGTGCCAGCTCTGTGTGCCAGGCACAGCCTGGGCGTGCATGAGGGCACTGCCTCTGTGTCTGCTGAGAAGAGCAGGTCACTGAGGCTCTCAGAGCATGCCAGGCAAGGCAGCAGGGCAGATACTGTCTGGAGGAGTTCTGTAGGAGAGGGGGCTAGGTGGGATGTGCTATTAAGCCATAAAAACTTTGCTTTCTGTGATTTTCGGCTTAGAGCAGGGTGGGTGTGTGTATGCACTCCACATGGTATTTTTAACTAGTTCATGTTATGTTTCATTGAACCCTTTTTAGATGTCAGGACACTGAAGGCTTTTGTTGTAACAAGCAGAGCCTGACAAAGTGCTGAGGACTTGCACCTGTGAAATGGGGAGAACCTGGCACTAGGGGAGTAGTGCCTTCTTAGGTAGTGCCTGCTGCCCCAGAAACCCCTAGGGAGGGGTTTGGGAAGTCCTGCTTTCCAGCACTGACCAGCCTTGGCAATACTTCTCAAGTGACTCTTCTTACATGTGTTACCTGGCTGCATAAATAGGTATATATTTTTTCATATGTATATATAAAATATATTCCTTGTTCCTCCTGTATAAATAAATGTAATATTGGAACTGGTTGCCTGCTAGAGGCATGTTCAACTAGTTATCTGTTGCACTTCATTGTAGCTTCTTCAGAGGAGATTGAAAGCTAATATTTATTTCTAATTTCCAATGTCTTTGAGAACAAATAAAGAGTCTAGAAATGAAGACAAATCACTGGAATTATTGCAAGAAATATTGACTGGAAGGAAAAAATTATTACTTTTTTTTTCATGGAATTTGGCTGTTTTTTTGTTGAAGTCTTTTTACTGCTTGCTTTCTGAAACTAGGTAGAAATTGTTGATAGCCTTTTGTTTGTTGTTTTCTCATCCAGCAGTTATTAGCATTTGGCTTTAGGGAGCTCTGTAACCCACCGCCTTTTTTTCCCCTTAACTTTGACGTGGAAGAAACAAAGTACATTTTGTGATTCTGACATACATGAGAATTGAATATAATTTCTGACTAAATGAATGATGCTGGAATTCATGGGCCAGAATACCAGCTGATGACAAAACAGTGTAGTTTGAGGTAAAACCTTTATTACTGATTTGCTGCCAGCTGAATTGATGTGACTGTACTTTCCTAGCATAGCAGTAACACTCAGCTTAGCTGTGCTGTCTCTGCAGTGTGAGCTCCAAGAGAGAGGAGACATGGGTGGGCTGTACTGATGGGTGAAGCTTTGACCTGTGAGTATCTCTCAGTGTCTTGTGTTCATCACCTCCGTAGGACAGAGGTGGACACGCTGAGTAGAGGGAAAAGAGCATTAACATGCAGGGGAAAAATTTTGAATTTAAAAATCTGCCACTACCAGTTGAGGGACTCATTATGTGTCAGTAAGTTGGGTTTTGATTTGAAAGAGACTTTTGTCTAAGGGTGTGTTGGCAGTAGCAGGAATATGACAAGATGCAAACCAGAGCTGTGAGGGGTTGCTCCAGAGCTTGCCACGTCTTGTGGCCTCACAAATGTTGCCTCAGGCAGCAGCAAGGGTGACACATGGCTGCAGACTTGCTTTTGGCAGGTAGAGAACATGGCAAGAGGCAAAAACTTCCTCATAAGGGTATGTTGTGCAGCCTTTTCTCTTGCCTCAGGCAGCAAAAAGCTGATTTCAACATTAGGGGATGGTCAGAAGGCCGGAACATGTAAAAGGATGGAAAAAAAAGAAATGGGGTCAGGAGCTAGGAGTGAAAGGTTGATTGCTTGGGAATGCTCTCCCCCAGCATAGACCATGGGCAAGAAGAAATAAATTGTGGGTATGAATAGAAAATAGATGCTTTCTGAAGAGTTTAATTGAGGGTCCAGACGATGAAATCAGGAAAAAGAGATATTTGTCCTAATTTTAATCTTTGTTTATATTTACATAGACTTGGAAAAAATGTTCTGCATTTTATACCAGAGAACAAATACAGAGGAGAGAGAGCAACTAAGTGCTCTGTGTCTCTGCCTGCTATTTTAACAAGAGGTCCCCATGCTGATACGGGTTTGTATCATCATTGGCTAAGGATTCTGTGCTTTTAAAAAAATTACTAGCTAGGTCACAAACTCATTTTACCTGTCATCTCCTGGATGAAGGAAACAGTATGATTGTTGAAATGATTGTTAAATGGCTGATGTTGGTGCCTCTTGGTCAGTTTAAAATACTAATCTAACTTTTTTTAGGGTATTGAGAGTGTTATTACATGGATGGGCAACAGTTCTTCACTTGAGTTTGGTTCACTGTTTTTGTTTGTTGAAACACTGGCAAAAATTACAAGTTTTTTATTTTCTATTTTTATTATGCAGAAGGCCCAAGTTGTAACATTCAGGACATGGACTTTTTGAAAATATGATGGAGTCTTAGGGCAAGAACTAAGTTGGTTTCCTGCCAGATCAGAGCTGCTGCCTGGGGAAAACAAGCAATAGAGGAAAGGCTACTAAGAGATTGTTTTTTTTCTTTTGACAGCTGCCTAATCTATCTGAATTTGGAAGGTCATAGTCAGAAGGCATAGAAGGAGTAATAATAGCAAAGTGTGTTTTAGAGAATGCCCTGCTGCTTTATGGCTATCAGGAAAATACCACAGGAATGAATTTTTAAAAATAGCTCAGTGTTACAGGCACAGGGGGTGTGACTGTGGCTGCAGGAAAATGTTCTAGTTTCTTTTTTCCTAAAGTCAAAAAATTCCTGTTTGCTTAATATTTATCTCGAGAAATAAATTGGCCTCTCGTGCCAGAGAAAACAGTGTTTGGGTTCAGCAAGTCCTGAGGCAAAGAAACTTTGTTATTGTTTCGGCAGGATCTGGAAAATGCTGCCAGGTGCAGTGCTCGATACCTAACTTCAATGTTCCTTGTAGATGGGGAGGCCTGAACTTAAAAGTATGCAGCTGAGGAGAAAGGCTTTGATAGCCTGTTTTTCATCAAAAGCTCAAGACCACAGCAGCCCAGAGAGCTGGAAGATGGAAAGAAGAAAGTTGAGGTCTTGGAATAAACTGGAGGGTAAAATGCTTTTGGAGAAACTCTGAAAGCTTTGTGAGGAGGAGGAAAAGGAAGTGTGGGGGGATGAGAGACACAGAAGGAGGGAAGCTGTACCCCACATGGTGTGCTGTGGTGAGCACATGCAGCTCCAAAGCACACACACCAGCAAGGTAAGAAACACTCCAGTTCTGAGTTTACAGCCCTGGCTGCTTGCTGCTTAATCAAAGACTTGGTCATGCTTAGAAGCAGGACCAGTGCCCACTCACCTGCTGTCAGTCCAGTGCACCCTCAGCATCCCAGCTCCTGGGCTGCCCTGGCACTGTGGTGTGCCTGTGTGCATTCAGGAGCTTGTGCTTCATGGAATGCCCAGTTGGGAAGGCTTACAGACAAGTGGAAATTCTTCCAGTTCGATTTGTGGAGACTTGGTTTGAATCTGTTCACACCTGGAGGCTCCAGCCCTCAGTGAAGCTGGGGCAGTAGAGGCAGGATTGGGTCCTGCCAAGAGTCAGAGCCTCAGCTGGGGCTGGTAGCAAGCAGCAAAACCTCTCCACCAGCCCACAGGGTTCCAATGACTGGAGTTAGAGGAGGCAGCTTGAGAAGGCATTTTACAGGTGAGACTATAAACACTATAAAGTGTAGTTTATACAATTGCTGGCTCTCTGTTGAAGAGCTTTTGATAGGTTGATTTCACTGTGGCTAAATTGGAAGCTGTGCAGAAAAGTAGAAGTGTCCTGAAATGTGAGGCTGCAAGAGCTCTCTCTGCATGTCCTCACACTGCTCTGGTTTGTATTGGTACAAATGCAGTGTTTAAAAGTCTTTGAATGTTGGTAGCTTTGTTTAGTTGAAGTTGAAGTTTAGTTACCTCTGGGGCCCTTACAGTGGTCTGCATATGAGATAGGAATGACATGTTGTACCTAGGTAGGATGAAAAACAGCTGTGGTGCACAGTAGAATGTGATAGAGAAGGAAGGGATGTTGCATTTCAATTCTTTGCTGTGGGCAAAAAGGATTGTTCATTTTCAGAGACAGGAAATATAGGATTTTAAACAATATTTCTTACTTTTGAGTAAAGACTCCATTTACAGCATCAGCTTTGAACTGCTGCTTGGATGTTTATTTCTGGAGAACATGCAGTGAGTTTCCCAAATGCTTGGCAAGGAACAGGGGCCTGTTAAAAATTAACTAGAAGCTGAGATAAATCACATACAAATAGCTCAGGGAGCATGGTGAATTCATCAGTGTCTGACGGACTTGCTTGTCTCATGGCTGCCCAAGTTCCTCTGCAACATGTTTTGGGTTTCTTAGCTTTGAGATGCCCTGTCTATCATCTCCTTCAGGAGAGAATGTCAGATGCATTTCTTTGAGCATCATTTTAATGTCTCGCCTGAGTCCAGTGGTGAAAAAGGGATGAATGAAAAAGTTCCAGACTTCTGTAAGTCAAAGATCTGTTAATAAAGTTTCTCCCCTGCAAAAATGCTGGATAACAGAGGCTTTTAATTTGTTACTGCTTTGAACTAGCTACTGTTGCAGGTTGACCTGAGTCTCTGTGACTGAGCATCAGGAGGACAGTGTGAGGCAGGAGAATTTGTGAGTTCAAAGGGAATGGCACTTACCTGCTCTAGGTGTATTTGCTTGCTTCTCTTATCTGTCATGTGGGTGAGTTTATTCACCTTTCTTACAGCAGTATGAAAAAGGGTGTGGAGAGGTGCACAGAAAAAATTACTGCTCATCCCTTGAATGTGTTCAGGAAGCTCACAAGCAGCCTGACTCCCTCCACTGAAAGGCTGGTGGGCAAGGCTTGAGACCACTGGAGCAACCTGTGCCTGTTCTGCTGCAGCTCTGTGCAGTTCCCTTATGAGTGCAAGATGTTTCTCTTCCCGGAGGGAAGGGACTTGTTACCACTGAAACATGAAGCAGGGATTGTCTGTATTGAGAGTCAGGACAGAGCCACCATTCCAAGGATATTTTTGATAGCAAGATTTGAAAATCCCCCTCACATATATATTTTGCATGCTGCAGGATTACCTTGTAGTTGCTGTTGGCAGCCTCATGTGGTTTGGAGATGCTGTGTTCCCAGGCTGCTCCAGTCTGACTGGCTGTTGGAAAACTCACAAGTCTTTGTCAGTTCAGGGCCGGAAATGGAGTCCAGTTGTTTTGCAGTTGTGCACTGCAGAGTGCAAATTCCAGGACTTCTTGCATTCCCCATTTGTGCCTCTTGTACTTTTATGTGTAGCTGCTTCTTGAAGTGTCCCAATTCCAATCTGTCTGCTGCATGCTCAGGATATTGCCTCACTTGGGGTGTTTGTGTGGTTTGTTACCTGCAGACTCGGACCCAGTTATAGTACACAGGATTTCAACTGGAGCATCAAGTGCAGAGGGTGGTACAGAATGAGTCTCCTCTGGTGAGGGTCTCTCTTTAGGGAGCAAGCAGGCTTCCATGAGAGGGAAGGAAAAGCTCCTTACCTTAATTAGGGCACATGAAAGTTTGAATTTGCCCTGTGTCTATTTAGTAGCCTAGCTGATACCTCTGGCAAAACCTGAGAGAAAAATGAAGAGAGTTCTGTGCATTAGGCACCACCTGGTCACAGCCAGCCACAGAGAAGGGTAGTCATCATTTGTTTGCTGCAATGCCAGGCACTCTTTGGACAAGTGGTACCCTGGGAGGGGATGGCTGAATGAAAGCTGAAGAACAGTGTCATGAAGAACTCGTGTGAGAGGCTGTGGGCTGGAGATCTGTGGCCAAGTTGTAGTTGAATCCTTACAATTCCTGTCTAGCTCTCTAACTGCCAGCGTAATCTGATCAAAGGCCTCATGGTGATGAAGGCATTCCTTGATGTACCATGTACTTTCTCTGCCTGTTTTTTGTATTAATGTAATATTTTTTCAAGCCTGTCACATGTTTTTATTTGGCAAGCAAATTACTCCGAAAATACCTGGCAGAGCAGTTCACAGTGAATTTCACAGTGAATTTCACAGTGAGTGTGCCAGGGCTGTTTGCTAATACACACAGATAAGCTGCCGGAATGCCAAGGTCTCCTAATCCCCAAAAACACCGCCTGATGTACCTTATGAGTAATTAAACATCACTCAGTTCTAAGAGGCAACCCTCAGTAACAGAGTTCACCCAACTATAATATCTTTAAAATCAGGATAGAACCAGTGGCATATGACAGGAGGATGACTGAATTACTCACAGTTTAATGACCCCTCTGACTATGCAATAGGGGTTCCTGGTTCCTATGCAAACTGATGGTCTCCACTTTATTATTAGTGAGCAGTTCCAGTGGCTTCAAACCCTATGCATTCAGAAATGGCTAAAGAAATCTCCTAGACTACTAGCAAGAATCATGCACATTTGAGAGAGAACACTCAGCAGTGGGATATGGAAACTTTGAAGAGCTCCAACAACTTTGATCCTCCAACTGATCCAGGAAACTGAGATAAGATGACAACATTCTTTGAGCCAACTCAGAACTTCAAAGGGATGGAAGTCAAAGCGTCTCTCTTGAATGCTCCTCTGAATTCCTCTTAATCAAATTTCTTGCAGTTATTTTTCTAATTTAAAACATAACTGGCACTGCTCACTACTTATTTGCGCTTGGTTCTCTACTCTTATTGTGCTGGATGTCAGGATGGACTTTGCTGAGGATTCTGGTGGTGTCATCACCAGCTGAGGTGACATGCATTGCATGAGCTCCTCCCAAATGAGGAGCTCTTGCTTTTGTGCTAGACTTGAACCCAGTGTGAGAATCAAAGTAACTTTTCATTGGAAGGCTTTTTTTTCTGTTCTTTGCAGTTCAAAGACACTGATACTGAACTGGAGTGTATTCCAGGTGTTTGTCAAACTCAAAATGAATACTGTATCAAGAGTACTCAGGATAAGTCTAAAATGAGAACATGGGCTGCTGAAATGCATGGCAAGTTAAATCCTGGGAGAAAAGGGTGACAGGACTATTCCTGGCCTGAAGAGAAGTCCAAAAGTATTAAGTATTAATACTTAAGTATTAATACTTAAGTATTAAGTCCAAAAGTTCAAAGTATTAAGCTAAAAAAATTATTGGGAAAGTGCTGTAGTAACTCATGGTCAGAGGAAAGCAGAGAGGAGCATCCTTACCCTGTGTGCCAAATGGATCTTGGCTTCCTTGCTCAAACACTGAATACAGGTTTGAAAGAGGTCACAACAAGTGCACAGGGAGAATTGGTAAAAGCAGAGCCACTAGAATGTGATTTGATTCATTTTGTACTTGCAATCCTGAAAACCTATGTGGGGCTGATTTCTGAAATCTAGAGGTGGTTCAGTCTGTACTGTTGAAAACTTCTCTTTATGCACCCTGATGGTCTTTGGTCTGTTGGCATTTTAAACAAATGGAGCATTACAGACATTCCAAATGCATTTCCTCATTTATCGCTAGGTCTGCTTGATGCAGTAGGTGGGGGTCTGAAAAAGGAATCTCCTCAAGCTGTGAAAGTTAATGCAGTCTTCTTTCAAATCATTGCTGAAACTTGCCACTAAAATGTTTTGCATTTCTTTCTAAAGCTGCAGGTTTACACCAATGCATTGTTCAATTTATTTTTTTGTTTTAATTGATGTGGAAAATCTGAAGTTATAAAATGCTGTGTGACTATGGGATGTCAGGATTAAATAGCAGGTAAGAAAGCATTTTTAACACCAGGAAAACTTCTATAATTTGTTGATTAAGAGATAAATCTATATAAACAAAAATTTGGATTGTATTTAACTGTACCTCACTTGCTAATTAATAACTCTGCATGTGTAACATTCGCAATTAAAATTTTAAAGACAGCAATAGTTTCTTGTTGCAAATTTTTAAAGGGAGATTGAACAGCTTTCAAGGTGAGTGTCACAATGCATCGCTGAAATCAAGAGACTTTGGATCAAGCTATCTTTCTGACAAATACTGTGCTTCATTATAAGTAGAAAAAACTTCTAATGGGGTATATGTAGAGACCCCTGGCAGATGGGTTGGAGGCAGCTGCTACTGTGGCAGCTTTTCTCCAGCAGAACAGAGCAAGATGATGGAGCCTGCTGTCATGAATGTTCTTCTGTTCAGGGTTGTCTCGCTACTATCTGAGTCTTATGAGGGCAGTTATTGTAATCTCCAACTATGGTAAAACCAATGTTGGCCTCCAAGTCTCAGATAATTTATTGAAGGAAACCTAGAGAAGCTTTTCTTCAGAATTAATTGGCTTCACTAAAAGCACTCAGTAGTGATTTAGTGACATGGCTCTGGTGAGATGTGGGCACTGTATAGAATGGAATCTAGAACCAAAAGTCTTGTCTTGGTCCCTTCCAGTCTGCTGATTTTGATGTCAGAAAATTCATAAATGCACACTGCCACTGGTCCCCGTATCTGTCATTTATAGAGAATCTTATTTTTAATGTTTCTGTTTCTCTTTCAACATGTTTTTTAAGAACATTCAATTGTAAACTGGCAAGAGGTTAAACATTTGATAAATATTTTCATGTTAATTCAGTGTAATTTATTTTGCTTGTTTAAGTATCTAAGCAGGAATTTCTATTATCTATTTACTAAATCCAGAACTATAATCTACTTCATAGGAAAACCTCAGGCTGTATTTTCATCCCTTTCTTGAGGCTCACATGGAAAGGGCAGTCCTGACTGAGGTGTGTGGCTGGAGGGAGCTGCCTGAAAAGCACCTGGAGAGCAAGACCTGGAGAAGGATCCTTACAACAGAACCTCTGAGTGACTTCACGTTGTCTATTCAAAAGATGGAGAGAAGGCAACACACAGAGTCACAGCACAACCAGCTTTGGAGGTGAGTGACCTACAGCCACAACAGCTCCCCCAAAGCTCAAAACACTGCTGGCTCCTGTCTGCTTGTGACTGCAGCTGTCACAAGGTTTTACCAGTCCATGTTTTATTGTAGCAATGAAATGCACTGATAAAACAGAGACCTGGATCCTCCCTCTGTCACTTAAGTACTTACTGCTGTCTACCTTCTGAATTATTTCAGATTCTGGGTTCTAGTGACCATTTGTAAAAATGACAAAAAGCTCTTGAGAGTCTTGCATCAACAGGGGTTCTATTTTAACCAGGGACTCTTTATCTCAGAAAGCTATAATAATATGATGAAGAAGACTAAAATGTGTCAATCTTACATTCCTTGGCATCTAACAGCAGTTTGTGTCAGCTGAATCAGAGCGAGGAACTATGGTAGCTGTTCGTTCCTGTAAAATGGATATCGAATATTGCAGCAGCTCTTAAATTACTTGTGTAATCTCTCTTAAAGTTGAAAATTGTCATTCTTCCTTTTGAATAATATAGTGCTCTCATCATATTATAGTGAAATCTATTTTGATTTTTAAAACTGGTAATAAGAGCTATTTTACTCTGGGATTGTCATCTTTTGTTTCATTTCACTGCAATGCAAACTGAGACTTTCAATCTAGAAATGAAAAGAAGATTCCCAATTAGTAACAAGTAACAGTCTATTTTACTGATTACTTTAAAATAAGGACAAGGTATTTCAACTATTCACAGATATTTCTGACACATCACAAAGCAACATAAGAGGAAAAAGATCATAATCAAAATAGTTTTAAATTTAATGTTTACAAACACATTGCTTTATTTTTTTTCAAAATGTTTGCTGATATAGTTTTGCAGGAGACTCTCTGTTTAGTCCTAAGGGATGAATGGGAAAAAATATTTTCAGACTGGTTCTTTGTCAGGAACAGGGATTTGGAATATGACCTCTAATGGTTTTTCAAATTTGTATCTGTGAACTTTGTAAAAGACTGAACGTGCTATGCAGCTGATACTTATTTTACACTGCATTTATATTCAAAAGAACTGATTTTTTTTTTGAAGCTTTAAGGCTGCACCACTAACAACATTTTACCAATCTCTTGTCATTTTCTTAAATGCTACAATTACTTTGTCAGTTTTAGAATTGCTAGCAGTGATGATGATGCCCACTTTAAAATTTCCAAACCAAACAGAAGAATTCCTTGGGAAACTGCACAGCACACACATGATACATAACTAGAAAATTAGTCTAAAGTTTTGATAAATACTTACTTCCCACTAGAGCTAGTAATTTTTCTACTTCTAAAGAATAAAATGCTTATTATATACAGAAGATTGGGCGGAGTATGGACATTTGACAAAGACCACTTGAGGCATTTCATGGTCTGGACTGTTTGTACAGTGTTAATGCAGCTGCCCCTTTTCCTCATGCATAGGCTTGTGCCACCTGTGGGAAGGGACCATTCCTGGCAGTGTCAACAGGCTCATCCTTACAAGATCCAAGTTCATCTTCTCCTGGCTGTTCAGTCTTCAGCTGAACCAGGAGTTTCTGGCTGGACCTTGTGAGCTCGATGCAAACTTGTACAGCATTTTCATATGCCAGTTTCCATCAGGTGAGCATTTGGTCTTTTGCCTTCAGGACATTACAACATGAAAAACTGCACCAGCATTTTTCAATGAGCACCATTAACTGACTTTGAAAATTTGGCATGACCAGCAGTATTGAAAAAGATGCTGAACTCCTGTCTTGTACAAAAAGAAAGTACAGCTGCCAATTACCCTGCAACTACAGCCTGTAAATACTAAAAACATAAATATGTTAACCATACACATATACACAAAATACAGCAGTAGCAATATTACAGGATGCAATGCCTACTCTCTATAACTGGTTTTGGTTAATGCAGACGCAACAGCAAAATAAATGCTATTTCATATATGAAAAACCTTTCTTCAAAGGTCAGTGGCAGTAAGCCAAAGTTCAGGTCCAGGCTTTCACTAATCCAATGTGACTCACACAAATTAACCAATGAAAGACAGCACTATGGCATGATAATAAGCTGTCAGTTAACACTGAAACTTTGAGATGGAGCTTCCTTTTGCTACCATTTCAATTAATTCTCCCTTTTTCACAAGTGCTCTTTCTGTGAGTACACACCAGACTTAACAGGGGACGAAGTTATTATGTAAAAAATATTATTTAGGGGTAAGGATTAATAGAAAGAACCAGCCTGAGACTGGATTTCCTCAATCCGGGGAGGTGCTCTCCATGTATTTAAGGGAAATTTCCATGAGATTGCACTTAGACCACTAAGAAGTTGTTGCTTTCCCACTTTTTCTTCCTTTCCATGCAGTTCTGTTTCAAAGTTTGGTAGGAATTGCATGAAAAGGGCAAAAGGAAATGCCTGCTGGTCCATTGTCTTGGCTAATGCTCTTCAGAGCAGCATCCTCTCCTCAAGACCACATCATCTAGTCCAATATCCCCAGTTCTTCCTTTCCCTTTCTCGCCTCTGAAAATAACCTAGAAAGAGAAATAGAACAATTTAAATTGAGGATAAAAAACAGAGATAATTCATTTAAAAAGTGTGATGAAGGATTCTGGTCTTCATTCAAATTCTCCTCAGGTTTCCAGTAGGCTCCTCCAAAATCACTATCATTTAGTTGCTTTTGTGTTTTAATTAGCTAGAAAATAAAACTTCCACATTTCTTCCTGATTTCTCTTTGGCAAGACCTTCCCTGCTTAAGGGTTTTCCCTCACTCCCTGATCTTTGGATAAGTGTTCCAGTGGTTCAGGTCAGCACTCCTGGCTGCCCATGCTGGCTGGAAAAAATCCCAAACTCTAGTGTGCCATGAGACTCTTGGCTGTGGTGCAATGGATGGCAGCCCACGCCGACAGGTACTGCCAGGGGGTCTGCCAGAAGTGATAAATTTAGGAAAAAAAAAAAAAGGTAAGAGTATAGCAGCATATTGTTCACCTGTTACAAATGTCCTCATTCTCAGTCCAACATTCATTTACAGCTAACAAAGTCAGGTGTCTTTGCTACTGTTGCTGAGGTAAATTTTCTAGAAAACTACCTGTTGTAATTACAGCCTTAATATTCATTTTAGAGCTAGACACTGTCTATGTCTTGTAGCCTGCTCCCATCATGAACATTATTCTGTGATTATGATGTGTGATCTTCTCAGAGCACCTGGTATTTGTCAGTGTAAAACAGGCCCTGAAATACCCAAGCCACTTCTTCAGATCTGAAATAAAAACTACCTTCAGAGGTTGAAGAACAATATTGAGCTTTTGATACCAGTTAATCACACGCTGTTTCTACAATTTCCAGGTATTAAAAGATTCTTCATGGAACTTCAGGCAGCTTCTTTTGATTGCACTAAACCATTTTGTGTTAAAGGCATTGTTAGGTCATTATTCACCTCTTTGGCCTGAGCAGCTGCAGGGATGCTAAAGGGCATAAAACCACATGTGATTGCACATGTAATCTCCCTGTATTACCAAAAATTACTTATTTTCAGTATCTTTGCCCTGGTTTAGCCAGCTACTAATCCACAGGGGATGATTCTTCTTATTTCATGGTACTGTACTATACAAAGCATTACTCATGAGGAATCTTGATACAGGCTTTTTTTTTTTTTTGAAACCTCTGTAGACTATGCGTCTGTCCATGAGGCTGCTCTTTCCTAGGTTGTGATTCTCTTAAAATGGGCTGTACCAGGTAGCTCAGGAAATAGTACAGGCTACTGTGTCATGAGTCTATTTCTGTAGCTGGGATTTCTTTTTTTTTGGTGCATAAAACTACTTCTTTAAAATCCAAAGTAACTCTCATCTATGAGAGTTGTGATTCCATTGGCAGAGATCAAAGTATTTAAACAGAGTCAAACTGAACCCAGAAGATGAACACTGCAGTGCTGCACCATTTAAGTGTCTTCAGCTTTTCATGCAAAAACCCAAAAAGCAGTACAATCATCAGTACTTACACTCTTGAGGCCCAGTCCTCGTAGAGTTATGTGTGTCTGTCTCCAGCCATGGCCACCATTTCTTCCCCAAAGAGCTGGGCCATGAGCACCATTTTTCCTTACAAAGACTTGGAGGGCACCAGAATGCAGCCCAGACACCTTATGCCTAAAGGACAGGCACAAATCTCCAGCCTGAGCCACATGTCCCAATGGCAGGATAAGATGTGCTACTCTTCCTTCTTTGCCCTTGGAATTGGAGATGGTAAGGTACTGTCCCCCTGCAGTGGAAAAAGCAGTTAGTTGGTGGGGTTTGTTTGGTTTCTTTAACACTACCAGGTTGCAGGATCAAATGCACAAGAGTTATTAAAAATAAATAAAGGGGTCCACAATATCCAGAGAGTGTAAAATAAGGCATATAGAACCAGAACTAGTGCATCTGCCTCTTACAGCGTAAGATTTATAGTGCTGCTCTTCTCTATACATTAGTACCATGCTGGGTGTTGCCCATCTAATTTCTTTTTGACATAGTTAACAATACCCCTCTCAAAAACTAAAACCTCATGTATTCTGTCATATCTGACAACCCCTTGGTCACTGTACCCAGAGTGATGTTAAAGCTATTGTGCAAATTTATGTACCTTTCAAGCTGCAATGTTTTGCTGTTGGATAGATAACGGAGACCAGAATAAATGCTATCATGTAACTGAGCTATGGCTCTGTCCCTTTCCTTTTGCTTGGGAACTGTGTTAACAGGGTAAGTCTCAAAGCATATCCTTTTGCAACCCTGACAGCCTCTTTTATTTAACTGTACTTTAAACTCTTAATCTGGATTAGATAGAGAAAGCAAGAAGCAGTCAGGATTTCCACATGGCTGTTACCCCTAAATTCCAACAGTAGGAAGTTGCCAGTGAACATACATACTCAATTCAAAACCCTATTACTATCTCTTAAAATGTATGAAGTAAAGGTGCCTTCCAGAAAACACTCTGAACATGAGAATCTAAGGAACTCAGGTATGGCAACATCCATTAAACCTAAAAAGAAAAAAGGCACCTTCCACACCAACACTCAGAACTACACTACATGAGATTTCCCATCTTGGAGAAAACTCAGACCTGTATAAGTTGTTTGTACTTTTCATTAAAACTTCTGCAAGTGGGGGGTAAAAACCTTTAATATTTGAAATTACCAAACGAAAATGGTTCTTCAAAAAACCCAAAAACCTTATCTTATACTGAATCGAAGAATATTTTTTCTTTATGAGTTCAGATTTTTCCTATTTATTTTAATTTAAAAATGCCACCTCCACCTTAAATTTATTCAGAAGGTGGCATTTTTAGACTCCATAGTTAAAACCATAGATTTAGAAATACTTGTTTGCAATATTGTTGATGTGCATAGTTAAACAGGATAGAAAATTATTTTTTGTCTCTGTGCTAATACTCAAACAGAGCATTATTTTTTATAAGCTTCTCTTTGAAAGTCACAATTATTTCCCTCAAAAGCTGTAAGAATCAATTACAATGTACCAGGGCTTGTCACACACTTAAAAGGAAAGCCAACCTTGTCGCCCATTCACTACTTCTACATAAGTTTCTAAATTCTTTGGTCCGAATGAGATTTAACAAAGCAAAGTATGCTGCTGTCTGGGCCCCCAGATCACCATTTAGCCATGAAGTGGGATCCATCTGTCCAAGGATCTGTTAAAGCCTCTTGGTGAGTATTTTCTCAGGAAGCTGGGGTTTTTTTTCCTTTTTTTTTAAATACATTGCTTTTGCAGCAAGGTCACTAATTGCTAAAATAAGCCTAATAGAATTTAAATAACCATACCTGTTTGCTGAAGATACAATTACACCACTATGAAAGTACTGACTTATTAAGTGCATCATTTTCAGATAGTTACTGTGGCTGAATCCAATCAATAGGAAACAGATTTAGGTAAGCACAAAGTAAACATATCTGTAGGCAAGCCCCTGCAGGAAAAGGTCCTCTTAAATCAGCATTTTCTGCATGTAAGGTAAGTTTATACTGCTTCAGCACAGCACCTTTTGAAATGTAGATTCTGATAAACCAATACATTGCAAACTTTGCAAGGTGAAATCAAGCAGTCAGGAACAAGCTGTGAAAATAAATCCTTCAAACAAGACATTCCAAAATAGAGGGGGTGGGTGGGTGGATGGGTGACTTCAAGGGACTGTTTTTAACAGGTTATGTCAACAGCAGCAAAACATACACAGGAAATAAAAAGCTGAACTTGTCCCTGACTACTGGGAAGCAATACAGGGAAAGAGTTTGACAAAAAAGAACCAGTTAAAAATCACAGTTCTTAATTCTTAAAAATTATCCTTCTGGAATTTAGTATGTATTAACAACAATTTTTGAGTACAGATAATGAATATGCAGTGTTTCAAAAAAGGTACGAATTATATGTATTTTTTTTTTTTTTAAATGCCACTGCAGGCAGGACAGCCTGTTTTCTCATCTGCAGGATTAAGGAGCTCTGCTCTCCCAGTCATTCCCAAGGCTTTTCAAGTGACACAAGAGCTCCTGAAGTACTAGAGCAGCCTGTTTGGGGGGACCCCTGCCCAGGCAGCGAAGACAGCACTGCCACAGAGCCAGCCAAACATCCTGGAAAAGGTGCCAGGTCATCACCTGCTGCGGTGGCAAATGACTGCCCCATCAGTGCCAGCGTAAGGCCAGACAGCTCTGACACGGTGGTGCATGAAGAAAACGGCTCTCAGTGCCCTTACCCTCCCTCATCTTAGCCTGCACCATTGTCCTGCCCGAGAGAGCATTTCCTTCCTCAGGCTACCATCCCTACATAATGTGAGCTTTGTGCACTTCAAAGGCTGCTCCTTGGGGATGAAGTAATCCCATCATTACAGGGAGCCAGGGATGTGTGTCTAATCCCCGGCACTGTGGGGCAGGCACTGCTGGGGGAAGGGTAGGCAGGCAAGGGGAGCAACCTCCCAGGGCCACACCAAAATCAACAGGGGACAAAAGAGATCCCACTTCCTGGGACAGCAGAGGTGGGAGACAGGGAAGGGTTGGTCCTGTGGCTGACCACCAGTGCTGATGCCGGTCTCCTGTCCTGCAAGCAGCTGCTACACACTCCTCTCTATTGCCTGGTGTAATGTAACTTCTTATTATCCCAAATAATCCCATTTCCAGAACCCTCTGTGTTTCAGCATTTAACTTGTCTGCCTTCTAGTTACTTAACATTTTTCCTATATACAGATGGATTTTATCAAATTCTACTCCAAGCTACAGCAATCTGAGAGGTTAAACTAGAACATTTCATCTGGCAACAAAACAAAGACTATTTCCAGCACTTTCTATAATTTTGCCAGTGATAGGGAAATAAAAGTTGTTCCCTAGTCCATTTTTTTTTCAGATTCCTTTAAGACAAACTTGGTGACTACATTTACTACTCCTATTTTAAAGATGTCAGCTATTTTCAAAGATGTGAGCAATTTTCAATTGCTCTTTCACATTGGGAATCCTCAATTTTGCTTTTTATGCACAAAAGAGGCATCGATATGAAATATATCCCAGAACTAAAGGGAACAGAAGCTGTGTAATTTGTCCACAAGCAGGAACTGTCATCAACCTCAAGCCTGAGTAGTTCTTCAACTGCAGGATGTGATTGTACACAGATCACTTACCTGATGCATCTCTCACTGGCTCCCAGTACAAGTCATCATCTTTGTCCTTGATCCATCCACACAGTCCACTGTCAAAATCGCAGCTGTGCACCAGGATACCTGGCAGAACAGAGTAGGAGGTCACAAAAAAACTCAGATTCAGATTGTTTTGGTTTTCAATTTCCTGTGTGGCTGACACTAGCAAGTAAGCATTAAGAAGGAGTCCTAGGAAAATAATCTGCAAAAATACTAGCCAATACAAAGGACCCTTGTACTATTAACAATACATGCTATTCTGTGCTGAATTTTTTAGGAAATAAAAGTGAGAGGTTTACATAGGCAAAGGGTTAGTTTTGCATGGTTTTATAAAGCATAGTTTAAAAGAGGGGCATAAGATATAGGAGTCCTGAAAAATGTATAAACCCCCAAAAAATCTTTACCTGGGTCATCATTTGCTTCAAATTCATCAGCTGTAATCCCTCTTTCAATTTCAAGTATTTCAAACAGATTATTGCTGACTCCAGGCTGGCGTGGAACTGTGAGAAAAAATGAATGAGATAAGGAAGTAGGTCACTAACCAGCTTTATCTCTAACAACAACCAGCAGAGCACCTCTGGGCATTGTGCTTTTCTTGGAGATTTCAATATATTTAGTTATATTTGACACGAAGACTCATAAACTTATGCCTATGTGATTTACGGTTTGTGCTGTAACATTTACCTAAGCACTGTAAAAGGTGATTCCAAATCTCCTGAAGGCCCTTTGAATAAAAGCTCCTTTTTAACCAGGGGGAAAGCTTTAACCTTGAAGCACACTATTCCTCTCCAAGTGCATTTTCAGAGATAGTGGTCTCTCAATAAAATAAAGCCACACAAAAGTCCTTACTCAAACTTTCCACAGACGTTTATAGGAGAACCTCAACAGGAGGCAGCAGTACTTGGAAGAGGCCCCACGTGCACTTAACCTTTGAAATGCAACTGAAGGTATATCCATCTATCTGCAAAGGATTAGAGCTCCCAAAACAATTATCAGGGTTGTACTAGGAGTTGAGAAGGAGGAGCCCTAGTGGAAGCTGGAATTCAACTGTAATTACACCTTTTGCTTTCCAGCACAGGCTGTCCTTCAACTGCTGTTCCCAGCTGCAAGGAGAAGAAACAGCTCTTGGTGATTAAGAGGCACGGAGGTTATTAGACACTCAGCATCCAGGACAACCTGAACTTTATGCAGTCTTTGTGGGAGTGATGGCTGCCGAAGTCAGGTGGCAAAAACTGACAAAGACTCCCACGTGTTTCTGAAGATGCTGTGCCAGTCTGTGTAAGTTTCACGCAGATTTTTTGCCTGATGGACAGCTTTCAGCTAGAGATAAACACAATGCACTGAATAGAGCTGCCTTGGAAAATTTCTCTTTTACAGGCAGGTCTAATGCATAATTCATAACAGTAGTAATGTATTTCAGACAGGTCCTCTGATTTTATAGGCACCTCTCACACCTAAGGTATTTGTAAGGGTCTTACCTATTAAAAACTTGACATGTTTTCCATTTGCAGTGCTAAAGCAACTATTAATATCTCTATAGAAAAGTGAAAACAAGAAGAATTAAGATAACTGAAAGAACTGTTGTTCTCAGAAAACCAAACGTTAACAAGGAACTTCTTTTGCACTAGGTCAACATGAAAATAGCACTGCTTCAAGAGCTCCTCTAAAGCCAAAAGACAGAAAAGAAAAAAAGTTGAAATTAGTATACAAAATAAGCAAACTTCAATGCATTTTTAAAGTACTATTCTAGGCTAGAGATCTTGCATAAAAATTTTATACGATAAAAACAAATAGTTAAAAAGTTCAAAATCTGTACAAAACCAATGAATTCCTAAATATAATAGTCATTATTTGAATCATTAAGTCTCCCTTTTTTTGTTTACTTTTTAATCCTTTGCAGATTTTAGATTATGTCTATTTGCAGTCTAGGATATTAATGCTCAAAACAGCTTCAGACTTAAGGCTGACTTGAGTATTAGAGGACTGTTAATTTTTAAAGATACTTGATTGTAAATAGTATTTTTGCTGCTTCGTTTCACCTGGGCTGTTTTGCTTACATGATTACAAACCTTGAGATTTCGCATAAAAGAAACCTTACAAATGTGTACAGTCCACACAACCTAGGCCAGTAATCGTCTTACAGTACATCTACACACAAATATTGTACTCAGGCATATAAACCCACTGTTCACCCTGAATTATGTAGGTGGGGCAGTTGAACGAGCCCATCTATGCTGCACACCCAGAGAGCACTGCCTTGCCTTTCCTCACCTCACACTGTGCCAAGGGAAGAAGGCACTGTTTGCTTTCTATACCATGGGGAACAAGCCAGCAATTTGTTTAAAAACTGCTGAGCACAGCACAGCAGGCACCAAAGGCTCAGACCACAGACAGGCTCACGGGCAGGTAATTGCAGTGTTCTAAATGAGCACTGTGGCAAAGAGCATGAAGGAAACTCTCCGCCATGCTTTAAGGTTTGTAGGATACTCAGGAGTCACAGTTTTAAGGTACGTGTCCTGTGCACCCTCCTCCTAGTCTGTCATAGTCCTTGTTTATGGAAAATACTGCAAAAAATATTAGGTACTTATCCTGTAAACTACTTCAGTTTACTTCTTCAAGTACCATTTCTAATGCACTGATGTTTTCTACAAACATGAGTTACATCTGTGCACGCATGCAAGAAATCTCCAAATTCAGGTTGATATATCTGCCTATAATCAAAGCCCTGCAAAATATTTTTTCAAAAAATTCCCTCAGAGTCCTTTCCAAACTCTTTTTATGAACTTCTAGAAGAACGTGTTGCAGTACTTTAATACAGTCACTTCAGTGCTTGGACCAATTGTTCACCCAATTTGAAACAAGGGTTACCGTAAGAGGGAGAAAGTGGGAGAAAGTATTTGGTACAATTATTTTCTGCAAGCTTTCCAAGCCCTTTCTGTGTACTTTATATAGTGTATCAGTGTGCTTTTCACTTAACTTCAATGGTTTGATAAAGCTTGTTAAATAGAAACTTGGCTTCCTTTACTTGGAGAATTTTATAAGCTCTGAGCAAGCCAATACATGAACACTACCATATTCCCAAAGTTCCTGAGCTAACTTCTTCATAGATGCACAAATTTGGGGGGAAATATTAAATAAATTTGATTATTAAATATTAAATAAGAGAGATTTCTTTTCAGCTTTTATAACCTTTGGGAAAACAATACAGCCTTTTTTTTAATTTACTTGCTAACTGCTGAGATTGGGAGCATAAGAAAGTACATATATATATGTTTGTTTGCAATAAACTGAATAATTGCTGTTTTGGTGTTACAAAACCAAAACATGGAGTCCAACTTTGTGTTACTAGTAATTGTTATTACTGTTAATAATGCAGTTCTCTGGCTTACAGAAAAAACTGGTTTTGCACTGTCAGTACAATTCCACTCCACACAGTAATCTTGACTAAGCTAAAAACAGCAACAAAAAAGTACAAAGATTTTTTGACTGATTTTTTACAACTGAAAGCTGTTAAATCCCACTTGCAAAAAAAATCTCCAAAGTGATGAGATCTCACACACAACTAGTAGAAAACAGCTAAAATTAAGGATAGTCTGGAGGTCAATCGGACCGAGAAAACAAAAGTCCTGTTTTCCTCCAAGGAAGATTTTGATATATGCTGAGTGAAAAAGAAGAGACAACAGGGAGGTACATTTCACCCTTTTGTTCAGACACCCACAGTGTCCAGGATATGTTTCTTAAAATTCTACAAATTCCAATTCTGCAGTAATAATTATTTCAGGAAGTGCTTTCATGGACTGCGCCACCCTCTCCAGCACTATTTATGTATGAAAGGGGACACAACAGTGTCAGCATGCCACCACTCTGAAGTCCAATCTTGAGCTTCTCGAGTAGTTACAAGGCTCATTAAGTTTTACCAAAATCATGCATCTTGGTATTTATCTTTGCAGAAGGTTTTCAGCAAAGTGACCTGTCTGCTTTTGTATGAACATACATTCAGCAGGTGCGGAATGCCAACTGAGTTTCAGGAAAACACAGCTAAACAGGAGTGTACAGAAGCCTGCATTAACAGATCTGGAGACAAAACTTGCTGGAAAGTTGATTGATGGTGAGACTTGTAAGATTCCTAGATTTCATGATTGAACTCCAGAGTACCAACAGGAACAAAGCACCTATCATAAATGCTTAAATATAAAGACAAAAACATTTTAGAAGGTGCCAGAACAGTGAAGACAAACGAAATGCTGCTGTAAAGTAATGGTGCTCTAATGATATCAAGAAATAATAAACCCTCTATTCTTAGCTTTTATTATTTCCCTTTTCTCGACAGCCTCAAGGATCACAAAACTGCACTTAGAGCACTAAGAACTTTGCAGTCACTGGAAGGAAGAAAAGAAAGAATCCAGTTTAAATCCAATCTTTACATTTTTAATAGCTGTTATGAGAAACATTTCCTAACTCCAATCTTTTCTGCTCCACTAAGGCCTAAGAAGGAAAACTGCTGAACTATCTTTTAATACAGATAAGGAGCTTTGTTCTTGGTATGCTGATATCTATTATTATGCTTTAAGTTTATGCCTTTTTAGTGCTTATCATCCAGATAACAATGGCAGCAGAAATTCAGAGTTATATTGAGAAATTTGTTCTATTTGTTAAAGACTTAAAACCAGACAAGATTCTTCTGTACTACACTGTAGTTTGTATCAGTGCTGAAATAGTTAAATATTAAGCTATCACTGCATTCCTCTCTCATTGCCATTCCCCCCATATCCATATCAGGAGAAGATTATCCTTGGTGCCAGATTCCACTGTCTGCATCTGACTAAGTGGTTCAAAGGCCAAGTGTAGGAATTCCATGTTAAAAAATACAAATTTTTTGTTCCTTAAAAAAACCAGCTCCCTGAAGTCAGTACAGGCTTTTTTAGAAAAGGGGTAAAGCATCTAAAGTAAAGAAACAACCCAATACCTTTCAAAAACTGCAAAGGCATTTAAATAACATTATCAGCATTTTTATCATTTGTGCTCTTTGTCACTGCTGAACAGAGCAATTTCTCTGATCCTCAACTCATTTCAAGTTGAGTAGCACATTCAAGAGAGCTCTGAAGTCAAATCCTAGGTCAAGTTTACTCAGTGTGTGGAACAGCATGTCAAATAACAAAGGGAGAAAACAGGGAGCAAGGAGTCACCAAGGGTACCCCAGGAAAGCATCAACTAACAAAAAACCAGAATTTGAGAGATGCTTGCAATAAAAAGGTACATTTGCCCCAGCGTGTTTCCTCTCCTGAGCACCAGGATTTGCAGGATTTAGTCTAGGACATCTGTGCAGCAGCCAAAGGACCATTTGCCTGACAGAAGTACCACCCATTCGATGGCAGAGCAAAGCAGCGCTGCTTCCTCCAAGTCTGGCTAATGCTGCAGAGGCACATGGGAAAAAAAGGAAGGGAAATGTCCATGCATTACAAGATAACCTAGCTGAAAACCCAACTTTCATCTCTTTAGCATATGCTAATGGCTGTGAGCACAGAACCGCCAGTGGACTTCTGGAGTACAACAACCCTTGGAGACACAGGAGGAAGCAGCCACCTAAGATAACACAAACTCTTTTGAAGATTTATAAAACTGAAGTCAAATCCTACTTCATGACCTGAGTGGATCCAACATCAATTTTCTCCTCTGTTTTCCAAGAAAATAAGAGTTACAAGACTACTAACTGCTGCCTTTATTCTCCAGTAGGAAACAAAGAAAGGCAGCAAGAGCAAGGTTTTTTCTTCTCCTTCCAGGCAGGCATATGGGGACCACAGTGCAAATTAATTTTTGAGAACTGGCTTCTTTACTGCCTCAACTGGAGAGCAGTTATTGCGTGGAAATGAACATAAAGAAGCTCAGTATCAGCAAAACAAAATTAGCTCACATTCACAACCCAGGAATATTGCAAAAATGTCTGATCTAGGTGAGACTAAAACAGAAACAGATTCAAAGAAGCTGAAGGAAATAGTTCACAACTCCCCTTCCCTGAGGAAATATAGAGGCAAGTGAGAAATCCACAAATGTTTTTGGAGGTGGGCAGGGGTTGACACATCCTCACAGCAGTTAAGAAACAAGTCTAAGGTTAGCTAAATGTTACTAGTTATTTCAGTTTGAAATCCTTAATTGTCTTACCACCATGGTTGTTAACATTGTGTCTAACTATTATTAATTATTATTTTGGATTTATTTTGGAGAGGCACGGACTTACACTGCGTGGGAGCGCTGCCATTCTGAGCTCACAGTGCCCCACACTGAGCAGCTGCAGCCAGAGCCAGGCACTGCTGTCCCACACACCTGGAGCAGGAGTAGGACTGGCTAGCAGGAGCCTGAAGCTCAACTCACCCCGCCCACACAAACTCACGTGAAAGGTGTTTCAGCTAATGCACCTCACCTCACACTTGCCATGCACCAAGAGCACTCATGCAGCCAGGTCTGCAGCCCAGCTAATGCCCAGGAATGCAGCATCTAGCATAATGCTCCCACGCTGCTGAACCCCATCTGAGGATGCTCAAGCACCTCTGTGTTATCCTTACAAGCGCAGTCCTGAGGAGGCAGACCCCTGCTCTGTGCATCCCACTGTAGTAATGTATATGGGCTATAACTTTTCCAGCTGCTTTTCTAAATGTCCCACATGAGGAAATGTAACTTCTGCTCTTCCCCAAACTTCTCCAGTAACAGGATTCAACAGGTAAAGAAACACCTTACTCTACAAGTAATGCCTTCTTTGAGAAAGCAGAACATTCTTCTGAAACTGAACTGTTTTGCATTCCACTATAGGTTTCAAATCCTTAACAAATGCTTTTGTCCACTCCCAACACAAACACTTCTAGACAGAAAAAATAGTAGAGGACTCCAGTGATCACAACCTAATACTTTTAAAGTGTCCAGAAGAGAAATGAGAGAAAAACAGAGCAGAAAGCTGAGTGGAAAGGAGAGAAAAAGATAAGAGAGAAAAAAAGACACCCGGCTTCATAAAATCACACTACTAGCATCATCTGGAACACAAGTGGAGTATTCTTTCAGTCACAGAGTTAGGTCACACACATATGTGTATTGAGTATGTCTCTAGCAGGGAATCAAAGTAAGTTATATGGGATTGAAGACAGACATCTGTTGACTTGATCTGAGGACTGTGTGTCCCTGTATTACCTGCTGAGGCCAGGAATAGCTGGTGCTTGACCCATTTCAGTCCTGCTGTGCTGTGCGCTGAAGCCTTTGAAGTTGTGTATGTGTATCACAAACCTCAGAGTGTGGCAGCTGATAAACACTTTGCAAAGGTCCTGTGTTTGTCACATGTACCATAACGTAAGCTGCAGTCAGACCAAGCCAAACTTAAAAGGCTTTTACTTTCCTATTTTCCAAACTCCTATATCTGAAGCACATGTATTGAAAGCATTAGCTTCAAAATCCCTCTAGGGACAATACAGAAAGACTAATTGTAAATAATAAGCTTTATACAGAGGATTGTTATGACTTCATGAAAATAGCTGAAAACTATCCCTCTGCTTTAGTATTCTAGAGAACACTTGCAACATGGGAAGCACAATGCTGGAGTCTACAATAATTTCCACAAAACTACATTTTTAACTGTTGGTTCCCATTACATTAAGCTTCGTAAATCTTTATTATATTTCCTTTTAGAATTTCACTTAAACACATCTCTCTATTTTTAACTGAATATGAAGCCAAAAGTACACTCTACTAAGCAGTACCAGCATCTGCCGTCTAGCTTTTGCCAGCTTCGCTCTCCATTTTCTGTCTACATCACATAAAACGTCACAGGGAAACCTCTTTTACAAGGAACAAATTTCACTGAGTAATGACCTAGAACAACAAAGCCCAAGAAATTACGACACAGATGCCAAAGCAACCAGAAAAAGACTCCCACATTGCTTGTGCACCTGCTCTGAGACAGCAAACTTTTCCTCCTACTACATTGCTTCAGCAGCTTTATTGCACAAAAAGCTGAAGAGCTGATCCAACACACCCGCCCCATCTCTAAAATTAGCCGCAGAACGAAAGATGAAATCGTGTGTTGAGTATTTCTTGGCAGACACACACAGCTCTGTAAGTGCCAGTAATGTCTCCTGTGGTATGCACTAAAGCTGGCATAATGGTGCTGTAGATTTCAGAGGAGCTCTTAAAGTTACATGCGTTCATGCTATGAGAATCTTTACTATCTTCAGCTTTTCAGGTATCCCTTTACACAGACACAGTCCATAAAATTACCCTCTATGCTATTTTTATGCATTTTTCCCATTGTTTAGTCGTGAACATCTGAGACTATTTGAACCCATACAAAATAGGTCACATGATTTTAGATAATCAGGCATGATTTCTTTATCATTCTTAAAGCTATGGTAATACTTGTTTAGGAAGGACTCTGAACTCTCTGAATTTAAACCCACTGACTGACTACCTTATGAGTTACGTTGCATTTCAATACTTTTCAATAAAACATCTTTCATTTCCTTAAAATCTTCCTCTGAAAGCATGATTAAGTACTTTTACAGGACAATATGCTCAATAATTTCAGGGGAGAAAAATAAACACTTTTTTGATTAATTGATTCAGAACTTCCATCGCAAATGTTTTTTAGGTAATAAAATAAACTACTTCCGCAGCTTTACCATATAACAATTTTCAGATTCATTTCTCTGTTCTCAGTGGTGTAGTGTTCCAAAAACTCAAACAGTATAGTGCATGCTTGCATCTACAGCTTTGATAAACAAAGGCATATGGAAATTTACTTACTGAACACGTCTCCTCGGGGTTTCTGAGGATCTGGTTGGATCCTGTTGTCATCTATAACTCCTTGGGAAGATGTAGTTTCAATGGGAACATGTGAAGGCTCTTCAGTTGTTACCAGAGGAGTACTCTGTGGTGGTAGTGTAGGTCTTACTGTCATAGGCTGAGGCGTTGTTGGAGGTGGAGGCTTCATCACTGATGTCGTGGCCAGGCTTGTTGTCACTGGTACATATCTCGTGGTTGGCTTGGGTGTCAGTCGAGTCGTTGTCCTGGGTGCAGATTGAGTTGGCACAGGTACAGGATGAGCTGTTGGCCCAGGTATAGGACGAGCTGTCGGCACAGGCGTCGGATGAGCTGTCGGCCTCGTCACTGGCCTTTCTGTAACAAAATCAGGTACATGCAGCAGTCTGAGGAGTTGTGCCTTCAGCATCAACAATCCTACTCATTATACCATGCCTCCCTCAGGGAGAATGCAATTGGCCTTGGATATGTGATATGGACCAGGTGGTTCAATCCTAACAAGAGGAATAACTGCAAAGAGAATCAAAATGGGACCAAAACAGACATCTCAGCCTCTCACTCCAGAAATTTAACAACCTATTTCATTAGGACACAGAGAAACTTGGATTAAGTAATTTTCCTTGCTCTGAAGGTTTCCATTAGTTAGAAACATACTTTAGCATCAGCACTGCTAAATTATCACATCCCTTTAGGTCGTACTTGGCACTGCAGCAGTTTAGAGATAATTTAGAACGATTGAAGGTCAAGACACTTCCATTCCACCTCCTCTGAAGTATCAAATCTCTTTCGGAGTTGGCAAAACTTACACAAAAGCACTCCTGGTTAAAAAAGCATGGGTTAAGCAGCCCTCTAAACTGGACAATCAGAAGTGGAAGCAAGTTTAGTAAGACCCCTGATGTTACAACCATTTTAACCACAGATGGCCAGATAACTTTGGCTTAAGAAAGTTCTTACAGACCTTTCCTTCTAAACATTTCTCTCCTTCCCAGTAACAGTAATCATTTTAGAGATTGAAGCAAGCCGACCCTCATTTAGATACTTCCCTTTGCTAAACACCAGGAAACAGTAAATTAAACTTTTCAGCCTTCACAAGAATGAGGTGCTGGACTGAGCACCACTTTCACACCAGTGACAGTGCCCACAGTACCATCTCTTCCAAGTTTCATAAAGAAAGGACAACACATTTTCACTTAGTTTCACGAGAAGAGTTTCTGAAGACACAAATCACAAAAATATGTTTTGTTGTTTTCTATTGGTTAATAAGCCTTTTATATCTCACTGGAGATCTTAAAAGGCTCAGTAAGAACTCTAGTCACATATTTTGTGTACAAGCATTTCAAGTATAATACACAGTTAAAATGAAGAACTACTGTTTGTTAAACAGTGAATTGTTTGATGACAGTAGGTAAAAAGGTCTTCCTTCTGGCCACTTGCTTATTACTATCCCTTTCAATACCCTGCAGTTATGACATTCATAGTATATTAAAATATAAAACACCCCTCAGGATCATATCCCATTAACACACATAAAATGTGTCCACATATACTTGGAAGCACTCAGGATGTGCTAGAACACCTTTTACCATGACAGCTACAGCCAAAGGGAAAAAATGGTGCTCCTCTTTTAAAGAGATCAGTGAGTCACCAAAGACCAGATCCCACAAAGGAATGCAGGATCAAAAAGATCCAGCAGATGTCATAGAGCTGCACAGTCCTGTGGGACATCAAATATGGGAGAGTTCCAACACCTTATTCTGTACCAAGAAGATAGCTGCTTCTCTCAGGAGAAAGGTGGCCAAGGGAATTTTCCAACAGCAAATCTTTCCAGAGAAATCCTCCTTCCTGGTTCTTCTCACATCTGGGAAGCAGCAGGGAATGCATGGGGTGAGCTGCTGAAACAGGCCAGTTGTGGAGTGTACGTAACAACAGGGTATGAGTAATATGCACTGTTTGATCCGACCTACCCTGCTTACTCAGTTGTCCTCATCCTGAAGCAATCTCTAAAATCAAGCTGTAAAAATGGGAGAGGTGAATTTCTTTCTAATTATGAAAATGTCTCAGGGAAAGATATTTTTACCAAGGCATGCTAAGACCTAGAAAACTCCTACATTCCCTGGCTGCTTATTTAGTATTAAAAATAGGCAAGAGAAACTGAGCCTGATAGTCCTGTAGCTTAAAGTTTACAAAATGGGACATATAAGCTTTCAGAATCTCTATTCTAAAAGTAGCATTACATACGTATGCAGTTTGTTCCATTGTCTCTGTACCCTTCTTTACATTTGCATTTGTAGGATCCTGGAGTGTTGTAGCAGTGTGAAAAACTACCACACTGATGGTGGCCAAGGGAACATTCATCTATATCTGCAACAGAAAATTTACATTAAAAAATCATTTGCTACAAAGAAACCTGAATTTCTGCTTATCCCTGCAAAAAAACCCAAACATTAATACAATTTTGATCATAAAAAAAAATAAAACTTTTGCTAGTGGGAAAAGAAAAACAGTCACAAATCAATGTGGTGATGCAAACATTAGGGAAAATAGGAACTATTGGGCAACTTTGGTATTGCTCAGCTTTTACCTCAGCATCAGCTTCAGACAAGCCATAGGTAGAGCACAGCTGAGATCATTAAGACTGCAATTTTAACAACTACTTTTTACAGGACAGAATAAGAAAAAAACAAAGAGTGCAGGAATATGCATGTTCCTAATCACACAGATAGTAAACCATTTTTTCTTCATAAAATTCTTCCTGTATTATACATCTGCATAGATGTTTCCACATCAAGTAGAAACTGCTGGAAATGTTTCATATGGCATATCCACTT
Organism: Catharus ustulatus; assembly: GCF_009819885.2. Taxonomy (NCBI): domain Eukaryota; kingdom Metazoa; phylum Chordata; class Aves; order Passeriformes; family Turdidae; genus Catharus; species Catharus ustulatus. Next base: position 23,975,207 of record NC_046225.1, on the reverse strand, counting down.
TTATTGTCAGTGATACAAGCAAAAATCCCCAAATTCCAGCTCTCTGAATACAAATTTTTCTGGAAAAAAATACTTAAGCAATTAAAAAGCAATGCCTCATTATCTCCACATGATCTTTTTTCTCAGTGGAACAATCATAACCACTTGAGACCCTGTGAAACTAAGGCAGAGAGACCTGAGAATATCTTTGTTGAAGGGCATACACCAGCTGCATTCCAGTCTCATGTCCGGACAAAAACAGGTTATTTCCCAACTCCTGCCTCTTCCCCACCTGCCTTTAGGGGAAGGAAAGCTGGGCAGTCTGGGTTGGGAGGAGCTAGGGTGAGCACATTTTCTTATCTTGGATCTTGGGACATGCTATGGAGCACACCAGTTTTACAGCTCAGACACAGCCTAAGCTCACACACTGCTCCAAGCCTACAACTGCCAGTGACAGTGAACCCTGAGGTAAAAACAGATTTGGAAAGAATTCCTGGGGTCATCAGCTCTGGTCTCTCCAGTAGCTTCCACACAAGAACCAGTTACAAAAATGTGGGTCAAATACATGCCTTGTCTTTCAGAGTTTGTTTCTATAACCCACCCTTTCTTAAAATATTAATGCAGTGTAAAACAACCTGCCTCCACATTTCAGCCATAATAAACACTCCTCTCTGAGCCCTTAATTTAATTTTTGAATATGCAGCTCTATTGCATGCATGTGAGAAATAGCTTGTTATTACCATGGCATTGGTATTTGCCTCCGATGTACATCAGATCAAAGCCTTTGTGACACCTGCAAATGTAGCTTCCAAAAGTATTGATGCAGTGCCTAAATCGTGGGCAGAGAACCCTCCCAGTAGCACATTCATCAATATCTGTGGAAACAAAGGAACTGTATTATTCTCAGTAACAGTTAAAATACAGTGTACACTGTCCAAATGAAACTAGTTTCACATAATGGAAAGCTAAAGAATAGCCAAATTATTTTTTGTTACAGCCCTTGGTCAGCCAGCAGTAATACCTGAGCATTTCTTCTGGCTGTGTCCTCTAGTTCAGCTCTGGGTCACAGGTAGATACCCAGGGAGCAGCTGATGCTCCCCCACTGCTGCTCTCTGCCTGTGGAACTCTCAGACGAGGTCAGGCTGACACACAAAAGCTGCTTGTGCTACCACTTGCTCTGTAGTCCTTGGACACTGAGCTGAGGCTGCTGAGCGCTCAAACAATAATTCTCCATTAAGGCAGAGACCTGCCATGCATGGCTGCTTCTGACGCACGCAGCTCCTTGTGTTTGTTGGTTATCTACAGGGCACAGTTCAAGCCTTTGCTCTGCAGGTCTATCAGGCTCTTGATCTATGGGAAAGCAAGATTTTGCTCTCTGCAGTTCTTTTCCCAAAAGGACCACTTCAGCTGACGATGTCAAGAGTGCAAAACAAAGCCAAGTGATTGATGCTCTGCTCTCTTGTGAAAGGGGCCCGAACAAGTCTCTTCCACTGCACAGAAAAAATGTTACCACAAAGCTGCTGGTTGGTTAGCGCAGCTACCTGAGGCGAGGGAGATGGAGTTTCAGCTTCTCTCCAAGCTGTGTTCCCACAGTGAAAGAAGTGACTCAAAGCCATGAATTACTGGTTAGATGAGTTGTCCCAAGAAGCTCCTGCTGGCTGTGTCCCACTCTTCATGAAGAATTAGTGAGGACAGCAGGGATTCAACCCCTGAGCTCCCACAGTCCTGGACTGCCTAGCTGCTCTCTCTCCATCAAGAGCATTGCTGGAATGGTGCAGTAAAGCCTCAATCAGAAAGAAAACAAGGCCAATACTGGGCACCTCTCCACATGTCTGAATCTTCCTATAAATCTGTCCCTTGATTTGAATTTATTGTTAACATTTTAGGCTTTGAATATGCTACTAAGTTTTACAAACTCTACCATGTATCTTATTATCATTTAATCAGCAAGTCACAATTTTCTACCCTTTATTAAAATATTATTTCAAGACTGCAAGTTTAAGACTTGATTACTAAGAGCTAGTTGTGTTGTTGGTTTTTGGTTGGGTTTTTTAATCTTTAAACCATAGCTTCACAAAGTAGCCCAGTAAGAACAAGATTAGCCACTGAATATACTTCATCATGGCATGGATTATGATCTTGCCTAATGTAGCATGTCCTGCTTTTTCCTCCATACATATTCCTATTAATTCACATTTTTGCAAATTCACACAAGGCAAAAAAATATGTTAAATTATGGCAGCAGTGTAATGGTAGGCAGTTATATGTCCTAGAAATAAGGAAGAACTGTTAATCAATATACTGTTCAAAACTGATGCAAAAATATGGAAAAATGTAACAGCCTTCCACTTGCATATAATGAGAAGTGCGTGGATGCTCATTGCTGAGGGGAAATCCACTTTTTGATCAGCAGCCATATGATGACATGAAAGTGCTTGTGATTAGTTTCCTGTAGCTCTCAAACAGTACAGTGACTGTGGCTTCTCTCAATCAATCCACACCTGGACCAAAAGGTGCAGAGCTATTTCCCTTTGCCTGCTGCAATATACTGTGGTTTATACCTGCTTCCTATGGAAATGAGGGCATGGCGGGGGTGATTTGGAGTCTCACCTCAGCACCAGGGAGCTGCTCCAAAGCCACATGAGGCACTGTGATGGTCAGCACCTAATGAGTGTCATGGTGTCCACCAAAAAAGCAGAATTGCTTCTTTCTCTTGCAGCAAGTATGACCATATTTCCAACTCAAGCACAAAGTAACTTGAGACTAATTTAAAAATAGTATGATTTTTTTAAGTTTACAAGGCTGTATTTTCAATTTTCTAAACACACACACAAAGGAAAGAATTACTTTTATAGTGAAAAAACATAATTTTCAGCTCTCAAATAATTTCAGAAAATTTGAAGCTGAAATGTGTATACAGCTGATTTCATTAAATGAAAATCCCAATCCAAAAACCTGGCAAGACTGATTGATTTATTGATTTAAGAGTAATTAATCAATCAATTAGCTGTTTAATCTACATTTTCACTGAATACTTAGCCGAATTATTTTTTCACTTTGTTGTCCTTTAGTTTATATGATTTATCTTTACAGTCAAACTGGTGTCTTTTTACTGATGGTCTGAAAGGAACATTTTAAACAAGAGAATGATCAGCAAGTGTTAAACTAAAAACAGAATAATGCCCAGAGGAATTTCCAGCTGTGCTAAAAATAGGCATTGCATTCCAAGCTGTCTTTCAAACTCTCCTCAAACAAGGATTTCATGAGCTGTAGCCAATGCACACTTCAATTTTCTTAACACAACCTACACTTCTACTTGTACTGCAGCATTATTCAGACCCTTCCTGGAGTCAACAACTTCCCCAACAATGAAAAGCTTGTACAAACACAAGGAAAAAGCATAGCCTTAGTCCCAGGTAGCTTCAATTCTTTGAGGTATTTACTGCAATTCAAACTTGATAGAGAAATAACACAGAAAGGGTGCATGTCACAATCACTTCTTACCAAAAAAGAGGAGAACAGCATGTTACGATGCAGGAAGAACAGACATCTCTTGCTGTAACTATTTTCTCTGTATTGTACAAGGCTGCTCTGAAATTCTTGTGGAAATTTTAGAAATAGATTTTGAGATCATTCTGAATGATGCATAACCAACTAAAATGTGGGTACACAGTTCTTTGCCTTTCTGGGGAAAAAAATAGTGTTTTTTTGGAAACTGCACTGAAGAACTCAAAGAGCTTCACAGGACTGGTTTGAGTGCTAGTCTTTTGCATTAAAGTACACTTCATTTATTTCAAAGTATGACATTTTCCTGAATAGAAAAATGCACACTAGGAGAATGTTGCAAGCATTTTTTCTAGCAAATTTCTCTACTTGGTGTACCTTTCTTGAATTTGTACTTAAAATCACTCAGCTCATTATGGCATGGCACAAGTATCTTCCAAAGATCTCTCTGCCATAATATGCACAATGGGATTTATCACAACTTAATCCCTTCAGCATGTAACAATTGTAGGTTTTTTCCTCCTGTTTTTTTCAATTTTTTTCCATACATAGATGTGCCAATTATGCACTTTAGAAAGCCTCTGACTTGGTGTAGAGCCTGCCTTTCTCATCAGAAAATCTAATCTGTCCCCTTCTCTGCCAACAAGTTCTTGGTCAACATGGGTCAGGCACTTGGAGAACCACCCACCCTGTGGACAGCCAAGATACCCAAAGGGATGATTAGGACATCCCCATTTTCTTATACTCTTTCAGTGTTACTGGTTATGGAACTGTAGCACTTCATAGAATATAAATAATAAAATCACTGGAGCATCATATCCCACTCAGGATGTATAGTTAATGACTGATGAAATCACATGTCACTGTTCTTCAGACCATAGTAGAGTCTCATTAACCACAAACACCTTTTCCATGTTCACAAACGTGGGAACACAATATTTCACTTTTATACTCTGAAAGTTCCTGTGTTTATTTTAACCTAGAGTTTTCACAATATGGAAGAAAGACAGCACATTCTATCCCACTTATACTGGGAATATGTATCACCTTGCCCCACTATAATATCAGCGATTTTACAAATTATCCCTCTACCCACTGAGCTAGGCACCACCTTGTTGGCTGTGAGGGAAAGGTTATCCCCTCATTACTTTTTTTATGCAGGCAGACTTTCTGGAGTTAGCAATAGTTTAAAACGATCCAGTAGCTGGAGTGGCAGGGGCCGAGGGTTGGATACTAAGGAGTCTGCTAGGCAGACAATGAATCTTGCAGGACAGGAGGAAAACACTGGCAATCTCTGACACAAGGGCACCTGAGCAACAGCCCTACAACTGTGCTCATTATTAACAACTTTAAACTGCCTGTTCTATGCATTCTAAGTACATCTGACAAACTGTCTTGAAATGCATTCTGTGTAAGGATAAAAACATTCTGGAGAAAAAAAAAATCAAATTAGATCACCATTTGATCACCTACCTACACAAGTCCTGCCATCAGGCCCAAGCTGCAGCCCAGGAGAAGGACAGCGGCAGCGCACCTCCCCTTTCAGTGTGTCACAGCCATACTGACAGTTTGCCATCAGGCAAGAAAGGGCATCTGGAGAAAAACAATTTAACATATCTAGATAAAGACTATGATCAGCACTAGAAAATGACTGAAAACTCTGGAGAATTAGACATCGCATATTTATGATAAAAGTGGGGAAATACTTGTTGAGTTTCTCAGGTATCCTTCAAAGAGGAAATACATCTGCTAGTGAAATTTTTCTTTCCACAAACTACATCTCTAAGAAAATAACAAAAAAAAAAAGGAGAAAACCACAATTGTAGTAAGTAATGCTATTGAATGCAGTCCTCAGAATATAAAGCTTAATATGTACAACAGACTCTCCTGGACAGTATGGCCATTTAAAAATGGGGCATCTCTAATAGAAGGTAATTTCTCTCCCCTTCTCTCTGTGCAGATATTCAAAGTAACTGTTTTTACGGGAGCAAGTAGGAATCTGATCTCCAGAGAGGGCAGCATAATTTTTATACCAGTCAAACAACCAACATCAGCAGCGTTAAAGATTTTATGTTCATAAGGCCATACGGCAGCAGAAATGCAGGTGTCTTGCTGCAATGAAAACTGCAAGCACTTGTCCTCAAAGGCCAATTAACAATGATTTACAGCACTGAAAAATGCTTTGGGGGAAACTTTCAATAAAACTAATAAAATCAAAACAATTGCTTTTCTTTTTTTCAGCCTAATTCAACTGGAAAAAAAAGGAGCTCATCTTGCATGGCTGCCTAATTTCCAGCAAGATTAATCTTTCACTTTGGGACTCATCTTCATGTCATAAAAGTTTTCTGGGGAAGCTCGAGCAGGGATTTTGAGAAGCTGGAAAAGAGCAAGTACAAGGCTGGCCGTACTTGAGCAAGTTCCATCTGGCATAAGCATGTAGCCGTTCAGACAGTAGCACTTGTAGCTGCCGTAGGTATTCATACACCGGTGCTTGCACGGCCGCGGCTTTAGTCCACACTCATTCAGATCTGAAATGAAGGGCACAGGGAAGAGGGTGGAAAAAGAAAACATACAAGGCATGCATGGCAAAACTACCAGTTCAGGCTGCTGGAGAAGGAAGGAAAATACGGCAATTAGCTTTTTATAGGCAGTTCAGCTAACAGCAAGCATCCAAAAAATCCTGCACGAAGCGCTGTTCATCCCTCCAGCCAAGCAGCTTACTTGGCTTGGTTTCACAGATCTTTTAAAAAATGTCAGTATTAGTATTAGATGAAGTGCCAACTGTTTCATTAGACAACACACAAGCTCAGGCTGCCCACATCTTGCCACTATTCATGTTGATGCCATGTCCAGGACCAGGCAACACTTGGAAGAAGGCGGAGGAGAAAGAAAGCAAACATCACTCTGCAATCACTATCAGTGATTCTGACAGCAATTCAGTGATTCACTATCATGCTTCAAAATTAGTAGCAGAGGAAGGCAGGGAAGCTGATGCCAACTTACTTTAAACAATCTCACAGAGAAAAATGTATTCCTTATCATCTAGAAATTACTAGAAGAAAGTATCTGACATCAGCTATATTTGTCAAGGACCATCATGAGGGCCAGCATTTCAGATTTACAATATAATAGAGAATTCATGGCTTGAACTGAAAATATGTAGCCTACAATTTCCATATTAGTAGACAGAACTTCAAACAAGAAAATTATTTCCTTCAGAATTCTCTTCAAAGAATATGTGTTGATTTTGTCTGAGTAGACCAGAATAATTTGTTAGTTATTATTGTTGTTAGTTATTTGTATAGTGATGCACAAATATGACAACAAAGATGAAAATAATAAATTTATTAATAAATTCAGCCAGCAAGAATTTAAAAAAACGAGTTATCTCTGATACTGCACCATGCTGTCTGTAGGTCTTCTGCAGACAGACAATTGCCATTTTTTCCAGAAGTTTTCATAGAGCCATCTCCCAGTACTAAGCACGATCTTATCAAGTGTCACTCAATCCATGCAGCAGAAAGGAAACCCTGAGGCTTCCATCACACACATACACATACAGACACAAAAAGCAGCCACTTCATGAAATGCCAGCTGAGGAGGTGACAGATGCCTCCTGTGGACTAGAGGCAAAGGCTCAGGGTTAAGATGCTGAAATACACCTCTGTTACAATGAAGTCAGTAATTCATTGATTGCTTTTAAAAAGTAAAGCAGAAAACTTAACTGGATCTATGTAGTAATTTGAATTTAAAAAGTTACATTCACTGCAGAGGTGAAGTTAAGAAAGCATTGATTTTAAACAACTATACCTGGAATTTTAGAAGTTGTTAATGTTTGGATTCTAAATTTGTCCTGAAACTCTGTAATCCCTTAGCTTTTGAGAGTAACATTCTGCATCTTACTCTTTTCAGGCAAAATATTTTTAAATGGTATTCCAAAACTGAGAAATATATTCCCTTTCAATTTGACTGGTAAAATGCAGAGCCATCAAGAGAAAAACACATGTATCACACTACAAGTCACTGACATAATCCAAACTCAGCTGCAAGGATGTTGCCTGTTATGCCACTGCTGTTCCTGAGAGCTCCCAACAGTGTTTATGTGCATCATAAAACTTGCTGTCTTCTGACCTACTTTGTTTCCATCTTCATGGGACTGAGGAATAGCGAGCATCATGCAGACATGGCCCTCTCCAGAACTCCTCCCCTTACTTCATTTTCCAAGGTCTTGGGAAGAACAGCATGTTTAAGGACAAGAATACTTCCTGTTCCTCACTTCTGCAAGAGGGTAGTGGTAAGGGATATAATTTTCCATTTCTTCCTGTGTAAGGCTGAACAAGATGTTTCCAGCAAGCCTGAAGGGGAATATTTTCTTCTCAAGTGGTGAGGAAAATCAGGTGAGCCTAAGCAGGACTTTGATGAGGAAAGATTGCCAATATTAGGGCTGGACCTCTGCATGGTAAAGAAGGAGTGATGACCACCTTCACAGTCTTCCTGAGGATCATGTGCTGCAAAGGCAGCACCCCTTTTCAGCTCTCACTCTTTGGGAGTTGGAAAAAGTTTCAGCCTTGCAAGGAGAATATACTTCTCACAGCAGGCACCAATGCCACATTCACAAGAAAGTACCTGCTGGGTCTGAGAGAAACAGCTGCAGAAGAAGGTACATTTTGTCCTGTGAAAGCAGGATTTTCTGCTAGGACTTGTGACTGTAAGTATATACCTAGGCCAAATGGAAGTGCAGCAGATGATTATGCTAGAGGGCAAGGACAAGTTTTCAACCTCTGTGTGAAAAAAGCTTTACATAAAAATCTCCAATAATAAGCAGATGAAAGCTCACATTTTGAAAGGCAAACTTCTCTTGCTGGCACAAAAAAAAAAGTTACTTTTTCTTTTTTCTGTAAAACATACCACACATAGGCAGTTCCTGACAGACATTATAACTGTATTAACATATTTATTACACATGCAATGTGTCTGTTAAGAAAGTAATTGTTACATTCAAAAACACTGCTAGCATTTGATTTCAATTCATAAATGTATCCCCAAAGAACCTATAACATTGAATATAATGTGGTTCACTGACAACCATCATTTTGAAGTAAGAGGAAAAAGAAGCTCTCCTAGTCAAAAATATCTGTATTCTTCCTCTTTCCTACAAAAAGCACCACTTTGCAAAATAAAGGCATAACAGAGCTAAGTATAAAATATTTAACTAGAAGTAGGGACAGAATATGTAAAAGTAACACTGAAATTAAGTTGACAGGGCAGAATCTTAACAGTGCCTTAAGTTCTAGTGTTTAAATTCCACTGCACTTCAGTTCCCAAGTTTAGATACTCCTGACAACTTAAGAACTCTTGTGCACTTACTTCCAGAGTTATGACCACAGACTCAAAGGTGAAAATGAGAATTTATGACTGCTCTGATTATATCATCCTGCACAGAGTATAGATTATATTATGAGCCTTAAAATACTGGATCCTTCTACAGGACTCTGAATTCTACACCATCACTTGATACAAAGTATTCTTAGTACAGAAATAAATGCTCTGGTACTGACAAATAGACAGCTATTAGTAAAATACTATGGGAAAGTGCAACACTATTAGAAAGTTTAACAAATCCCGTTAATTTCATTGTGGGAATGCCCACTCACTGTCCTGCATTTGAGGATTTCCTTGTTCAGCCATTTAATTTCCCATGTTGCCTACAATTGCACAGCCAATGCAAAACCAGTATTCTTGATTTCAAAGTAACACAAGGCAGCAGAGTACAAAAAAGCAGACTGACTGTTTTGGCCACTATGGAAAACAGGTTTATAACAAACACAAGCTGCTGAGCACAAGCATTTTATATCTAAAGAAATGAAACGAAATGTGAGTGCAAGGGAAAGACAAGAGTGTTATGCTGGCGAACCCGGATGTGACTCCTTTGAGTGCTGGGCTGCACCACACATGCTCACGGACTGACTTCAGTGCACACCCAACAATGGGCCACTCATTTCTAGGCAGATTCAATATACTCCGCTATTTTCTTTTCATTAGCTTCTGCAGACTTCAGCACCCAAGACTTTTTCTGCCTTTTTTTGCCTATCACCTAACTCAGATCAGGTAACACTGAAGTTAAATATTCAATACTACATTTACCTAACTCTGAAAATAGAAAGCCAAAGACCAGAAATCAAGTAGAAAAATTAAACTGTTATCACCATAAGATAAACAGTAGATCAGCTTTCATTTCCAGCAACTGCAATCACACTACCATGTCAACCTCATAAGAGATTTGTAACACCTGAAGAGTTTTGTTCACTTAGTCTGATTAACAGCTGCCAAATTCCAAACCCTAATTTTGTACAATTCCCAACTTTATCTAAATCACATTTTTGTCTTTATCTAACCTGATAAACAATTTCCATCACTGTCACTTTACAAAGGGACTCCGAAAAGTAAAAAAAGGCAGGCTCTGAAAGAAGAGCAGAGGAAAGAAACAAATGCAAATGACAACCATGAGTTATGGCAGAGAGTCAAAACTTTCCAGAATACACACAGCAGCACCAGTGAAATACAACCAATTATTTGCTCTGCATGCTAAGGGCACTGCAGGTTCAGCTTTCACATCCCAGCCACTGAGGAGTCTATCAGCCTCCACCCCCTCTGCAAGAAATTGCACCCCTGTTTGAAGGAAGCTGTGCAGAAAGGAGGAACAGAACACCTGAAACACAGGACCACCTCACCCCTTGCTGCTACATTTCTTGCATGATGATCCAGGGGGTGGAACACAAGAGCTTCACTGCTCTGACCAAGTGGACTTGTGTACAGCTGCACATCTTCACAGAATAGGGAGAAGGTATAATAAAAATATGGCGGTATGCATAACTTCATTTATAAATTAATAAATATACATATATATCAAGTGCTGACAAGAACAAACAGGGTAAGAGAATAGGAAGTTACAGAAAAGCAACTTTAGATTTTCTTGGATAAAGACAACCCTTCCCAGCCAAAGAAAGTTAGCCTGTATGTGCTTTAAATTGCTAGCAAAAATTACAACTATTTGTATTTGTCTTACAGAATATTATTTGTATTTTCTTCAAGAGCAGCTACCAATTTTCTGATGAACACATTCTGAAAGTATGAGTTCTGTTATTATCACTATAAATTAAGAGAGGTGGCAGAGGGTATTTTCGCTCAAGTTGCTCTGTTTCTTCACTGCTTACAGCTGTAAAGCTGGGATCAAAAAGCCAGAAGGGAAACACTAAAGCCATTCAGGAGATAGGAATGCTGTAGGGAGAACACATGGTTAGCTCTTGTGCAGTCACTGCAATTTGATTGCTGATGATAGCAACATAATTTAAAAAGCATCAGGTAGTCTTAACTTCTGAGTGATCTAAACAAGCTATGGATTGTCACAGCAGCTGCAGCACCACTGGAAAAGGACAAGAATCCAGCATCATCACACAGTCAGGGCTAAACAGTTCTGCTGTGAGGCTGAGTCGAGCTCTTGCATCAGTCCCAGGAACACAGTGTGATCCATGGGGCACATAGACAGATGAGATGTAAATCGTGTTTATCAGAGCTTGTACTCAAAGAATGCCTTTCACCAAGAACATGAGCATACTTGACAGCCCAGAACCATTCACATATCCTAGAAAGATTTCCATCTCCACAGGGAACTCCATCATTTCCTCTGCCAACATTATTGCCTCTGTTACTATTCTAGAACAGGACTGAGAAAATGGCCCTGAACAGTCCAGGTGCTGTATTAAGGTATAATAACATAGGTCACATTTATCCTGTAGCATTTGAATCTCCTCCCAGCAAAAGCAGACTCTGCATTCACTGCGCACTTTCAAGTCTCATCCAAACACTGAATCAGCAAAAACACAAAATCATGGCCCCAGGAACAGCTCAAGGGTCTCACCATGTAGTAGAGCAGCAGCAGCCAGCTGAACTGGTGGATTTCAGCACCAGTTGGCGTCTCAGAAACCTCATCTCCATCTGCCAGGGCAGCTTTGCCACCAACACCATATAAGAATATTTCATCAATACTGCCCAAAGTGCTTCCTTTAATAACCTACCACCTTTTTTCCTTCCTTAGCATCATTTAGTGGCAAGTAAATAGTTTTAGTTCAAGACTGAAGCCTCCAGCAATTTGTAAAGCATTCTTTTGATATGTTAAACTATTTACTGCATATAAAAACTGCTACACATACCTATAACTGTTTGTTCACTGCACTGTTTCCTAAAAAAGTTTTGGTCTGATTAAAACACATAGAATAAAATTGTAACAACACATCCTTTAAAGTATCTGCCCAGAGTAAGGGGCGGGGGGGAAAGACAGGAAAATATAAGAGATGACAGAAACTTCTGAGAAAACTGAAAAATACAACACACATTTCCACATCAGTTTGGGAAGGCTTCATAAATCTGAAAATAAATATGCATCTAATTTTATAGTAAATAACTCAGTCTAAAAATCAACATGTCATAGGAAATTCAGCAACATCAGGGTACATCCTTGAAGAAGAAAACAATTCTAAATATCATACTCTTCTACCATACTTCCTCAGCACTTACAAAATGCATGAATTTTCCTGTAGGCTGAGACAATTGCAAAAGAGAGATAAATGAGATACCTTTGTATGTGAACATGTCTTACCCATCAAAGTCTAAAAATCACATATTACGATTCACTGATTGTTTGTACTCTATGATCTTTATACCATTACCTGCTTTGGACATAACTTTGGAGGAAAAAAAAACCTCAAAAAATGAAACCTGATAATCCAGTAAGAGAAACTTCATCTTTATACCAACACTTTTGTAATTTAATGCAACTTAGTTAGTTCAGAATTACAAACACTAAAATGAGAATGTGTGGATTATGGGGTTGTTAAATAAATAAATATTATTTCATTATTCAAACCTGAAAATTGTGACTTTATAAAAAAGAACAATCCTGACCATAAGGTTTAAATAATTTGTTTCTGATTAAGGAGAGCAGGTAACTACATCCTATATATTAATCTCATTGATTTCTTCTGAATTAAAGCAATTTTTCCCTGTTTCCACCGCAGGTATCAATCTCTCTACAAATGTCAGTCGAAATACCAGACTTGCTGCAGCAGTAACAGACCTGGTGTATGAGTTCATTACTCTATAAACACAGGGGAAACACACAGCATTGGTGGGGGTGGGGAGAGAGATAACAATACTTCCACGATTTCAAAAATAAATTCTTTCTTACCTTGATTGCAAGTTTTTCCAGTGTATCCTGGGTGGCACTTACACTTGTTTGGCCCAATGCATTCACCATGTTTGCACCCTGGCTGGCATATAGCTGTAAATAGAGGAATAATCATTTTTCCACTCCAGTCACAGTTGACAGTGCTTTACTTCGAAATAAACAGCAATTAGCTAACAAATAGTAGTACTGTCTATGTCATATTCAGAAAATAAACACAGAACTCCAAGAAATAGTAGAAAGTCATTTTTTGGCACCTCTCTCAATATGACACAAACATAATTCATTAAAACATGTTTCAAGGCTTCAATAACAAATAACAAAAGCATTGCTCTTGCAGAAGTATATGCATTCATGCACAAACATATTTTTGCTGATATAGGATTAGCCAACAGGAACATTCTCCTGCATACCTAAAAACATTTGACAAATGAAAATTTTAAACAGCATTTCTAAGTCTTTTTCATTAGAAATGCTTTTCTAGTATTAAACCTACTTTTTAAACCTACTGGAAAATGCAGTCTTTGCTATGCTCTAAGATGATGTTCATCATTATATGACAAAACGCCGATACATAATCCTGCTGAGCTCTCTGCTAAAGCAAGATAGACACAAAATAGACAGAAATCAGACGGTAGCATAACCTGAATATCCTGTAACCAGGATTGATCTATTTACCTTAGCTTAATGTTCATTTTATAAACTAACAGTATCATTTGGAATTTTCAAGTAACTAACTAGATCCAGCTGCAATATTAATCTGACAACAAGGGGCTGTATCATAAAACTAGATGTATCATGGTTGCAATTTAACAGAAATCTGCCAGACACATTCAAAAATGTAATTTGCCTTCCAGCCAAGCTGTTCAACAGGGTTGAATTAAAAAACATTTTAAAAGAAACAAGATACTCATTTTGGTTGTGGAAGAAAAATCCAAATACATCTTTGGTGTTCTGAAAATCTTCTCCGTAAGATTCAAGGCATCCAGAATTGGCAATTCCCACAAATATATCCAGAGAAGTAACTGTTAGCACAGAAGGAGTTTGTTCCAGTTTTAGGATTGTCTTTATTAAGGACAGTTTTAGGACTCCCTTTATTGTCAGGTATGGCTTTTTTTAAGCATAGTGCATACAAATAATCAGTGACGGATCCTGAGACAATAAAACCTTGTTTTAAATCTACAGTTCTGCTTCTGATGGATATTCCTAGCTTGATGGTAAAGTCTCTTTCCAAACCATTGTTAAAGAGTATCTTAAAAGGCAACAGAAGTAAAAGATTTTGCTTTCCTCCTCAACAAACACTGTCTGGAAATAAAGAGTTTCATATTTAGAAATGGAAGTGTAAGGGAAAGGAGTTTCTCAGACTACTAAAAGGGTATGTTTCAGAAGGTATGACCTTGGGAAATGGACGCGTCTGACTGAAGAGCAACTGATCCATCATAAGACACTTCTAGGACATTGTACTTGGAAACACTGCTTTTTTTAATCACTATGGCCATAAAGAGGAAAAAAGGATCTCCTTTGTTAGAAGGTCATTTAGATGCCGAGATTCTTCCTGGCTTCATAGATTCAGGTCTAATCAGAGGTGATGGTGGCAAACTGAAAACTATGAAGACCAACTTAATGACTTCAAAGCAACCAGGGAAAAACAAAAGTTGTGTTCTAAACTACATTAGAGAAAAAGAAATTACTATAAATGTGTTTTTGAAAACTTGTTTGAATTTTCAACTGCACTTTAGAGAAGATCCCTATTGTGAAGTAAGATACATTTATTTAAAGAATTTATTTAAGAAACAAGAAGTACTATGGGATCAATTTGGTGTAAAGTCTAACAGTTCTGTAGCTGAACCTGTGGCAACTTTAGTTTAGCTGAGTTTTTAAACCTTTTGTCCCTCCCTCAATTGCATAGATTGTATATTAGCAGCAGCTCAGAGAAAAAAGAAAATCTCATACTTGAAGACAAAAGTCTCTATTACTCCAAGGGAGGCTTCCAAATGGGTAGCAAATCACTATCCATAAAGTCAAAGTCATCAAAAAATGCTGGGGCTTTTGCACATTAGATGGGTATTTGGAAATCTTTGCTGTCAAACACTGTTCTTGAAGAAAACCTATTTATTAGAGTACATTCTATGAACTTGGGCTATTTCAGCATTATCAATCTTATTTAGACACAGCTGAAATTCAATACAATAATACAACTGAAGAGTATCTATATACAGGACAAAAACTCTGCAGTAAGCTTAACAACATCTGTAGTTCAGCCAACACCACAGATAAATCTGATGGCATTTCCTACGAGGAATCAAGCCACCCGCAGGATAAAACTTGTATGTCTTCCTATCAACTTTACGGGGGCTTTGCAGGGTGCTCAGGACTAAAGAATCAGATGGTTCAGCAAAGTCTGCATGCCTGGCTTGGGTCCCCACTGACCCCTACCAGAGTGACCAGGCCCAGAGGGGTGAGTCAGATCCAGCTCTGCCATCTCCAGCACGAAAATCCTTGGAAGGAGAAGCTGCACATACAAGGCAGTAAATCCACTCACTGACTCCCAACAAGCTCTATCTGAAACTAGTAACAACAAGATGTAGGTACAAAAATAAGCTTAAGCCAGACTTTTGGCATTTATTTTAAATAGCAGACAACTATTTCAGCTGTTCGGCCTGAGTCTGACCATACACTACATTTGCTGATGTGACTGGGTGTTTTAATTCTCCACTCTACTTGTTTTCTTGCAAAGCTCCAGATACAACAGAACAGAGTACAGTAAATTCACGAATACAAGCCGCACTGAGTATAAGCCGCATCTCTGGGTGTTGGCAAATATTTCGTTTTTTGTCCATAAATAAGCCGCACCCGAGTATAAGCTGCTCTGTCGTTCGCAGCGAGGACCCGCGTGCAACAAAGTTGCCAAACAGTAACAGAACGGCGGCAGGGCGGGGTTTACTGGCTCGGCTCGGGCCGTGCAGGCTCAGCCCACTAGGGGTTGCTGACGGGGCCAGGAAGCCCAGCCCG
Source organism: Catharus ustulatus (assembly GCF_009819885.2). Lineage (NCBI taxonomy): Eukaryota > Metazoa > Chordata > Aves > Passeriformes > Turdidae > Catharus > Catharus ustulatus. The sequence continues at coordinate 23,959,471 of NC_046225.1, read as the reverse complement.
GAGCTGCCGCTCAGCGGGGCCACTGCGCTCAGTCACCACGGCCCGGCGCTGCCCTGTGGTGGCAGGCAGGGACGGAGTCCACCCCACTCCCGCGGCGGCGGGCGGGAACGGAGCCCCCCGCCGCCTCCCAGAGCCGTGGCAGTGGCGGCCCAGGTCCCTCCCCTCCTCCCCGAGCCGCGGCAATGGCAGCACGGGCCCCCCCATCTCTTCCCCGGGCTGCGGCAGAGAAGGGAAGGAAAGACCTCTCCCTCCTCTCTCCCCGCGCCCTATGCTGCCTGCAGGCAGCCAGGCTCCACCCGCGGTGCAACAGAGTAGCGATTTGTAACAATCGCGAAATGTCGACTTTGCAGTAGCTCGGGTTGGCACTCTGGCAGGCACTTCTGAGGTTGTAAATGTCAGAAAATTATTCACATATTAGCCGCTCCTGATTATTAGCCGCATTTCCGGTTTAGGAGCAAAATCTTAGTCAAATTGGTGCGGCTTGTATTCGTGAAATTACTGTACTTAAGTCACTCCGTTCACACACAGACAAATGGAGTTTCTCATTTTCTGGAAAACAAGTAGACTCACAAGTAATGAAGGAAAAAGCTCTCCCAATTACTACTTTTTGCCTCTTGAAAATTGAAAAATTCCTCCACAATCAATAAGATCATTTCCTTCCAAGTGACCCACATTTACCATGACTGAAACAATCCATGTGCCTGGATTTCAGCCTGTTACGTAACACTTGCTTCCCGACTAGGGAAGCTCAGGCTGAGAAAGTCACTCTCTTAAAAACACAAGGCAGTGAAATCCAGAAGAGTCCAAAAAGGGCTGCCAAAAATCAGCAAAAACTTTCTACTCTTCATAATAGTAATTGTTGTAAACAAAAGTTGAAATTGTACTTGCATAGCCAAGTGCCACTCTAAATGAGACTGCTAATTTACTGTTGAATCAGTAAAAAAGACCTACCACATCTCCAAGGATTACTCTGAAAGCTGTTAGGCTGCACTCCCATTGGGTAGGAATGTGGACTGACACAGACAGAAAAAAAATCCTAAGCACGGGAATTTTCATCTTCAGTCAAGTCTTGCTTTTTTATCTGTGCCATAGAATAAAAACTGTAACTAAACTTTGCTTTTCACTTTATTGACCAATTCATTCAAGAGATAATCAGCAAAAAACACTGGTCTCATGATTATTCATTTCAGTTGGATCATTTAAAATACGTTTTTTTGGGCCAGATGTGAAGATTTGCTCTCAGTTCCCATTAACTTCATAGAGGTATCCAAGAGACTTTAATTGGCCATAAATCTCACCAAGTACCTATTTTCCAAGTTGGAAGGAACTACCTTTTTCCTCCAAAACAAGGTGACAAATACCACATTTTAAGTCTAACTTCAGGACAAATTAATCTTCCTGTAAAAGTAACACAAGGAATTGAAATGTGAATGGGTGGTTTGGGTTTATGATTGGTTGTTTATTTTTTCTTTTCTTCAAGTGTGGGAGAGTGGAAGAAAGAATTTCTGGTGAAACGCACATGCTGTTAAGCATGTGTTATGCTTGTGCAAAAGCCAGAAGTCACCCATCTTCTGAGCCACTGCCTGCTGTTGGTGGTATCCAAGTATGACTCAATGATTATGAATTATTGTTCCTTAATTGTTGCATAAATACAACAAATGAAAAGCACATTCAACAAATTCATTATGGGTCTGTACCGCTGGGTTTTTTTTAAATTTCATCTGCATTTTCTCACTGCACACAGTTCCCTCAGAACTGCTTTGGTAGTACCCCTCAGACAGCTCCTCTGCACTAAGTTGCCCACTTTTGACAGCATAGATGACCACCACATATCCCCTCTATTCCTTCTATTCTAGAATTTTAACATTAATGATCTATTTCTTGACCACCAAACACTGTTTGGTGGAGTCCTAGCCAGAAGATTCCACTGCCTGGTTCCTACCTGACTAATTCTTCATTTGTGGCCAACAATGGAAACCCCTGAGCTTTCTTAATGGACTATCTCTAGCAGTTAAAATCTCTTTGGTTTCCCAACACTCCTAGCTATGTTTTTCATTAAAACAGCACTGAGTATCATTCTTACATTCTTTTTCTCTGCTTTGCCTCCCAATTTCTGAACTTTTTTTCATCTCCCTGAAATCTAAAGCTATGCACAGAAATACCTGCATCTGAAACAAACTACATTGACCATCTGCCTGAATAACCTTGTTTCTGCCTTCTCTTCCCAAGTAACGTACAGCCCCCTATTTATTCTGACTCCAGATTCCAGCTCCTTAAAATTCAATTTGCTCCAACACAGCAAGTAATTTCTGCAGCAGCCCAGAAATGATTACGTAATGTATTCATCTTCACAAACCTTTATTGGATCCTTTTACACTACTGATTGCAGAACACATTTCCCATCTTCAGATCATTTATTACATTCCCTCCAAGCTTTCTAACAAGACTTGCATGTTAGTGAAAGAATCTTTCCTCTACACTGCTTCCCTCACCTGAAGCTGGCTGCCTTTCTCCTGTGGTGCTAACAGACCACAACACCAAGTTCCATAATACTTCTCTCCCTCAGAGTCAGTTGCAGCTCACATCTCTCTGTTTACGTTTTGCAATTCTTTGTAAATTATGCAATCACAAAATGATTGCAAAAATGGTACTGCCTTATTCAAAGTAATTTTGATCTAGGATCCCAAAGGTATTAACTAATTTGTAAAATAAATCATTGTAGATCTTTCAGAGGTGTATATTTCTTGTTCAACTACATACTTCAATTATTCAAAATGGCAAGAGAATGCTTAAAATAAAAAAAACTTAATAATAAAGCTTACCCTGCCTCAAATTTACTAAACAGTGGTAAAAACACATCATACCCATAACTCACATTAGAGAATTACTTCTGAAAAAGTGACTTTGCTTCCCAAATAAGTGTATATATCACAGATTATATCTCTGCAGAGATAATTAACAAGGCTGACTAGGGCAACTGGGTCTTAATTTTCAGAGAATTTCATCTGCACAACACTTCTTACTCTATTTTTTAAGATAATAAATGCCCTTGACCAACTTTTGTAACTAGAAACTGACAATAACATCAGACAAAATGGTAGTATCTAATGCCTGAATATTACCCACCCTTATTTGTGACATTCAGTTGTCAAAATGCATGCTTAAGTTTTTATCTGAAACACACATTCCATTATGTAAACATTCCATTATGTAAACTTTATTTTTCATGCACAGCTCCAACACCTGCCGAGTAAATCAGTTACTCAGTTTGCACATATGATTCTGGTAACTGCACATTAACATGACAAATGGCAACCAGTGTGGACCATTCACTGCAGTGAATTTTTGGCTTGGCTACGACTGCTGCCAAATGTGTTTCTAAACTACACAGACAAATCCAGACCCTGGTTTATGAATGCCTTGCTATTCAGAACACCACTACACAGCACGCATAACTTAAGCATGGCTAACACTGAAATGAATAGGATTTAATGAAGTCAGTAGAGGTTAATCTAATGCTTATACAGTTAAATACTCTTTAAAAATCTCATCTAACTGATGCAAAATTAGAAAAACAAGAAATATTTCATGTTTTGTCAAGCTTCATGTTTGCATTTCAACTGGTTCATTAAAACTGCTTAAAGAATGGTGCTTATCATCTCAAATGCCTTTTTGTTACCTGAATTTTTCTACATCTACAGAATTCTAACAGGTCGAAACAGGATAGCATGACATCTGTGTGTTGACAGAACCCAAACTGGGTCCTACTGATATTTTGTTTATTCGAATATAAAACATTCACTAGCTTCAGCAGAGTAACTTCTGTATCACAATAACAAAGCTGGTTTCACAGGAAGATGAATGGCTGAGCGCTTTGGTCCTCCCTATCTGAGACTCCTGCCTCTGCCACAGGGATATGCAGAATCACACAGAATCACTAGGCTGGAAGAGACCTTCAAGATCATCGAGTCCAGCCCATGCCCTAACACCTCAACTAAACCATGGCACCAAGTGCCACATCCAGTCATTTTCTAACACATCCAGGGAGGGTGACTCCACCACCTCCCCAGGTAGACCATTCCAGTACTTTATCACTCTTTCCATAAAAATATTTTTCCTAATATCCAACCTATACTTCCCTTGGTGCAACTTGAGACTGTGTCCTCTTGTTCTGTCAATTGCTGCCTGGAGAAAGAGACTTGACCCCATCTGACCACAGCCACCTCTCAGGAAGTTGTAGAGAGTGATAAGGTCACCTCTGAGTCTCCTTTTCTCCAGGCTCAACAACCCTAGCTCCCTCAGCTACTCCTCACAGGGTTTGTCTTCCAAGCCCCTCATCAGCCTTGTTGCTACCTCTGGACGCACTCAAATGTCTCAATGTCCTTCCTAATTTGTGGAGCCCAGAACTGGACACAGCACTCAAGGTGCAGCCTCATCAGTACAGGGTGAACTACAGGGGAAGAATGACCTCCCTGTTCCTGCTGGCCACACTATTCCTGATCCAGGCCAGGAGCCATTGGCCTTCTTGGTCACCTGGGCACACTGCTGGTTCATGTAGCCAGCTGCTGACCAGCACCCCCAGGTCCCTTTCTGCCTGGGCACTGTCCAGCCACACCATCCCCAGCCTATAACACTGCAGAGGGTTATTGTGGCCAAAATGCAGGATCAGCACTTGGACTTACTAGACTTCATCCCACTGGACTCTGCCCATCCTGTTCCAGGTCTCTCTGCAGAGCCCTCCTACCTTCCAACAGATCAGCACACGCTCCCAGCTAAGTGTCATCTGCAAAATTACTACTGAAAAGACTCAATACCCTCAATCATATCATCAGTAAAAATACTGAACAGAACTGGTCCCAGCACAGACCCCTGAGGGACACCACTGGTGACTGATCTCCAGCTGGATGCAGCACCATTCACCACCACTCTCTGGGCCCAGCCATCCAGACAGTTCTTAACCCAGGAAAGAGCGTTCCTGCCCAAGCCATGGGGTGCCAGCTTTTCCAGGGAATTCTGTGGGAGACAGTGTCAAAGGCCTTGCTGAGGTCCTGGTACACAACATCCACAGCCTTTCCTGCATCCACCAGGTGGGTCACCTGGTCATAAAATGAAACCAGGTTGGTCAAACACGACCTACCCCTCCTAAACCCATACTGGTTGGGTCTGGTCCCCTGGCCACCCTGTAAGGGCTGTGTGATGGCACTCAGTATGACCTGTTCCATTACTTCACCAGGTACTGAGGTCAGGTTAACTGCACTATAATTACCAGGATCCTCATTCCCACCCTTTTTTGTGAATGGGTGTCAGATTGACCAGCTTCCAGTCATCTGGAACCTCTCCAGTGAGCCAGAAACAAACAAGATACATCAATTCCTAAGCAGTAGCAGACTACAGTCTGGATAGCAAAGTAAACTACATTGATTTCATTTTGCTCTAACATGCCAGTTTCTAAACTGCTGGAGACCAAGGGCTGTAAAGTTTTCCTGTTCTAAGAACAGCCTATAGTGGAAGTGCAAAGCAGGCAGTGGGGGGCAATAAGTGCCTCAGCCTTCCCACAATAACCTCCCATTGCATATGATTCAATGCCATGAAAACAAATTAGGCTCCTAGGTCTGACAGCTTGTAAAAGCATTGCTGGGAGTATAAAGAATTTGCAGAAAGGGAAAAATATTGCACAGGGCTTGAGGGTAAAATAAAGAAAAGGACTGAAAAGGGAAAAATGTAATATTTTAGAAAATAAGTGCATCATTGTATAGGCATCTGGGGTAAAATAACCCTGTTAATTTCTCTCCCCCCTCACCTTCCCCAAATCAAATGCTTAAAAAAATTAAAAACAACAAAAAATTATCTTCTTGTCACATATTATAATTTCCATGTAAACTTAGGACTTCAAGGTCATAACTCCAAGTCATAACCTTGCCAAAATTATTTCAAGAAATATGTTCAGCTAACCTTTGGGCTGGCACCTTAGGTTGGCTATTCTCTGCCTTAAGACGTAGAACGCTGCAAAACAAATATCCAAAAGAGAAATTCCAGATTTTTTTTTTTCTCCGTAAGGAGGATGGACTTGGCTGTGGTTTTTATCAACTTGTTACATTCCTGGAGAATTACATACATTCAACATTCAGAGTTTCTCTGCAATAAAAAAAATTCTGGTACACATTTAAAATTGGAAATACATCAGTATTTCATTAGGAGATTTAACAAACACATTTTGATACATAAGAGTAGTTAAATATAATGATGTGATGCTATTCTTATTCAATCAGCTAAAGAACTACACTTTGTCAAGTTTCATACAGTAAGTAGTTGTAAAAAATCTCTTGTTTCACGGTTCAGGTTCAACACTTCTATCAACAGAACACAAATGCTTCTCTTAAAGACACAGTATCCTTCCATTTAAGTATGGGTATATATTTTCAATTTAATGTTGTGTCTCGACAGCTCAAACACAAACGCTTAGCATCTGGATGCTAATTTGAGAGCAATTAAAATTATATCCATTTATATGTATCTGAACATCTGCAACCAATAACCATGTTGGCATATAAATTTACTGGTCATTTTTATAATGTTTAAGAATGTAATATCATCTGAATTAAAAGTAATGCTTAGAAACTTTTTCAGTTCTTGCTACCACATGAAACAAGATATGCTACAAAACTTAAGTAAGATGAAACAGACATATGTTTCAGTCTATTTGAAATTAATTTATTTGTCAATAAATTTAATGTTAGCAGCCTGGCTTGTTAGGCTACACAGCCTTGTGACAGTAGGTTGGGACTTGAGCAACTGCAGCTCTTTGTATTTTAAGTAGTGTGTGATCAACACTTTGAAGGGCTTTCTATGATTGCAACTTATACTAGTTTAAATTAGTTTTAACTGGGAAGTCCCTTAGCTTTGGTTACAGTGAAAGGAAGCTCCTCAGGTTGTTGCTAGGCTTTCAGAGAGGATGCAATTATGAATATACTACAGTTGTTATTGGTCAAATCACATTACTGATGACATTTCCTTAGAAAAAAGTGGGCTGCAAAAGTACTAATCTACATATATAGTGCATGAGTAATGCAGTAGGGAAATGGTAAAGGATACTGTATCTTTAAAACAGTAAAGTCATGCTTTAAAGGCATAAAGGTTCTAAACCAGAAAAAAAAACTGAATAAAAATAGCAAAACCTCATTTTTATTCTTGATTAGCAGTGCAAAGCAGTATTGCAATTCTGTATAAAATACCTTTTCTTTGAAAAGTGCCAGGGATGATGCACAAAAATATCAGTCATTTTAAAAGAAGCAGACATGCTTCATATCAGCATTTATTAAACACTGGCAACACAATACATTAATTCAGACTGTGATCTTGCAACCACAAATTCAGTAGCAAAACTCTTACTGACTTTAGGGATGCTTCTGCTAGTGCATCAGCCTCCTAGGAACCAGCATTTTCACAGCTCATTACTGATACAATCACGGTTTTATTTTTGTGCATTGTGGGCTATACAGAATTGCCATTTCCACTGAAACCAATGGTATGTGCAGGAAACAGAAGTCCTAAGCCGCCAATGGCCTCTTCTCCCATTGAGGTGTTGGATGATTTATATGGGAAAACTCCCATCAACTTTGTTAGCTATACAAAATCTCCTCTGTGCATCAATGAGAGAACAGCCACCCTTCCACTTCCTCCCCCTCCCACCACCTCACACCCCTGTAAGAGATTGCACAGAGCAGGTACACAGTCTTTGAGCTCATTAGGACAGGAGCAGCAGCACAGACACTGCAAGAGCCTTCCCAAGGGTTGCAAGACAGCAGCAGCATGCACAGTTCCCAGCAAAGCACTCAGTCATGCCTGCATCAGCTATACATCAACTTCTACAAGCTCCTCTCTCTTGCAAGTCCTCTTTAGAACATCCTGCTATTTTTTAGAACATCATATACCTTCTACTGTTTGGCTAAATCTAAACACTAGCCTGATATCCTTCAATTAACACTTTTTAAATTATGTAAAGCTAAAGGAAGGTATAAACTGATGGTGGAACTTTATACATTCTTGACTGTTCTGTCCCCAGGTCTTTAAGTCAGTCATGGTGGGAAACTACTTTGCTGACCTATTCTGGCTCCCTAGGTAAAACACAAACCTCAGCATGAGGAGATAACCAAATGGAGCTACAACCAATGGGCTCTGTGAAAGAGCACACTCATGTTCACCACCCTTTCTTGAGACAGACTGCATAGATTTTCTTACTATTTAAGAAGAATTACCCATAGAAATGTGTGAAGTCATCAAATATCACTGCTTATCAAACCCACGTTCAGTTAAATTTTATTCCTGTTAAGCATCTTCTGTTGGTCAAACTTCCTTTCCATCAGACAAAATCTGCTGACTCAAACAGTCACACAGACTCCAGTCAGCAGAGGATCTGACAGTAGACCTGCATTTGTTTATAGAAGCTGAAGATCCATTCTCTACCCATGTTAACCCAGCAAAAGGAACCATTTTTGCCATCACCTCTAGCAAAGGAGTTGTCCAAACTGTAATGCAGAATGAGAATTCAAGTCACTTCATACTGTTTTTCTTTTAAAAATCCTGCTTAACCTTTTAAACCTATGTTAAAGTATTACCTCTTTCTACAGTTTTTTTGCTGTGAAACTGCAGCTAAAAATTTTGGAACAATCTTTACATCTGTAGTGTACTTTGACTACATATAACTGGTGTACAAATCAATTACAAACAGACACACAGTCAAGTTCAAAGCAGGAGTATTTTGCTTAGGAAAGACACACACGCGGAAACCATTTTTATAGCTTTTGAAAGAACTACAGAAATATTTGTAAGCCAGCTAAAAAAAGAGGCAGACAGATCATTAGTTTTAAGAACAGTTTTGAGGGAACCTGGATAGATGAGTGGCAAAAACACCCACAAAGAATTATTTTTTGCATTTGTGCAAGATGCGTTCAAGGACACGTGTCCTGGCTTGGTTTTCTCCGTGTCCTTTAAAACCCCTTGAACGGGCTCTGGGTTAGGACAACGCATTCAGAGTACCACAGAGGCACTTGCCGTACAGTGTAAAACCACTCTGGAATTAAAAATGCACTACTGATACCTGCTTTCACCAAAAATACTCTGTCACAGGAAGTCACCTCCCCTGCCATGAGAAAAGAAATCCAGAAGAAACCCCTTCTACACTCACTTCTGCTCTGGGTTATCGCTCAGCTGCGTGCACAACAGTAAGACATAAAGCTAGACAACAACTCTATTTTTAAACATATTTCATCAGGTACTTTATCAACATACCATCTTTCACAGAGGTAGGCTTTTGTGTGATTACTCCCACTTACAGCTATTACTCCCACTCCTACCAATTAAAGTGTGAGTAAATCCCACAGGCTGGGCAACAACATGGGATTTTTGGACTAATTTCAAGTGGGATATTTAATATGTGACTTTACAGTATTGATGCTGTGAGTCTTTCAGTGCAAAGGATCAGCTCTATCAATGATGAGGGCACTTCATGGGAGCTAATAGCTGGCGCTTAAACATCATTTCTGCTCCTTCCAAATTAGCCTTTTAACAAACTAGGTTTAACTAATTAATCTGGTTTACATACCAAATCAAAATCTAAGAAAAGCTACTTAGTTATGTTAATGATAGAGAATATCCAGTTCTAAATCTAAGCCACTAAACAAGTGTGGATGGCTTTTCAATTTACAAGGACTAATACATGCCAGTGAATTTGAGTTATGTTTGTTCAGCCCTTTTGAAAATACGCCTATATTTTTATTGATCTCAAAATACATTTAGCTGCCTAAACATAGATCTCATTGGGCGTTCAAAACCTGCAAGAAAGAAAACAAAATCCAACTTGTTTCAAAGTTCTTGATTATTTCAGTTTGAAGGACAAAAAGTGCATTTACTGGAATTTGAAAGGGCATTTGGGAAGGGAATTTCACGTCACTGTAGAGCAAATATTTCTACTGGTTGAGATGTTACAGCTGACACTGACAGGCTCTGGAAGCAAGTTTGCAGACAGATCAGACCTGCGTGCACAAGTCTTGATTGGTGTAAAGAAGAGACAGACGATGTTGTAAAGAAAGAAGTGTAAATTAAAGGAGGGCCCTATTTCAATTTCTTCCTACATGTTTATAAGAGCAGAAGACAGCTGAGCTATGCTGAGTGGCGTTGCTAAGCAGCACTAAGCATGATTATGCTCCATGTGCACTCCTTTGCCAGTCAAAGGGACATAAAAGGAATAACTTCACAGAACCAAGTTTAGCTAATATAGTTCAGTTTCCATTTGCAACTCTTTGGATGGATTATGGATGGAAGATGAGCATGGAATCATCAAGGCTTAAAGCCCTAATGACACTAGTCAGCTGTGCCACACTCCTGCTCTGTTAGAGTTGACATATCCAGGCTTAAATGTGTCACAATTAAACCATTACCTTAAATCACACAGCCGGTTGAAACAAACACTTTTTTTTTTCTCTCAACAGCTGTGGGCAGAGGGCATGCCCACACAAGCCTGATTGAGCAGCTCAGCTGGACAGCAGAAAACATATCCAGGTATATTTGTGACCACTTGCTCTTGGCTCATCACAGTTCAGAGGTCTCTGCAAAACTGGGGCCATCCTGTCACGTATCTGTGTGCCTGCTCCACTTAGGCTCCAGTAGGGCTCTCACCGTACATTTGTTGTCAGAAGGATAAATTCAGAGATCATTAGTGTCTGCATGGTAAATTATGCATGAGCAAGCAGGTGAGAGTCCAAAGGTGCTGGAGCAGTTGCAGGCATACCAAGGATGGCTCAAGTTGGTTTGAAAAACAGCAGTTCCAACTCACTAATAAAGAGCTCAGCATTATTGCCTAAATATTTGAAGCTTCTTTTTTGGAGAAATTTATACATTTGACCTCACTACTAATTTTTAAGCCTGACTCCATACTTGTTTTCCTTGTGCAAACCCAACTTATACTGAAACACCAAAGAAAACATTGAGCAGAGAAAGTCTGACATCTATTTATGCCACTCATTTTGGTGTCAGGGCTAAGAGCTTTACCTTTGACCAGAGACAAAGCAGAAGAAATAATCATGTTCTTGGCTTTTTGGAAAATTTTCAGTAATATTCCTTTGTACAGTAAAATACCCAGGTTTTCCTTTGAGGCCAGGAATGTTGCCTTCTGTGCCAGGTTAATCCTTCATACTGGGTGCCACATTCCCAAGGCAGAGAGTTAACTACAGACTTTCTATTTGGCTGCAAGCACTAGAGAGATTCACTTTCATTTAGTGTAATCTCCTGCTTTGCGATATGCCTGGAATTTTCACCACCCACAACTGGGGCAGATTTTCGTGTTTGATTTTGCCAATAGTTTGTCTCCCATTTAAAACAGAGAAGGAGCTGCTGGTAATTTTAGTATGATTTTCACCTAAATACCTATGACTCTTCTGACCCAGCAATAAGATTATTGGTATGTAAAGAAAAAAAAAGGGGGGATTATATAGAGGATATTATCACCTAGGTGATAATTGTATTCTTTTGGTAGTCTGGTCCCAATTACTGGAGATGATCCCAGAAAATACCTATCTACATATCCTCTAAGTGTGCATGGAGACAAATTAGTGAATAACGGACTAAAATGCAGTGGAAGGAGTTGAGAATTCACCTACCTTTAGGCTTAAGGAAATAAAAAAAAAAGCATTTATAGTATTTGGAAAAGCTAGCACTAAAAATTACCTTACTGAAAAAATTAAAAATACAAAAAGAATTTTACTTTCTGTGTATTATTACTTTTGTCTCATTTCCAATTTTTAATTATGAATCTTTTGGTAGTATCCCTTTATGCTATTCCTGTCTCCCAAGATCATAAAAATGCAAACACAAATCAGATTTGGCAATTATGAGAAACTGACTCCCACCTAAACATGAGCTGTAATTTATGGTCACTACATGGGAGACAACTTGTCTAAGAAAAGGGCTGCAGTGACACAGCAATCTGGATTCTTTTGGTTTTTGTTTTGGTTATTTTTAAAATAATACAAATTATTGATATTTGCCTTCATAGCCTCAAACATTTAAACACACAATGATTTTTAAATAAAACTGCATCATGAAAGGTGGACATAGTTTCTATTGCATCTGGAGTAGCCTCAATCAACCTACTACATATTCTTCTTCCTTCCTCATAAATACTCATGCCAAGGAAAGGGCTACTTGTTATTAATTAGAGCCCTAAAAATCAAAATTATTCATAGTATGGCCTGAGAGGTATCAATCAGTGAACTCTGCATCAAAGAAGCAGCATTAGGGATGTTGTATTCCAGATGTATTTTCCACAGTTTTTACTAGTCATCTTACATATATATTAAACCTTGTGGGCTTCTAACATACTTGGGAAGTGAGAAACCAGTCTTGCTGTTTACAAATTTGAACAAAACCTTTGCTGAGAGTTGCATTTCCAAGGCTTTTCCTATCTTTTGCCAAATGTTTGCCCCACAGACTACGAAACTTACACCTGTTTTATTTTGAAAATGGCTTGACAGAAAATTATATATGTTTGTGTCTAAATAAAAAAATAAAAAAAAGCTAAGTGTTTATAGGCTTATTCCTGCAAAAACTTCAGGATGTCCCTCATGTCTGTTGAACACTTGAGTAAGTATCCCCCGATCAAAGGCTGTAATTCTAACAAGCTGGGGTCTCTACACCACTCCTGACAATTTTAACTTCTACACAGTATACTAGCTGCCTCCACAGAATTCTTATTGAAGATGTAGTTAATGATGAATACTTATCTACTGACTTATCCTGCAGTCATATCAGAGTCTAGATAGATGTGAGAATCTCAGAGATGTTTCTCTTCTCGTGTGACCCAGTAAAAGGATGCTGTCAGGCAGAATTATTCCCTTAGTTTAGGGTTACTGAAAGAATGCTTGAGTTTAATACTTAATTGGAACAATTCCATCAATTTTCTAAGGGAAATAACAGTAATTTTGGTTTCCTTCTTTAATGCAAATATCGCCCTGCAGTGCCCGTATGTGACACAGTGTAGTTACACCAGGTTATAAGATCAGAGCACAAAATGAAGCAGAAACCAAAAAGGAATTTCCAAATTCTCATTGCCCTAAATTCACTTCACCTTACTTGACTGCAATAATTTTTAGCACTGCTTAAAACAGACAGAATTTCAACATGACAGCATCCTTCTAAGTCAGTCAGGCTCACACGTGCAAAAGCCTAGCCCTGCACTGTAAGGACGTGTTCCATTGTAAGGAACACATGAAAGACGTGACTAGGTGCGTACAAGCTTTCTCTACAAGTGATTAGAAGCCCCAGCAGCAGTGATACTCACGTTGGCACTGTCCCCAGGCCACTCGGGCCCAGCCCCAGCAGCAGTCAATTCTGCTTCCAAACCGACACAGTCCGGCAGATGAGACTATTTGTCTGGGCCACCTGTATGAGACAGTTAAACAAAGTCTGGTGAAACTCACTGAGAGCAGCTAAAATCCTCCTAGAGTAAAAAAACCAAAACCTACCAACCAATGCCAAAAGACAAAGAATATCAAAAAAATTCTCTTGCATAGAGATACATTTTTTTTTTACTTTTACTGAAGAGAGTAACTGTTCTCAGCTGAGACTAGAATAATTCTATCATTAATACATTGTTTACTTAAAAAAATGCAAATGACAATAGGTGAAGAGGGGAAAAGACAATTAGGATAACTGAGCAAAGCCTGGAAAAGCTGACATGCTTTGCAGTACGCTCACTGCTGCCACTCCCAGGCTGGCACAGAACAGAAGTTCAGAAGTCTGAAACAGAATTTACGGTATGGAATAAACGCCATCGTAAAGTTTAGACATTGCTTCAGTTTACAATATATGGCAAAATTTTCTCACTGATATGGCCAACCCTTCTCACTGAAACATTAATGGAAAAAAAAAAAAAGAAAAGAAAAGCTTCTTGGACTGTTAAACAGAAATTACACATAAAAAGAGAGCTGTAGTCTTCCCTTGTTCCAAGGAAAAGATACCATGGCCTCACACAGCTATAAACTATTGAAATTAAATCAGTAATGTCTTTTAACGACAGGCTGAAATCCCCTGAGAGCTGCATTTGAGTAAATCCTTATTTTTAAAAAAACCCCAAAAACCATAAAAATAAAAAAGGGAACCCTGGGGAGGGCGGGGGTCGCGCCGGCCGCTTGTCCCGCACGGCGCAGTGCCCGCTCCCTGCAGCGCCGCCGGTCGCGACACCTGACAGGACACGACACGACGCGACACGGCCCGCGGGCATACGAGCCCCGAGCTTCGTGTCAGGACCTGAGCCGCGATCCCCGCCGCCGTCTGTTCGGAGCGCCTCCGGGCGTCAATAAACTAATTTTATTTCTACAGCACGCGATGCGCTTTGTTTTTAATTCTTGCAGGACGCAGCCCCGCGAGAGCGATGAACTTATCTTGCACCTAAGCCCGCGCTGCGGCTGCCGAGCCAGGCGCGGCACTCGGAGCGGGAGGCAGGGGCTTCGTGCCGGGGAGCTCCGGGAGCGGCCCCGCGCCTCCACCTGTGGCCCCGCTGCCCGCATCGGGAGCGCCACACGCGTCCCGCCGAGGGCTCCGGCCGCCCCCGCCTCGCCGGGAGCCAGCCCCGGTGCCAGGCAGGAGCCCGGGGGCTACTACAGCGCCCCGCGACAGAAAGAGTAGAGCCCGGGCTCCCTCCGCTCTCCCTAAGGGAACGGAGCCTTCGCTTTGCCCGGCCGGTCCCGGCCGCCGCCCCGCTCTCCCCGCACCTACCTTCTGTCAAATTCCCCGGCCGCCCCCAGCGAGAGGCAGGACGCCAGGAGCAGCCGCAGGGAGAGCTCCATGGCCGGCGGGGGCTCCGCTGGCCGCCGAGGCGCTCCCGGGCGGGCGGGGGTCCGGCTGCCGCCCAGGCCGGCCGCACTGCCACGGCTCCGGGGCGGCGGCAAGCTCGGCGCCCTCCCTTTCTCTCTCCCGGTCCCTGCCCGGCTGCCAGGCGGAGGAGGCGCGGCGCGGGGAGCGGCAGCGCCGCCCGACCCCGGCAGAGGCGCCCGCGGCCCGCCCGGGGCCTCCCGCCCTGCCAGGGGCACCTGGCGTGCCTGGGACACCTGGGGCGGGAGAGCGGCAAAGAGCCCGCTGCTGCGGACAGCGAGGCGCAAACCGCGCTCGGGGGTCACTGGGGAGGGTGGGCTTCCTTGTCAGGAGCTTTTGTATCTTGAACTTCCTGAAGGAAGGTGGTTACGCCCTCCTCTCTGCAAGGCTCCCGTCGAAAGCCAAGAGCGTTACGATTTGGCCTTTTATCAACCAAACCTTCCCAACAACAAAGTTTTTTAAAAGGCTTACAAGGTGTATATGGTTTTTTTCTGTCTCAAACGCTCCTATTAATAGCTCTCAGGTGTTAGCGTGTGTGACATCAAGTGTCCCAGCCCTTGCTCAGAAGAAAAAGTGACAAGTTTAAACGCTGACAACACAGCATGTAATGTGCTTGCACCACTACCGACAGCAATGACTGCATCTGTGCTCGCCACTAACATGTGAAAACACAGCCCTTATTTTTGTTTGGTTTCTATGAACTATGGCTTTGGGACTCAACAAAGGTCACTTCTAATAGCAGCCTGTCACCAGACTAGGGTCAGAGCTGTTCTGAGATCTGAGTACAGACAGATGGGGTCAACCACTTGGACTGGATTGCATCATTTGTTTGATTTGTGCCTACATCAAGGCTAAAGCTCATCAGCTGTTCCTACAAGGGTCTGGCTGTAGCTTAGAAGCAGAAAACAAGGATTTTGTCTGGTTTGTGCTGTAACACAAAGCCAAACCCTTCAGGAAGCAGTTGGATGCCAACCACGACTTAAAGCTTCAGATTTCAGCTGGTAGGTTCTGTGCAGAGCATTTTCCACCCTCAAAACACTTCACAGACAATTCAAGTATACTGCACAAAGATGGCATTTTTTTGCACAAGACACAAATTGTGCCAGTAAGCCTTCAAAAATTGCACCTTTTCTCAGAATGGTTTTACCACTGTCTGCTCACGTATGAGCAAAGACCCCCCTCCAATGCTCCTTCCCCTCTTCTTTTAATGACCATACAATTATAAACTTTCTGTCCACAGCATCAGCCCAGAACTTTTCAGACATGGAGAAAAGACAAATGTAGAAACTCCAAGGGGGTGATTCTGCAAGGTGCTTGTACCTGTGCTCAGATAACAGGCAAACCCCCTCACATGACTCAGATATAAAACCTGCACTGAGGACCAAACTTGGTTTCCTCCATTCACATGAGAAGCTGATAACCAAGCAGTGAATGCAATGACACGGTGCTGTTTGGGAAAGACAGAAGAACATCTGGTTTGTATTAGATCCCTGCTGAAATATGGAGCTGATTGCCAGATCTTGACTGATTGATAATTGTGGGGTTTTTTTTTCACTTGGATCTGTGATGTGGTATAACAGACCATGCATAGTGAAATCACTGTCAAGATTTAGTGGGCAGAAGGGGAGATAACCTATTTGTGATAACCACAAGGATTTCTTTCTGGTAATAGCATCTGCATGTGCCTTTCCAACTTGTAGGAAAAAAGTGTCCACAAATTACACCACAGCTAAGTCCAGGACAAGTGCCAAAAACAACATTTGAACATCACTCTGAATTAAGGTCTAGGGCAACCTGACACTTTCCCTCTCATGTCCAAAGAGACATGTCACAAAATCAATTCCTTTAGTGCAACGCTGCATAATGGTACTTAACATAGACATCAATTTTAAAGTACACGCTATTCCTTTAAAGCATGCTCACTCACAAATGGCAGTAAGACAGTTTAATCTCTCCAGACTGCACTGAGTATTTAAGACTTCCTCAGCAGCCTGTTTGGCTCTCTTGTATGTTAATACTAATGTGCTGGTCAGACATGGTGCCTACTCTGATTGTCTGCTCTTGGTTAACTTCTGCTGCCTTTACAATTTGTTTTGGAACATCAGTCCAAAAAATCAGTTAACCAGTCACTGAAAGATCACATATTACACATTCATACCCATCAGCGAAACTGAACATCCACTCACTAATGAATTCATTTGTTTTGGCAATGGTTTATCATCACTAGTGGAGTTTTCTTAACAAGGCGGTTTCTCTTATCCATGGCAGTAGAAGGATTAGTGAGCTGTCAAAGAACCAGATCTCTTGATGATTAAAGGTGTATCAAGTTGTGTGGGTATGCATCAAGATGCTATATAGAAGATGGAAGTGGAGAAGTTGGCAGTATGACAATAAAAAGCACTTTTGTGCCCTATGTTTAATGAAGCAGTTGAAATTCTGGCATAATGCTGATGCCATCGTGTGGGATGACCTGATGTGCATCGGGACTTAACTAACAATAGAAGCCCAGCAACTGTGCATCAAGCACTCAGATGATTGACTAGAACAAGTGTCCAAGAAAGTTTCTTCAAAGATATTGGTAAGACACTTGGTTAAGCATAACATGATAGTCAGGTTTTTAGCTGCAAATTAGCAACAACGAAGCAGAAACACAGAGGAAGATAGTATTTGAACAGCAATGCTGCTATCCTTGTGTATGAAAAAGTCAAAACTCATAGGAAGGTGAATTTTGCCTGAAACGGTGTTAAATTTATGCAAACATAGCGATCCTGGGTTTTTCCACTCTTCTTCATTCCTCCATAATTATCTTTATGTGTCTTGTGCCAAAAAGCCACATTATCAGTCGTGTTCTTTATCTCAGACTTTTAGTCTCACCACTATATTGAGCTCAGATTTAGACCCCTCTATGCAAATCAAGGCCTTAAACTTGATAAGATACACTGTGTTGAGAGCAGAGAAAGTGCCAAAAAACACTTCCAGCTAAAAATACACCCTGGCATCATCTGGACAGGCAATATTTTTTAAAAAAAAGAGATATAAAGATAGAAGTGTCAGGTATTTTAGGCTGACAGATATTGGTAAATATGATAGATGATAGAATATGGTAGATATGACAGAAATCACACAGGAAGAACTTTAAAATTTATCTTAATTTTTATCCATACCTATGAATTGAAAAAAAAAACACCAATAGAAGGTATTGCCTTCAGGGTATTCTACTGCCAAGTAACCTTTCTTTGAGGAAAGTATTAAATAAGTTCTTTTGAATCTACTTTCCTAATATTGACTTCCTCCTTGTCTTAAAGCACATTATGCATGTTAATAAATCAAGTCCTCTATTCAGCAGAATCAGTCAATAACACTCCTATTTACATAAGCAGAAATTAAGGAACAAAAAATTACTTTCCCACAAATCAAATCATCTGTCATCAAACCAGGAACAGATCTCCTGTTTTCCAATTTCTTACTTAAACCACAAATCCATCCTTCCTCTTTTCTAGGTATTTCACCCTCATTGAGGCTGAGAAAGTTGACCACAAAGCCCACATTATCCCAAGTCATAAAATCACACCATGACTTGTGTAAAAACCACTTGATTTGCAGTTTAATGGCAAGCAGGATCACAGTCTGCATTTGCACTGCTGTTGTAACATGTATACCTCTTACAAAATGGAAGGGAAAGAAAGAATCCAAGTTCAAATTTTTTATGAGACTTTCAATGTCACTACTTTTCCTCTGGGGCTATGCAATTCTGTGGCATATTTAAAAGTAAAATTTATTAAGTAAATATTATCTCCATCACATGGCAGGAAAGAATCTCTATGACTCCCATGCTAATAAGAAAACTATAAGGTATCAAGGAAATACAGCAATTCAATCAGCTAAATCACTCTCATACTCCAGCTCGCTCTTAGTAAAAATTCTTGAAGGGGTAAGAAAGTCATCCAACCTGTCAGACACTGTAGTATCCAATTACCTTCTATACAGATAAACCCTGTGCTTTGGATACTGGTTCAAAATCTCCCATGTGCTTTTCTGCATGAAGTCTTCCAAATTAATTTGGTTTTTTCCAGTATATTTTTTCCACACATACTTGATCCTTCTTTAAATACTATGAGTAGTATTTGTGTTGAAGTTTACTACATTTCATTACAGTGCAAAGAAGTTTTTTTCCCCTGTAAATAAACAATAAACAATAAATAAACAATAATTTGCCTTTCAAATTATTTCAATACCCTGTAAAATTTCATATGCATTAAATATACATATGTAATTTTAAATTATTTCTAGGTCTCTACATTACCAATTTTGATGCCAAATATATTTTGCACAGGGGATCACAATCATAATCCCCCAAATTCAACATCACCCTGATCATTAGGGAGTCAGTCTACTTTGCCTCACTTTTTTCCATGTAAATTTTGTACGGTTCTACTGTTCCAGTAATACACGGAGTCCAATACAACTCCTATAACTTTACAGCATATGTTTTTCAGATCATGCTGCAGCTCTTCATGTCCAGTTTTACACCATGCAGCCAATGCCTGACACTGCCTCCTTTCCTCAGAAAGGCAAATGCTTGAACACAGGAGCACCATACTATACATCATTGGTACTTTGTCTCTTAAGTCGTTATCATCTCCAAGGGCTGCATGCACATGCATTTAGCAGGCAGAAGGAAGAGACCAAAACTGAGGCACAAGCAAGACATTCAGCCTTAAAGGAATTTACCAAAGAAATATTACTTGTATAGGAAGAAAATACACATTCAGCAACACTTAGGATCAACAGTGCACTGTTTTTTTCATGGGCAAGAGGTGCATAAAACCTTCTGTTCAACAACATTAGAGGCAGACGACAGATTCTTAAAAAAAGAAAAAAAACCCAGAAAAGAAAAATGTAATCACCAGATTACTCTCCATAAATAAAGTATAAATAAAATAAAAGAGAAAAAGAGTCACATATGTCACACAGAAGATAGCTATTAAAAAGCTTTTAAGAATCAAAAACCACAAATATGTTAGTTGAAACCAAACTTAACCTCACAATTTCTGCTACAATTTCAACAAAAGGTAACATTAATAGAAGAGATTTGCATGAAGATATGTTCTTGATCATAATTCTAATAGAAACTGTATTGAATCAAACAGGACAGCAGTTTTGTATAGTACCTGAAAAAATTATGGACTCCAGCTAAACTGAGCCAAAACTGCAAGCTAGGGCAAAATTGAGTTGTATAAGAATTTTAATATATAGGGAAGAGCCATAAATCAACCTGAAAAGTTACCAGAATTGTCTTTATGACAAAAGCAGCAAATAATCTGGTGCAGCACAGATTCAATTGTTCCTTCTCATGAATTATGGTCCTTACAGCAAGAAATACACTGGGAGATGCAGAACCAGAAGAAGATTATTCACAACTGCCTAAGGTACCAGCTTAGATTGTGAAACAGTTTGCATAACTTTGTTTCTCCGTGTGCCTTGGGCTCATTGCCAATGCTGGGGGGGGAGGGTAAATATGGGTATGCTGCCCAGACTTCCTATATAAATTATAAATTATGACAATGCCTTTCCAGAGAGAAATGATCAAGCACTAGTTTAACCCAGTCCTTTAGGCTGTTTTACTTTTTTTCATAATGAACCTGAATCTCTATATAAATTCTAGCAAAGATGGAGTAAATTAGCTGAAAATAAATAAATCACTCTTGGTTTTCCTTCAGTTTCATTTGATTTCTGGTGCTGTATCTTTGCTTGCCTAAGCTCAGCTATAGTTGTGTAATGACTGGTTGCTGATAAATTGACCAAGAACTGCTTTTATAAATGAGTTTAAATTGCTATTCTCAAGGGGGAAATGGCTTTGTCTAATGGAATTCTTTATCTAATTTCAATCTTGTTTTGATGTACAGAAAATTCCTAGTATATTTTGAGACACCAAGGGGAAATAATAGCCAGGAAAACCTACTGCAGATGCTCTGAGGAAGAGTTTTCATTTAGTTTTGGTATTGTTGACCCAGCTTCTCCGTTTGACTTTATATTGAACTGCATGCAAACTCTGAAAGAATAGTTAACAGTGAAAGGGACCTCTACTGGTCACCTGGTTCAACCTCTCTCCTCAAGCAGGGTCACCTACAGCTGGTTGCCCCAGAATGTGTCCAGGCAGCTTTTGAATAGTTCCAAGGATGAAGACCCCTAGGCCTCTCTGGGCACCCCATGCCTGTATTCAGTCACCCTCACAGTGAAAAAATGTTTCCTCATGTTCAGGTGGAATCTCCTGTTTGAGTCCATAGCCTCTTGTTTTGTCATTGGACACTATTGGAAAGTACCTGGCTCCATCTGCTCTACACCACCTTCCTTTCAGATATTATTCCACATTGATGAAATTCCCCCAAGCCTTCTCATCTTTCAGGCTGAAGAGTCCTGTTTCTCTCTGCCTTTGCTCCTGGAAGAAACGGTCTTGTCCTGTAAACACTGAGTGGTCCTTTGCTGGGCTCCTACTCAGTAGTTTTGTATCTCTCTTGTACTTGGGATCCCAGTGCTAGACCCAGCAATCCAGGTGCGGCCTTACCAGTGCTGAGTAGAGGGGAAGGATCACCTCCCTTGGCCTGCTGACAGCAATCCTGCTAATGTAGCCCAGGTACTGCTTTTGCAGTGTTGTCATACTGCTGCCTCCTGTTCAGCCTGGTGTCCACCGGGACACCCAGGCTCTTTTCTGCAAAGCTGTCAGCATGCAGTGCATGGGCTTGTTCCTCTGCAGGTGCACAACTTTGCCCTTTCCTTTGCTGAACTACATAGAGCCCTTGCCAGCCTATTTCTCCAGCCTGCCAAAGCCCGTCTGGATGGCAGCATGACCCTTCAGCATCTCAGCCATCCTCTTAGTTTAGGGCCATCAGCAAAGTTGCTGAGGGCACACGTGTCACATCATCCACTTTGGTACAAAGACGTTAGCAGATCAGGACCCAGTGAAATCTCTGTGAAGGTAGAAGTTTATAGCAATAAAATTTTCATGTGTTTTAAGTCAAAATGAACAAACAAACAAAATCTCATAGAAGTAGTGTAGTAATAGATAGTGTAGTAATAGATAAATAAAGCACGTGACTGATATGATGATTAGTACATAGAGAGCTGCTTGGAGCCATTTAATGCCTTTCAGCATTACAGATTTTGTTTGTGGTTTTCATTAGGTAGTATTTGAGAGAGATTTAAGATGGGTTTAAATGCTGAGCATGAAAGGAAATTAAGCAGTTTCAGCTTTATCTATGAGTTTTGGTGGACATTTACTGATTATTTTATATTCTTCTGAAACAATGCAGTAGCATTCAATTTTATTTCATACTACATTCATTTTGAAGCTGTATATTCAAACCCAGTAAATACAAATAACGGTTTGAAGACTTCTATGTGTTTTCAGGGATATCTTTCTAGAGGAGACAATAGGTGCTGTCCTCACTTTAAAATGCAATCCGACACATGCCTGAACTGTTGAAATAAACCACAATTCTCTCGAATTGTGGTTTTCTTAAGGCAGAGGAATAAAACAGTTCTGATTTGGGAGCACAAGACTAGAAGATTTCTCCATCGCTCTGAAGAGACTGCAGAAGATGAAATGAGAAAATTTCAAGAAGAGTTGTAATGAATATCATGAAAGGAGAGGTGAAATCTAAAAAGACTGCAACACATTTTGGCAATTTAAAAAACTGGTTTTCAGACTATATCAAAATGTTCCAAGATAAATTAAAACCAGTCCTGCAGAGCTCTACAGAATCCACTGGTAACAGACTTAGTGACAGAGTTAATGACTAGTTCTGTGAACAGACAGAGGGCTGCAGGCACACATTGATGAGCTGTGTTGAGCTTCTCATCCACCAACATTCCCAAGTCCTTCTCCTCAGGGCTGCTCTTAATCTGTTCTTCACTCAGCCTGTATTTGTGCTTGGGATTCCCCTGGCCCTGATGCAGGACCTGGTATTTGGCCTTGCTGAATATCATGGGGTTTGCGTGGACCATCCTCTTGAGCCTGCCAAAGTTCCTCTGAGTGATATCCCTTCCCTAGATTCCCTCTGCATCTCAAAACCTGTGACAGCACAGCAAGGTCTGAAGTATTGATTAGAATTTAACTGGCATCTTCTGGCATTTACTCCTTTGAGTAATTTATTCCTATTTGGTTCCATGGGTGTCAAATTCAGCTTTGATTTACTTGGTTCAAACCAGTAAATTACAAAATAAAGGTATTTTCTATTCTTTCTCAATAAATGCAAGGTGCGTGCACGCAACTAGGAGAGTCAGACGGCACTTATAGAAACCTGCTGTGCTTCATATAAGAAATTAATCTAGTGTGTTTGATCATCCAGACAGAAAGCACTGCACTTCAAAATAGCTAGAGAACACCAGCTTAAAACTTTATCCTACTGTCTTCTGTACAGCACTAACTCTTCTTTGTAGATGAAGATAAGTGTTAATTCCTAGAAATTTCGTGCGTGTATATGCCTACATTTTCTTGGTTAACAGATCTTCAGAGAGATGCTAACATACTTCAAGATTAGATTCACAGGGAACAACATAAAATTATATTTTCCAGCGATCTCCACATAGCAGTAAATTCTGTATAACAATGGTAGACATAGAACAGTACTGTGTTCTCCTCAGAACTTGAGTGCTCCCATTTCTTTCAGGTAAGGTAAGTGCTACCATCAAATTGATTAGCTGATTTGTCTGTCAGGTTGGCAATGTACATGCCAGTGGTGTTTATTCTTGTAATAGTAGCTATTGTGTATACCAATAGTGCACAATACCCTGCTAATGCAAACTTATCAAGAGCTAAAAACAACTGCAGTTGCAAGTTCTCTTACTAAGGATTAATCAGCTGGAACATGTTTTACTTCAGAGGGCTTTTTTGGTAGTTACTACAGAGCATATAAATGTAATTTAATTGTAGTAAATATTCATAGACTAACCAAATGTTTCAAATTGCATGTTTGCTCCAGATGACTTTGAAAAGGATTTTCTTATCCAGAACTCTGAATGTAAAATGTTACTCCAACATGGATGAGGTATCTATTTATAACCAAATGTTTGTGTGCAATGGTCAAATAAAATAAAGAGGAATGAATGTTTATTTTAGTCTTGATTTTTTTCCAATACCTTGTGCAATTTATCCTGAAATTCTAATTATATCCCCTTATATAAACACTGCAAAGATGAAAACTGAAAGGAAGTGTATTTGCTAGAGCTTTTTTCCTCCTTTTTCCAAAGTAAAGAAATGCTTGTGGTCAAATTACTTAATGAAAATAATTCAGTGTGTCAGCAATCATCCCAACAAAGAAAACATGGCCATTTACAGTACTGTTTAACTACTTCTATAGTTGGTTACCACATTAAGTGGGTATTTGAATGGAAGTATGCCAGATGAATAAAAACAAGCTTCACGGGTGCAAAACATTAGCTCTTTCCACAAAATTAGCTACATGTGTGCAAAATTACACACACCTACTGTAACTGCTGACCTCTCAGGCAACTCAATAGTCTATATCTGATGTGATTTTGTTTAAAAGAGCAATGCCAATAAAATACACCAGGAGTTATCAGCCCAACATATCATGGTCCAAGCTTATATTGTACTATAGCAAAATACATGCCTTATAGCTCAGGAACTGTAACACTGCAAAATGGGTATAAAAATGGGTATCTATTAATGAGAGAATCTACAGCTTAAGCTGAAAAGTAACGTTAGCTGGACCAACCCCAAATAATAACCAGAAGCTCAGCAATTCTATAGCTTTTTCATAGTTTCAGAATAAAATTGAATTAAAGGTAATTTTAAGAATTCACCCATTGCAGACCTCAGTCAAAGGAGGGTGCCTGGGATTTGCAGTAGTGAATCAGAAGTTTGATTCTTCTGGTTGCCAGCAGTGATCTGGAGTGGCGCCTTTGAGAAAGAAGCAACAAATGAATATTTGTAATGAATAGCAGTTGGCTCAAAATTCTTGGCTTAAGTTCTAAACCAGAGGCTTCCATCCGCCATGATCCTTCCCTATTATTTATTTTAACTATGTATAACTTCACTGTCCTGTTGCCTCAGATGAGGCAAGGTGACCCGGTTCAAGAGAGACACGTCAGTGAACGTACAGACCAATCGGGCAAGTCACTCACAACACCAATGTGGTAGATGGCAAAATGCGTTTATTTTCTGTGTGCGCTTTCTTATATAACCACGATGCGCTTGCATCACTGCTGTACTGTCACTGGTTACAATGCTATTGGTCAACGTCATTGGAGAGGACAGGGCCCTGTCTTCCCGTACATCGCGAGATCTTCTGATCGGCTTCCCTGTCTAACCACATTTCCCCCCTCTCCATGAACAAAGAACTTCACAACTGCGTTAAATTTGTATTAACAAAAATTGCAAACCTGTTAGTAGCATTGAAAGTAACTACAGCGTGTTAGTAAGCGGACTGTTATACGAAACTAGGCTAGCTGCTTTTTCTCTAGGTACATAATGTCAATCCTGCTCAAGCGGGCTTTAACAAATTGGGCTAACTTATTAAGGAGACAGGGACCAAATATGAGCACAAACACAACAACTATAACTGGTCCTGCCAAAGTGGATATAAGGGTAGCAAACCAGGGGGGCTGGTTAAAAAGCGAATCAAACCAGCTTCGCTGGGAATATTGTCTGCTGCATTGCTCAAGTCTTTGCTGAAGCACTGCCATAGATTGTCTGATTGGTCTGGATTTATTGGCATAAAAGCAGCACTTTTCATTGAGAGCAGTGCATAGACCTCCTTGATGCATAAGTAAGAGATCTGGTCCGCGTCTGTTTTGCAGCGCCACTTCAGCGAGGGAATTAAGGGATAGTTCGAGGTCTGTAACAGTCTTTTGGATTCTGCATAAGTCTTCATCAACAGTCATTTGCAGCTGGGCCAAGCCTTGGTTTCGAGACACCAATGCAGAGACACCTGTTGCTGTGCCCGTCGCTCCTAGGCCTAAAAGTACTGTGAGGCTAATGACTGTAATTAGTTCTCGTTTTTGACGTGGAGAACTTCTTTCGAGGTGGTGGAGCACTTCGTCATCAGAATAATACAGGATCCTGGGAATAACAACAACTTGAACACAAAAATCGTTAGCTTCATTAAAATGTTTGATGGAAATACATGGGGTAATACCTGTAGATTCACAGGCTCATATTCCTGAGGCTGCCGGAACTGGCCAGGACTGGGCTTTATCCAAAGTGACAGAAACATTACAAATTTCTTTGTAGAGTTGTATTATTCGTTTGCTGCCTATGCAAATACCTTTACCGGAAACTTGCTCTAATGTGATTCCTTTCCGGGGAGTGTTCCACGGGCATTGTTTGGGGTCGCTTTCCTTGGAGTAGCTAAACATGGTGCTAAGGGCTACTCCTTCATAGAAAGGCGGATTGGTGTCGTAACAAAGCCAACAAGAATTGATAAGGTCCGGCTTTGTTGCATTTAGTGATGAGAACGCAGCACCTAGCATACGATAAATAGAGCGTGAGAAGTTAGTTCAAGCCCGTCATAAAATGCTGGTGTGACAGTGGTAAAGTTAGGCGTGGGAACGTTACTCATACGATTGTGTTGTTGAACTACAACTTGACTGGGCCCAAGAACAGTATGGTGTTGTGGCGGAGCTCTAACAATTTGAACGACTGTGCTTGGGTCTACATCCCAGCTATGGATGAATACTGACCACTTTCATCCTAGCGACCAGCTGACATCTTGGGGTTGCAGAACTGTCACATTTAGGTGAGAACAGCTTCCCTTAATAGCTACCATCCCGCTCTTTCCATACATGGGCCGCTTGCAGTTCTTTGGCCAAAAACTTATGTCTAGGAATTCATCCCTTTTTGTTGGTGCCCACTGGTTACTGGTTATGATGGTCTCACACCCCCAATACCTGCAGAACCCATACCCGGGATAGGTGCAATAGCCTTTTCCGGGGTTGGAATTGGGGCACCAGTACGTTCCCCAATTAACGTAGCCAAAAGATTTGCCTTGAGGATCAAGCCCTATTTCCTCAGAGTTAAATATGTCACTGAGGCGAACAATGAAGCTAGGAGTATTAGATACAGTTTGCGCAATTACTCTACTGTCCACGGGGTTGTGAAGTGTCCAGGCGCATGGCCGGTAGGGATGCACATCTGGTTCTCCTTGTCCGGTGCAGGGCAGGCTTAGAGACAGGAGAACACAGAGGCACAGACGTTGTTGTGAAATCGTCGGTGTTCGTCTTGGTGGTGAGAGGCGAAGTTGACGAGGAGGGTTACAGCGGTAGACCTGCCAAGAGAAACTCAGAAGTTTCATTAGATTTGTTACGTAGCACAAGCTTTATTGATTTTAAAGGACACCACTTAATGATGTTATCTTTTTCGACTGCTGCGTACCCTCGACCTGTTACGACTAATTTTCATCCTGCCTCCCATCCTCCTAGTTCATTTTTGATACTGACTGGCAGACCTTCTTTTATAGCTTCTGTGCCTCAATGTTTTTGGGAAGGAACTTGTGTTTGATCCCCCCTAGGGAATTGGTTTAGCGCTAGCATAGTTGTAGCTAACAAGCATGGCTGTTCTGGTGGAGGGATACTATTGGTGAACCCTTCTGCCTTAGCTACGGTCTCCAACTTGGATTTTAGAGCTTGATTTGCTCTCTCCACTATAGCCTGTCCTGTGCTGTTATACGGGATGCCTTGCTTCAGGGTGATGTTCCATTTGGTGGCGAACTCCTGTACTGACTTGGAGATGAAGTTTGTCCCATTATCCATTTTAATTTGCTTTGGGATGCCAAGCCATGCCATGGCTGTCACCCAATGCTGGATTGTTGCTTTGGAGTTTGCTTTGGCGTGCTGGGTCGTGACAATCATGCCACTGTATGTGTCAACAGTCACAGCGAGCCAAGCTCTGGGTTTTAATAATTGGCAGAGGGTAAAGTCTGATTGCCAAATTTCGGAAGCCTTGAGGCCTCTAGGGTTGATTCCACTGGACCACAAGGGCACTTTCTGACAGTGGGGACAGGTGGCCACTATGTGCCTGGCGTCTGCTATTGAGATGCTGCATTTCTTGACAAGTTCTTTAGCTCCAATGTGGAGTGACTCATGCAGTTGTCGCGCGTCTTGCAAAATCCAAAGCCCCTTTGCTGCGGCATTGGCCTTATTGTTGCTGATTTGAAAAAATCGCTTGACGGGGTTGTGGTTGTTGACGTGTATCACAGATACGGTGCCTTGACGTGAGGAAAGTGCTTCTTCTATTATTACAGTGGCAGGGGATGTCGAAATGCCTGGTCCAGACATCGCCTGGCAGAGCCTGGCAACGAACATGGAGTCTGTTACGATGTTAAGGCGCTCTGATTGGAACAACCCACACACCAACGCCACAGCAGAGGCTTCTAGAAATTGGACGGACAGCGACTTGTCTGTCATTTTCACACACTGCCATCGTTCTTGTGCCTGCCACACCACGGCTGCGGTAGAGGTGGTTGAGGACGTGTCGGTGAACACAGCTTGTCCTGGTAGAGGTCAGTCTTTGACTTTCTGTGGGAGGTCAATATCTACTATTGCTAGTAGCTGAGTCCATGGGGGTTTCACTGCGTAACAAAGCTCTCCCGCAAAACCGAAGAGGGCTAAAGCAAGATGTTCTGAGATTGCCACTGATGATGTTGGAATCTGCTTTCAGAATGGTAGGTATATTTTCGCAGGCTCGAAACCTAAGTGAGTCAGAGCGAGTATCCTGCCCTTCATAATCAGGTTTCCGAGACATTCCACTCCTGGGGTAAAGGCACGTGAAGTTCTTCCGAGGATTACCCACTGTACTGGTTTGGTTGTGTCAGGAGGTCCTTGTGCTAATGCTCCTACTCCCCACTCTTTGGTAAAATGTACATACAAATCCAGTGACAGACTTGGGTTCCATCGGGAGAGGACTGCTGTGGACAGCTGTTGTTCGATGAAATCGAGTGAGCGAGCACCTTTTTCTGAGAGGGTTTTCTGTTCCCACGGATGCTTGCCTTTGAGGAGGTCGTATAGCGGGGACATGATTTCTGGTGGAATAAGGACGACGTTATGCAGCCACTGCAAAGAACCCACTATTTGCTGTGCGTTGTGGAGTGTTTTGATGTTACGGCGAATCTTGACTGTTGGAGGTGTCACATAGGAACCATCGATTTTTACACCTAGGAACGTGACCGAAGGACCCTTTTTTATTTTTGCTTCAGCTATTTCGAAGCCATTGGTCTTTAGAGCTTCGGAGATTGTTGACACAAGGTTGTCCACGTGGCTTGGAGTTGGAGCGGCAATGAGGATGTCGTCCATGTATTGGATGATGGTGGTTTCTGGGTTTGCAGATAGAACTGGAGCTAGGGCTTGGTTCACGACAATTTGGCAGATGGCGGGAGAGTTTATCATTCCTTGGGGAAGAACTTTCCAGTGGAACCGTAAATTGGGTTGCTGACCATTGGGAAACAAAATAGAAAAGACAAACCGCTCTTTGTCTTGCTCGTGCAGGGGTATGGAGAAAAAACAGTCTTTGATATCAAGCACTGCACATGGCTGGTTTGTTGGAATGAAGGAGTTACCGGGTAGTTGCGTCTGCACTGGACCCATGGGCTGGATTTTCTTGTTAACGGCGCGTCGGTCGTGGAGCAGACGAAAGCCTTCACCACTGCGTTTTGGTATCACAAATACAGGTGTGTTCCATGGGGAAGTAGATGGTTCGATGTGCCCTTTTTCCAATTCTCGCTGGAGCAACTGAAGAAGGATTGACACTTGAGGCTCAGGGATGGGCCACTGCTCGACCCACACTGGGTCTGATGACTTCCAGGTTAGCATAATTGGAGGTGATGGGTACGCTGCAGTGGTCCTCAGGGTAAATTTGTCACCCTGACATTCAGCAGAGATAGAGTGTCTCGCCTGAGCAGAGTGGAACATTTGACAGGACGTAGACGTAAACTTGGACTTCTTCCTCAGGCCCTCTTCTGTCATGTAAAGTTATTGATATTAACTCCACGCTCTTCTTTGCGATGGAGACTCCTCCTACTCTGCCTACTGTGGGTGCATCTTCCAGTCTCCAACTTGGGGGCCAGTGTGTCTGCAGAACAACCGTTACATCTGCACTGGTGTCAATCAAAAAGGGAACGCTGATGGCTGTGTCACTGAGCTGAGAGCGATTTGAGGGGCTTCTCCAGGGACCTATGTTGGAGTTGTAGAAGCACTGTCAGCAACTTCCCCATATTATTGGTGGGCTGTTGCATTGTACTGCCAAGGCCACTCGAGGGTTTTGCTCTTCAAATTGCCTTTCAAAGACATGGATGTTGTTAACTCTGGCTGGGTCATCGGTTGGGGAAACACTTGCTGTGGAGGCAATGACTGGGCCATAAAGTTGGTAGCCTCTCAGGGGGGCAGCGGGTTTGAGAGATGCTCGCTCCATGCGGGGTTCACGTAGCTGGGCCGCCGGATGTTCCAACTGGGAGAGGGTTGCACGCGGCCCATCTACCCCCTCCCCCATCCATTTCCCTGCTGCTTGTTTCTGCACCCCCTAGCGATGTGTCCCTTTTTCCCACAAGTCCAGCATGGTCCTCTTGGCTTGCCTTGGGATGGAGGGCCCTGCGGTGCTGGCTGGTTGGGACCTCGATGGTTTTGAGCAGCCATTACTTTGGCTACAGCAGCACTGACTGCAGCTGGGATTGGGGCTAAGGCAGTGCCCACTGCGGCTTGGACTGGGGCTAGGTTTTCTTCTCTTGTCCTTAATCATTGCCACGATACTGGCTCCTGGTGGCACTGAGCGCAGAATTTCTTTGGTGCCCTGATTACATTGTTGTGGCAGGGAGCTGGCCATGACTGGACCCTTGGCCTCTGCCGGCAAGTCTGAAGCATCTACGGCAGCTTGAAGATGGTCTACAAATTTAGTAAAGCTTTTGCTTTCACTCTGCTTAATAGTAGACCATGGGACCGGCTTGGCGATTATTCTGCATGCGGCGCGGATAGCTTCTCTGGCAGCGCGGGTTGTGGTCGCGACTTCTGAGGCTCGTAAGCCTTGGGCTTGTGCTTGAGGGCTGACCATTTGTGGATCTTTGCCCATCAGCCATTGTAGGCTCGAGTTGCGCAGTGGGTGGTGATCCCCAGTGACTTTGGCAAGCATATTTAAACAGTTGTCTTCCCATTTGTGTTTAAACACTATCATCCCTGCACCATCAAAAATCATCCTGCATGTCTGTTTAATATCAAAAGGTAGCATATCGTCATTGCCGAAAATGCCATCAATCATGGTGGAAACCAACGTGGAATTTATCCCTTTTTCGACAATGGCTTTAACGACTGCTTGCACGTCTTTGGGGTTTACCGGGGAGTAAGCCGGTAATTCGTTATTTATTCTCCTAACTGGGAATGCTTGTGCCATGGATGGAGCTATGTCAGCACACACCATTTGGATTTCTTTCCAGTCCGTAAGTGGCATAGGTTTTTGTAAGCTTTTTTTGACCGCGTGGAATGCAGATAAGCCGGTAAGTTTGGTAAAGGCTGCCGGTATTCTTTCCCTGTCTGAATCAGAATCTGAGCTAGATGAGTACTGCTTTGTATCCCACCGCTTTGTGTCCCACGGGAGCCGCGGGTGGTAGTAATCGGGATACAGCGCGTAACCGTAGTCGTCATCCGACTCAGAGGAGGAAGTCGAATGATGAGAAGTTTCTGGCCTATGGTGTCTTTTAATCGGGCTCTGCCCTCTCTCTCTCTCTCCTTCCCCTTCTCCGCCTCCCTTTTGGGGAGTTCCTTTCTTTAAAAGGGGATATTCTGGGGCGCGCTCCCTGATTGGGCCTTGGGCTCTCCTCCCTCTTGTCGTCCGCACTCTCCTCCCCCTTCCCCTCAGGTTCTCGTTTGCGCATGTCTGTGGCGGGAAGCAACTCCTTGGCCCGCCCTTCTCCCTCTTTCCTGGTGCCATTTTGTGGTGCGTATGGTGGCGGATTTTCCCAAACGTCCTCGGGGTCCGCGCTGTTAAGACCACTTTCAAGCCCACAAGTGTTATCACCTCCTAGCTGCTGACCATGTTTAGCAGTTAGATCGGGAGTAGAACTAGAGGACCGAGACCGCGATCGAAAGCAATCTTTAGGTGGAAGATCAAAATCCGCAGGGCAATCACCGAACGCAGTCTGGGTAGTAGCTCCCACCCCCACTTTTGGAGTAACTTTCAAACAACTCTGAGCCACCTTCCATGTCTCTTGCTCTAGCAATGCCTTCTGCAACGCTTGCGTAACTTTCCCCCAGTTTTTAAGACACTTGTTAGACCCAGAAAACATAACGTCATTTGCGAGCACTTTAGTACATTTATCCCAACACTCTGATTGCAGAATGTCTACAGGACGATCAATAGCACCCAATTTCAACAACTGCGTAACCGCGCATTCAAAATCCTTCACTTTACAATCAATCCCCCACTGCCTATGCAGTTCCAGAACTACCTTGCCGAGGGCATCCATCTCGGTGGTACGGGAGCGTCTTCCCCACTGAAGTCAGTCCTGCTGCTCTGACCATCTCTCCTTGGCCAGCGTGAATCCCGTTGCCCAGTTGCCCGCACCCATGTGTCGGGGGGCGATTTTCCCGGGTTTCGGCACCACTATGTTGCCTCAGATGAGGCAAGGCGACCCGGTTCAAGAGAGACACGTCGGTGAACGTACAGACCGATCGGGCAAGTCACTCACAACACCAATGTGGTAGATAGCGAAATGCATTTATTTTCTGTGTGCGCTTCCTTATATAACCGCAATGCGCTTGCGTCACTGCTGTACTGTCACTGGTTACAATGCTATTGGTCAACGTCATTGGAGAGGATGGGGCCCTGTCTTCCGGTGCATCGCGAGATCTTCCGATTGGCATCCCTGTCTAACCACACTGTCCTTATTTAAAACCTCATCCATTAAAAACCTTAATTTAAAACCCAGCTCAATGGTAGTTGTTGTGGTAAATTCCGCTGGCTAAATACAAATACCACAAGGAAATATGCTTGTTATGAAATGCAATCACTTAACATTGAATTTGCAAACTTATTGGCACCCCAAGAGCTCTACAGGAACTTGGTTATGATATCCCATACCACCATTTTTGTATTTTCTTTGCAAAATAGTAAGATTCTTTGCATATAAGCTATTAAAATCACCTACATTATTTTCTTCAGCTTATGCTTGTGTTTTAATATGCTTTTTTTATACAGACTGAATGCAACCAAATTGGATATCAGCCTGTCACAAAAAGAAAAAAAGCCCTAAACACCACATAAGCAGCTCTTACCTCTATCAATTCAAACAGCCACAGATAACCCAGAAATGGCCCACAGTCCAGGACATACCAGATTAAAAACCTTTCTACAAACATATGACAAGGGAGGGGAAAATTGCTAGAGGAAGAGTTCCACAGCTGGAGTATGTCAAATAACCATGCTCATATACAATATTCAGCTCACCCTTCCCTCTCTGCGCATTTATACCTCACTGCTTCTCTCCACATACCTGCACCAGAAGTACCCCAGCTATCTGGAAAATATTAGGCTAAAACATCTAATCAGTAGGGTAGCTACTAGATGGAGCTTTTATCCTTTTTTTTTTACCCAAATAAGTTAAAAATTACATTTCAGACTTATCCATGTTTATTTCAGAGGTGAGAAAACGTACCTGCTTCCTCCATGTTTGCTATTTCCCATCTTACCACAGTCACAACTTCTTTTCCCCTACTTGGGTGCAGTCTTTAACTCATATAAGTCCATAGGAGTAGAGAGGACCCATCTGAGAGTCCTGGCAGAGCTGGCTGGAGTCATCATGAGGCTGCTGCTTATTGTCTTTGAAAGGTTGGAAAACCTGGGGAGGTTTCCCAATAATTTCAGAAATGTAAATATTTCAGCCAGACGGACTACCCAAGGACCTACATGGAGCTAACTCTCATTGCCACCACTGGGAAAATGAGAGGAAGGCCACTTCTAAGCCCTCTAACCAAATACGTCTATGATTTCCATATAATTATGGAGCATCCTTGGGAAATGGACATCACCTCTGCACATAAACACTTCTTCTTTAGAAAAACTGTGAAGCTTTTCTATCCTTCTTCTTGATATCTGCTGAGGTTATTGAGATCCTACTATTTAAATGTGAACAAATTTACAGAAATCTAAAGGAAAAAAACACTGAAACTGAGAAAGACAGAAAATTGGACATCAAGACAATGCTGGAAGTAAGGAAAGTTTAGTTTTCAGTTTTCTGTATTGTGATAAAATGAATTTACTGTGCCATTATTTACCTGAAATCTGCTACTTCCTCTTTACAACTTTTATATAACTGAAGTAATTTTCTTCCCTCTCTTATCTGCAATTATTATGGCTCTGGACAATTGCATTTCTCCTCTCTGTACCTTAGGATAATATTGCTGGAATTGAAGCAACTGGAGCTACAACACAGTTGTACTGCTAATAACTCAAAGTCAGTAACCAAGTTCGCACATCCAAAAAAAAAATTCTTCAAAAGCCTGCAGATTCTAATTCTAATGAAACCTTACAACATTAAATGCAGCAGTTTGTTCATGTCCCAGTTATTCTCAAAGGAAGTTGCTTTCTTTGGATGTTTCTCTTTTATGATGGACGTTGGACGCTTCTCTTTCCATCTTCTGAGCAATGAAATCGTGACATTTTCACCAAAGCATCCAGCAGAGTGTGGCCTGAGAAATAGAATCCATCACACCCAAGAAGAGCATGT
Organism: Catharus ustulatus; assembly: GCF_009819885.2. NCBI lineage: Eukaryota > Metazoa > Chordata > Aves > Passeriformes > Turdidae > Catharus > Catharus ustulatus. The sequence goes on along the minus strand of NC_046225.1, from coordinate 23,924,882 downwards.
TCCTTTTTCCTGGCCACAAGAAATGCAAAACTCATGGCTTTAGCACATTTCCCATAAATCAGTGCATACAGTGTGATGAAAAGAACGAGTCTCTTATTGATCAAATGAAGAGCCTTATTTCCACCTGTAAAACAACATCTCTGTCTGTCAGCAGAGTGCAGAACAGAGGAGCAGACAGACTATATGTAAAGAAATCCAAAGTTTATTTCTAATTGAATTCTGCAAAAATGAACCTATGTACAGGAAGAACTATATACATCAAAAAACAAGTCTCTGCTTCACCTATTCTCCAAGATCCATCTGAGTCTGTCCTGAGGAGCAGACACACTCATATATAGATGGGAAAATACAGATCTGGAGTAAGTTCCATTCGGCAGGTTGGGCACACACCGACAGTCTCCAAGGCAACAGGGAGGCACCCGCTGCAGAAGAGGTGGCCACACATGGTTGCCACAATCAGTCGTCCACTTTGCACAATCTGGAAGAAAGAAAACCACAACATGTGTTGGGAGAAAGAATTGGAGTTTGCTGCTCCATTGGCACCAGACAAATAGGGCTTTAGTGCATCTGAAATCAAAATAACAAGAAATCCACAGATCTGCTGGAGTCACTTCACCAAGAGGCGACTTGTGGAGCTTCACAGCAAGGGTTGTTCTTCCAGCCAGCTGCCCACTGCGTCCCACACCAGCCAACTGATTTGTGCAGTCCCCCACCTCTGGCTTCCTCCTCCTCCCACAATGCAGAAAGGATGACAACAGGATCCTTACCTCTGAGTAAAAATCCATGCAAATTGGACACCGAATAACAACTCCTTGCTGTGCACTAGAGGGAACAGAATAAGAAAGAACATGCAGTTGTTATTATCCCCATGTTTCAATGGTTATTGATACATAAAATCTGACATAATCACACAACTGCACTGACAATCCATGACACATTTCCTTTGAAGAATCCTGCTGTCTTTGACTCCATTTTCTGCATTTAATGAGGTTTTGGTATTTTCCTACCCAGACGAAAAGACTGTCTTGGTTTCACTAGAGGAAAGGTGTAATCAGTCACCCAGTTGTGGGATTTGAAGCAAGTAATCCCCAGTCTTTGCCACACCCATCTATAAGGGTGTATGTAAAGTTGTACATCTGCCCTGGGTTGCCTTTTTTTCTAAAAATGCAAATGGTATCATTTGATCATCATGCACCATGGGAGAAGGAGGGAATTCAGTAGAGTAACCAGGCATAGCTGTCTAGCTTAGTCATACACAGAAAAGAAGGCACAAAATTCTGTGTTTGGTAGGCCATGAGCCATACTTACTGTGAACGTGCAGTTCCCTCCTCTGCTGCTCCCTGTTCTGCAGGGCCTGAGTCAGCCACAGGTGCATAATTAGCTCCTGTTCCGTTACCAGAGCCGTCCACCTGCTGGCATCTGTCCAGGGTGGCATTTGTCCTTCGCCGCTCATAAACTGTAATTAAATTTTCATAATCTCTATGTGATACAAGATGTAGAACATGGAGAAGAATTCTTAAGAAAGGATGCTCTTTGTATTGATATATTTGATCTTTGAATATTTTCAAGCCAAATCAACTTGAAGGGAGATTTTATGCAGATAGAATTGCCTTGTTAAGGTTTGGGGTTTGACATGCTTCAAGGAGCTCAGACCCAGGGGGAAGGTTAACAAAGCTCAGGGAGAAGGATGCCCACAGAGAGTGGACACAAAGAATGCAGAGTTGAGGGGCCAAAAGGACATCTGACACAACTCCCAAGATAAGGAAGAAAGTAAGAAACCCAAATCTCTCCTGAAATCAGCTCTGACTGGTCAAAAGTAATTCCTGCAGGGGCAGATTGCAAACTGCAATTCATGGAGCAGCAACTCAAGAAACTCCCCAGCCCAAAAGAAGAGAGAGACTCAGCAATGTACTGAGTGGAATAATTACAGTGAGAAGTGAGACTACTGTTAACCAAAAGAGTTATAATACTCACTAAGAAGATAACCAAGCCACTTGTAACCAATTAACAGTAATTCCTTTGTTTGCTAAAATTTATAAATAATTTAAGTTTTGATAGTGGGTGTGTCTCATTTGTGAAATACCACTGAGCACTCAGACAGGTGCAACACTCAAATAAACAATCAGTGTCTCTTAGAAGTGTAGAATGATTGACGTTCTGCACACCTTTAACAAATCCAATATTTGTGGACAACATATTGACCAAGTTTAAGGGAGATCAATTTTTAATGGCCTGATCTGTAACAGCCAAAGTATCAAGAAATCCTGTTTGCGTTTTAACTCTCAGAAACCACAGGCAGCAAGGACCTCTGCAACTCTAGTTGCTTATTGTCCATGTGACAATAGTCACCAATCAATAAAAACTGTAGAAAGAGTCACCACATTACAGTTCCTTCTGCATGAATATGCAGCTACAGCTTTTATTGCAGGGATTTTCTGCTGTGACAGATAGAGGCCATCACACACACGTTGGATCTGTTGTCTAAGACGCTGGCCAGAGGCTTTAGACCTGTCCTTTGCCTATTGCTAAAAGCACTTTCAATCACTGCTGCTTGGGTTTCATGGAAGAGAACAACTGTAATAACAATTACATTTTCTATAGAACTCCCTTACCAACTGTAAAACATCAACTCACCTTCATGAAGCTTCCATTGATGCAGATGGGAAGGGAGAGAAAAGAACATACAGTTAGATTAGGTGAGCTCCCCTGGTGCTGCATGGAAACCTTAGCTCAGAGAGCAGTTGAAGCAGAGCAGGGGAGGAAGAGTAGGGGATCCCCCTCTAAATTTGGGTAAGAACATTCAAAGCAGTAGCACAAGGAGCTGCTGCCCTGAAAACAAATAAGTGGATGTCGCTGATTCTTCTCCCACTACTTCCACAAGGTAGAAACAGAGGCAGCTTAGGAAGCCCCTGAACACCCTCCCCCCTCCTCCCCATTTCTGACCCCCATTTCAGTTTGGCCTAGAGCTGTTTCTTTCATTCTTTCTCCCCCAAACTGGCAAATTCTGCGATGATACCCTTAACACTTCATGTCAGATGAACAACTGCTGAGGAAAGGAAATCACAACAGGAATTGGGAATAAAGAATTATATCAGACAATGCTAGATCTACAAGAAACATACAGATCTGCCAGTGCCACCCTGGCAATGGCTTTTCCCTCTACAGATACCACCAAGAAAGGACCTGGAAGGATGCACAGGTTGGAGCTTCCCAGTAAGGGCTGTGCTTCCAGCCAGCTGCTCGTGGCACTCACTTAAAAAAACTGAGTTGTGCAGCTCCTCTTCTGTCCCATACTCGCCCCTCCCAGAAATCTCAAAGGACAACAACATCTGGATCTTTACCTGTGTGTAGCAACTCTTGCAAATTACGCAGAGGAGACTTCCAGAGGGCCTTCTGTTATAGAGAAGAGATGCAGAAAGAAGACACAGCCATTAATTTCAGCATGCACGAGAGGTTAGTGATACAAAAATGACAGAAAATGTATCATCTCTTATTCTGATTTAGCAACATCCCTGCCCAAGAGCACAATCATTTCAATTACTTCTGTATACCTCAGGCTCTTTGCTGTCTCTCAATTGTTAACAAAAGATACATTCAATTAAAATTTCATGAACAAAGAAGAAAAGCCATAAAGCTTGGCAGCACCCTGTTTCTACCATGTGTCAGAAATGAGACTTTGAAGAGACAATTTATCAGTCACATACAATTCAATATCTTGTGGCTCCTCTCCATTCTCATTGGCAGGTACTTCATCTGCCTTCTCTGCTGCTCTGGAACCAAGTGGGTATGGCTGGCTGTCTTCCAAGTCCTGCAATGCGTTCAAAATGGAGACATATTAGGAGCTGTGTGAATAATCCCGAACCAGCTGCTCTCCTGTATCAGTTCCCTAAGTGGATTTGCCCTGGAGTATTTTCTTTCCCTCTTTCTCCCCAAAAAGGCCCAATGATTAGTCTAAACACTTGGTGTTAGATGGACAGCTGCTGAACAACAGAAACCAAACAGGAATTTGGAGCAAAGAATTACAGTTAGCCACTCTACTGGCACCAGGCAAACAGCACTAGGAGTATGTGCAGTGTGTCACTCAGTGCTGGAACTGCAAGGAACACACAGATCTGCCAGTTCCATCCTGGCAAGGGGTTCTCCACCAGGTGACACCACCAGGAAAGGACTTGGAGGGACGTGCAAGTTGGAGCTTCCCAGCAAGGGCTGTGGATCCTCACCTCTGGGTTGTCATCCTCGCAATGCAGAGGACTAAGGACATTTTCTGTCCGGGCACTAGAGGGAGAAGAACCAGAAGAACATGCAGCTGTCAATTTCACAGTGCACAGAGGGTTCTCAAAACATAAAAATTGCAGATACTGAAACAGCCCTTTATTCTGATGTGGCAACATCCCAGCCAAGAAACACAGTCAGAGCAAGGGCTGTTATGTACTGCAATATTTCAGTGTATCCCAATCGATAATATAAGAAACATTCACTAAGACTCCCTGAAAGGAGAAGAAAAGTTTTTCCTGGACTTAGCTGGGTTTTTTTTCCTCATTTGTTCCATTCCAGACAGATCACTATGATTTAAATCAGACTCCATCACACAGAATCAAGCAGAATCAAACAGTTTACGGAAAAAAAACCTACTGTGTCTACCATGTATAAGAAATTACACTTTGGAGCGACACTTTATCTGTCGCATACCTATTGTCATCTCTTGCTTCCTCTTCGTTTTCACTTGCCCACAGCGCAGCAGAATCCTCAGCCTCTCTGGAACCAAGTGGGTAACAATGTAACACTTATTCTGATTTAGCAACATCCCAGCCCAGCACCGCAATTGTTCCCCGAGCTGCTATGTACTGCAAGCATTTGAGCATAGATAAAGCCAACTGGAATAAATATTCAACCATGATTTCATGAAAAGAAATGAAAGGTTTCACCTGGATTTTTCTATGGTTTTTTTTACATTCTTTTACTTACTTCTCTTCCAGAAAGACCACTATATTGCAGGACTGAAGTATTTGCACAGAGTTAAGCAGAACCCAGAAGCTTGGCGAAAACCCCTTTTGGTCACCTATCTGAAAGCAGACTTCTGATGGACACTTTCTCTCTCGCATACCCATCATCTTCTCGTGGTTCCTCTTCATCTGCCCTCTCCTGTGGCTCAGCTGACTTCTCTGATGCTCTGGAAAGATGTGGCTGCTGCTGGCTCTGCTCCCTGTCCTGAAATGGGGTAGAGATGGAGGCACTGAGGAACCACCTGAACACTGCACTTCCTGCTCCCCTATTTCAGCTCCCTAAATGAATTTGGGCTTGAGCTGTTTCTTTCCCTGTTTCTCCAACTGCCAAGTTCTCCTGTGATAGACTGAACACTATTTATTATATGCACAGTTACTTAAAAGACAATAAACCTATAATCAAACCTGCTCTTGTGTTTGGAGCAAGTGGAGCTGGGTCATGCAAATTCTGTTGTAAAGTTTGAGGTCTTTGCTTTGCAAAGGTTCAGGAAGAACCCTGTCAGGATGTAAGTCATCTGTTGTGTTTGCTGCATTTAGGCTTTGCACAGCAGCAGTGGCATCCCAAACTTGAGCAGATACACTGCACTGTGGGTTGGATCAAAGCATATTCCTTCAAAATAGTAGGGGAAAAATGAAAAAAGTTCCAAATGCGGCCTTTTAACGATTTTGTGGAATAAGAAACAGAATTAGTGTGTAATCCAGTCAGCTGTAGGTGCATTTTACACCTAAGCGACAGGGGTACCTTAAAGCGATGATGCAGATGAAACATTTCTTACTTGAGAATCCAAAGACTTCCTGTGCTCCCCTTTAAATCAATGCAGCAACAACATCTTTTAGGTTGTTCACCCATTCCTTTTAAGCCATTGTCAGGCATGCACGTGTGTTCATGAATGTGTTTTGGTTTGACTGGGAAATGTGACTAAAGAAGTAAATCAGAGCCATCTTTCTACCTTTGAGGTCTAGGTACTCCGTAAGATACCAAAAGAAAGGCAAGAAAACTTATTAGAATGCGAGATGGAGAGGAATGTGCCCGTCCTACTTACCATAGGAGACTCATCATCACTGATAATAATGGTGACCTCAGGCACAGAAGATTCACTGATGAGGTCTATGAGTTGTCTAGCAGCTGAAAAAAGAGAAGGTTAGAATCAGGACCACAGATTGCAGAGGAATGAAGTGGGCTGCCACTGTGGAACAGGTTGAGGTTGAATTCACTCTCTGCCCTGGCTGTCTTTTTTCAGGAACATGTCCAAAATTTCACCTAAGCTTTGCCTGCAACAGTCCACAGGGAGCACTGCCAGCCCTCTCCTCTGAAGGGGAGACACTAGAGGAAGAGCAGCTGAGTTCCTCACAAGTTCTGTTGGATGACAACAGCTTATGGGAGGTTCACACCAACAGGTGAATCATCTAACATAGGAGAATGTTTAGCACACAGGAGAAAAAAACAACCAACAATATAGGGGATCCTAATTTTACACTACCATGCTGTATACGTTCCCCTGAAGGATGGGCCACAGCTAAGGACAAACTTTTCCTTATCTTTGTCCAGCTTGAGAGACCCCAAACTCAGCTTTTGACCTTTCCTGTGGCATCTGAAGTGACTTCCAGCTCATCAGAACACATATTCAGTTTTTGAGCAGCACTTGAGGACATGTGCTACAGAGATTATCAGTCACTAGCAGCCAATGTAGTGAAGTCAGTAACAAACCAAAACAGTTGTCAGAAGGCTTGCTGTTTAGGGATGCCTTTCCAGGTGCTTCCTCAACCCCAAGGTTTCCCTTCCTCCAAAGTACAGGGCCTAGAAACTGGCAAAAGCACATGGCCAGTGGGTCCTCACCCTCCAGAACACGTCCTGCTCTTACCAGGCTCCAAAGCAGGTGAACCACTTTGCTCAAAGTCTACCAGCTCTGTCTGCGACGTTCCACCTTTGCTGGAGGGCTGCAGCCTGCTCCGTTTCCAAGCTGGCCGGGAATCAGCTGCTCCTCCAGGGCGCTTTCGCTGATGCTGTGAGACAACAAAGCCTTAGCACTTTCTGTGGCAGTGATATTAACACAGCCCTTCATTTTTGAAACACCTCTGACAGCACACAAAGGTACAGAAAACACTCCTGCAGATGCAGAAATATGCATCAAACAGTGCTAGAGCCATTCCCGCTTGAGCACATCACCTCAGAGAAAAGGCATCACCCCTCATCTCCCACAAACTGCCTCACCAGGAAAGAGCCTGTTCCAGTGGCTTGAAAATTAGAAGACCCGTCCCCAATTCTATCAGGTTGCTGCTCACACTGTTAAGCGTTTCTGAACTACTGCTAACACCCAGAGAGATTTAAAACCTTCAGTATTGCAGAAGATGAAGTTACATGAAGTTTTCAAGGGTTTCTGTTCCTATGCATTTGCTACAAACTCTCAAAATCCTTTCTAGAAGTTCCCTGGAAAATGTTTCAAGAATCTGATTTACATTGAGTAGCAAAGTACTTACTGAGCTCATGGTGTTCTATGATCAAAAAGCACCAGCAAAGTAAGTAGGACGAACACCAATTAAGGAATGCCAGAGATGTGATCAATCCCTTAGATTCCTTTCTGTAGCCCACTGCAGATTTTTTGCAGTTAGAGAAAGCAGCTCTTCCAAACCTATCAGAAAAGTAGAGGGGAGATTATCTATTTGGAATGCCAGTTTCCTTGAACAATCCCATACCTCGACACTCCCATTCCTGAGCTTCAGTTGCTGCCCAAAGCTGGATGGGAAGTCTGTGACTCTGGTACTTGAGCCCACCTGCAGCCATTCCTGCAGCCCAGCCCAGCCCCTCAGCAGCAGATGCTCTTTCAAGACTTGCCTGTACTCACCAGTACGGTCAGTCCAGAGTTTGGCTCGCAAATGGCACCAAATCTCTCTCTATTCCCACCTGGGATGGAGAAGACAGATTCTCTGTGCCTGCTGCGCAGCAGAGAATCCGTCAACTGGCTCAAGGGACGCTGTGTCAACAGACCCTTGGGAGCAGATGTGCCCCTGGTAACCAGTTCCAACATTCCATGCCCCTGGCAACCGGTTACAACATTCCGTGCCCAGGTAATCAGTGACTCTTTTGCCCACCCATGGAGTTCCAGAAGGCCATGGAGGCACCTTAAGTATCACCTGGTTCTGCTGCCAACCACTTGATCAGGGTGCTCAGGGCCCTGTCCAGCCTGGCCTGGAACATTCCAGGGACAGGGCATCCATTGCTTCTCTGGGCAGCCTGTGGCCATGTCTCAGCACCCTCACAGTCCATCCAAACATGCGATGGAATCTCCCCTGTTCCAGTCCCAGCCCTGCCCCTGCCCCCATGGCTCCCTGCCCCCTTTGGGCTCTCAAGGCCGCACTGAGGCCTCCCCGGACCCTGCTCCTCTCCAGGCTGGACAGCCCCGGCTCTCCCAGTTTGGCTGCAGAGGACGGCTGCTCCAGGCCTCCACACATCCCCAGGGTTCCTGCAGCCCTGCTCCACAGGCACATCCCGCCTGTGCTGGGCACAGCTGGACACGGCTCTGCAGTGGGGCCTCAGGGGCAGCGCAGGGCAGGCCTGCACCTCCTGCTGCCCTCAGCCTCAGCAATCTGAGCATCGCTGCAGCTTCTGTGCCCAAAGAAACCCCACCAAAACACACCTCCCCAAATCAAAATCAAATTTACATCCTTCCTTAACCCTCCTGCCCCACGTTTCTTAGTCTGTTGCTGTTTTAACTCTTACACGAGTGCCTTAACTTTAACTGTAGTGAACAGCAATTAAAACATAATCAAAGTTTGTTGGGTTTTTTCCAAGCTGTTGGAAGTCTTAACAATTCAGATCCTTCTTTCAAGTCTCTCAAGTCTTGACATTGTCAGGTGTTCCACTCGTCCTCCACCAAAAAAAGCAGAATTAACATTCAGGTTTCCTTCTAGCTCCTCTGCCACAAGACCTGTATTCAGAGGGATGGGTTGGGTCTCCTGACAGCAGCTGGGAACCCATCTCAGCCATGCCAGATGCAGGGATGCTCCTCAGCCCCTGGTCCCATTGGGTGCTCTGTGGTGTGGGGAGAAAGGTGGGAATGGACCCAGTGCTCTGGAGAGCACACAAGGCTGTGTTCAGCTCATCATCTACACAAGAAGGCTCATTTCTTACAAAAATTTCTGTTATTACAATTCATTCTTTGGGGTTGATTGTTGAAGAATGGGTGGAGATGACTTTTTCTAGTTTTTGAAAAATCCCAAAGGAGATTAATGAATTAAATAAAAGTGCTAAGAGGCTAAAGCAATTGCAAGTATATATTTAATATATGAATAATTAAGCACCTAGTATGAGTCTCAAAGCACTGAATATGAGAAATGAACAATGCAAATATGCCATCTCTCCAGTATGGGCTTTCAAAACTTAAAAAACTCTCATTCTCCTATGCCTATAGATCAGTGACGGAATGAGCTCTTTGGGGGTTGGCCCCTCGGTGGGGTGTGCACCATTACTCCTTGGAAGAACTTTCACAGAAGTCATTCCTGTGCTATCTGTAAAACAAATCCCTGCCTTTCTCCACATGGCTTTTTTTAAAACTGTCCTTTTCAACACAACAGGGCTGGGTCAGCTGTGGTGGTACTGTGTACACACATTCCATTTTCTACCGCCACACAGGTCTTAAATTAAATCCAAAGATAAATAGGAGGAATCCTGACACTGAAAAGGTCAGTGAGGTTTCTGCATCCCTTGGGCAAGCAGGTGTGAGTTCATGTTCCTCTGCATCCTCTGGGAGAACAATATTAAAGTGTGTGTCCCTATTTTCCTGAACTGCAGCAGGTGATCTGATAATATTGCAGCTGGTAAAGGTGTGGGTCAGGAGAGAAAGATCTTTGTTTTGCACTTGGAAACAAACTTGTCTGAAAAGCTGTAGCTTTCCAGGTCTTGCTGTGGATTGCAGAAATACCGTGAAATCTTGGTCCAGAAATGTTTTATTAAAAATATTCCAGATTCTTTCCCCATCCATTAAATGAGAACACCGAACACACTGTTTTACTGTGCCAGTGTTGGAACACTGTCATTAGGATTCAGCAGCAGTGCAAAGACAGTGCACTAACTTTAGTTGAGCCTCAGTCATTAAGCACATATTTCTATTTTCCATAGCTGTATCTGACATAAAAAATTCGTTATTTTGCCCCTGTATGTTGGAAGCAGCAGGAATTAGTGTACAGTATAGACAGCACACCTAATAAAGCAAAATAAGGAAAAGCTAAGGGCTAAAATCACTTCAGCAAGAATTTCAGGTATTCAAGGTTGGGAAGAAACACTAACAATTATGGATCAAATAATCTCACGGCTTTCAGAGAACTCTTTCCAATATAGCACATGAATACTTAGAGCCTTTGTTTTCTAAGAGAAAATGAGTGTCATTATTCCCATATTACGAAGGGGGAAAAACAAGACTGAAAGAGCTTCATATTGCCAAGGCATGGCACATGCCTGTGTTGGGGACAGGGACAGCAGCCATCCAAGGCTCTCTAGGTTTCATGCCCAGGAAAACACACTTCAGTCTGGAAATCCTGCAAGTGAGACAGAAAATGGTGGAAATTGTAATGGCTTATCATCTTTTTAGAAGCTAATACTGAGATAATGTGTCCTCTCCTTTTATTGTTTTAATTGACCAAAGCCATTTATTATAAAACTATCCTTAGCACACTTATCTATTTTAAAAATTCAAGTATTTTCTTAAGTTAACTTTGAGAAGACTGCAGAGAAGGGTACTTCTTCACTCATGTAATTTCTGATTAAATAAAAGCTACAAGCAAAGAAAATTAGGCTGCTTTCAGTTTTACTCCTTGTATAGAATCTTAATTTATTAATGACTTAGAAAATCAAATTTCTTTTAATGATAATTGTAGTAATCTGAAACTTGCTAAGCACAAGCTACTGAACTGAAACCTTGATAGCCAGGCAGTTTAAGTGCAGGTCTGAGCATGGAAAGTTCAAAGGTGTTCTTCATTTTATTAGAGGCATGTAAGTAACACTAGACATATAGACAGATAAATGTATAAGATCTACATTTCAATTTTGTTTAAAAATGGTAATAAAACTCCAGGAACTTAGACTGAGATTGTACAAGTGGAATTTGTTATGACAGGCAAATAGTCCAAGGCAAAAGCACTGAAAGTAGTACAGTAATTTCACGAATACAAGCCGCACCAATTTGACCAAAATTTTGGTGGAAACCCGGAAGTGCGGCTAATATTCCGGGGCGGCTAATCTATTAACAAAATTCTAAAAGCTGCCAACACGGAAGTGAGAGCCCGCGGCAGCCCCAAGCCAAGCTGGAGCCCGGCCGGCCCCGGCAGAGGTGGGAAAGCCTGGCAGAGGCGGGGCCAGCAGTGTCGGGGGCGGGCGGCAGAGCCTGAGCCAGCAGGGCGGGGGAGCCCGGGAGAACTGGGGCTAGCAGCGCAGGGGAGCATGGCAGAAGCAGGAAGGCCGGCGGGTGGGGCTGCCTGGCAGCGGGGGAAGCCCAGCATAATCGGGGCCAGCAGCGTGGGGGAGCCCGGCGGTGCAGGGGCCTGCAGTGCCGGCCAGGGCGAGGAAACGCGGCGGCGGTGCAGACGGGAGGGGGCGGCCGGCGAGCCTGGTGGCGGCGGCGGCAGCCCTGCCAGCGGGGCGAGCGAAAGCGGCGCTCGCGAAAGCGCCGCCGCAAGCCGCGAACCGCGAGCCGCGAAAGCGCCGCCGCGAGCCGCGAAAGCGCCGCGGGGCGGGCGCGGCGCTCGCGAGGCGCGGCGCAGGGCGAGCGAAAGCGGCAGCGGGGCGAGCGAAAGCGGCAGCGGGGCGGGCGGTGAGCCCGGCGGCGGCAGCCCTGCCAGCCGGGCGAGCGAACGCGGCAGCGGGGCGGTGCTGACGGGAGAGGGGGGCCAGCGAGCCCGGCGGCGGCGGCAGCACCACCCGGCCAGCCCCGCCGAGCCGTGGCGCTGAGCTGGGCCACCCGGCCCCGTCGGCAACCATGAGCGGGCCGAGCCTGCCTGGCCCCGCCCCGAGCCAGTAAAGCCCGCTATGCCGCGATCCTCTTACTAATTGGCCAATTTGTGAAAGCTGCGCACGGATTCTCGCGACGAACGAAAGTGCGGCTAATATTCGGGGTGCGGCTTATCTATTAACAAAGACAGCAACATTGTCGAGGCACCGGGGGTGCGGCTTATAATCCGTGCGGCTTGTATTCGTGAAACTACTGTACTTAATTATGCTTAAAGGAAAATGTGCTTTTCCTTCTCCTGAAAACTATGTACCAAGACCGAAATCGATGCTTAACTCTTCAGTTGCTTTTTGCTAATCAATGCTTTCCTAGATCAATACTTTCTAAAAATTATATGTATATATACACATATACATTGAAAGGGTTAATTACTAAACTTATACCAAAATTTTTAAAGTAAATTGCCTCAGCTGATGGTGTTGACCCCTACTAAAATCTGTTTAAACCTATTACAAATTCAGCTGAGTGCCATTTCATTACAAGTTGCTTAAGATCAAACTTACTTGACCATCAATGGTTTTTTAAAATGCTTTTTTCAATGAGAATACCTGGCATTGCACGTCACCTAGTAATACAGCTATTTAAAAAGACATTTCTCTTAACTGTCATTACATCCACCAAGTAGTTAAAAGTCTAGCAATAATGAGAAACAGAAAACATCTGTCTAAAATTTATGTCACCCTTTAAGTAAATCATTTTATGTGTGTTTGTCTAAGGATTATCTTTGAATAATTTTGACCACTCATGTAATTTTCATTAATAGTAAAAATCAAAAGATAGCTTTATCAGAATAATAGCAACATTTTACCTTTTTTTTTTTTTTTTTAAGAACAATCCACATAAAAATTAGGGGGTACAATGAACCTACTAGGAATGTCCCTTGTTTATTACTACCCCTGCCTAAATACTAAGACCTCATGAAATATGGTTGAATAAGGAGATAATTAACACAATAAAGACAAAAATGAAAGACGAAAATTAAGGATACATCTCCACACAGACGACTAACTTTTAACACACAAAAACCTTCGGCTTGGTCATCTGTTTCCTGTTACAAGTTTACTTTTTCCAGCATTACAGGCTACAAGGGAAACATAAAAGAAGACTGTCAAGATAACGGAAAATTATGACTATGCTAGGACAGCATTTTGTTCAACCTATAGCTGATCCTAATGGGCCAGACAAACTAAAAACACAATAGTATTTAGATATGCAACTTGGACATCAAGATAGTTCCTTTCATATGTAGCTGCTAGAACAACAGTTGTTCACTCACCAGGACGACACTGTCTAACCTTGTTTAGGCAATTTTAGCCTCTATTAATTCCATACTGTTCATGTACATAGAAACATATGGCACAGTAACATACCTAAAAATTAGTATAATTGAGTTCACGTCCGGGTGTCGGCAACGTTTAGGTCTTCGTCAATATATAAGCTGTACCTGATTATAAGCCGCATTTTCGTTTGCAGTGAATGTTCACAAAGTTGCCAATTAATAACAGAATCGCAGGATCGCGGGGTTGACTGGCAGGTGCTGACCTTGGAAACATTATTTCCAAGTGAAAAAAGATACAGACAATATCTGCGCCAGCGTAGACTGCAAGTTTTATTTACGAGCGGAAAAAGATACGAACAATAGTGTGGTCATTTTGAAAGCATGGATCCGCGTTGCCTTTAAACAGTCGCTCAGCTGCTCAGCTGTTCGGGCGGGCGGGGAGCCACTTGGGCGGGCAGGGAGCCGCTCGGGTGGGCAGAGAGCCACTCAGCCGCTCAGGAGGGCGGGGAGCCGCTTGGGCAGAGAGCCGCTCGGGCAGGTAGAGAGCTGCTCAGCCGCTCAGCTGCACGGGTGGGCGGGTAGAGAGCCGCTCAGCCGCTCAGGCGGGTGGGGAGCCGCTCGGGTGGGCAGAGAGCAGCTCAGCTGCTCAGCCACTCGGGCAGGCGGGCGGGTGGAGAGCCGCTCAGCTGGGCAGGGAGCTGCTCAGCCGCGCGGGCAAGCAGGGAGCCGGGCAGCCACACAAGACTGAAAACACTGAAAAAAATACAGAGAACTATCACGGGCTCAGATCGGCAGCACCACCCCATTGCCAAGGCCGCGTGGGTTCCGGCTCAGCTCGGGGCTGTTCCGGGCTCTCACTTCTGGGTTGGAAAATTTCTGAAAATCATTCATATATTGGCTGTTCTGGAGTACAAGCCGCACTTCTGGGTATGGACCAAAACTTTAGTCAAAATGGTGTGGCTTATAATCGTGAAATTACTGTACATGCAACAGTTTAGTCATTTAATCTGTGGTGAATTAGGTACTGTCTCTTGCTACAAATCTTGATTTTTATACTTTTTTTCATCTGCTTCTCTTCAGTTTTTAATAAGCATCAGCTCATCTGATCTATAGTTCAGGCTTTACTATTCATAGTAACATAACTCCATCCTTGGACATGAGAAAGACTCTGCTCTCCTGAGAAGAAATCAGAGCCCATTGATGCCAATAGCAACAAGCTCACACCAGTATCAGAAATGGAATGTAGTCTCACTAATCCTGTAAATCATCAAGATGATGAATATAGTGAGATGCAATTAAAATATTCCAAATTTTGGGAAGGAAAAAAATTTGTCATAAAGTCACTTTGTATAGTTTGGCTCATCCAAGAAAAAATGGGATATCGTTATGTATATAAACACAGCACTACTTTTGCAGGCTTCCTCCCTTGCTTTTATAAACCTTTTCTTCCTATGAAGCCTATTTCTCTGTGGGGTTGCAGATACAAAATAATTTTAAGTCAGAAGTAAGCAACACATGTGGGAAACTGTCATTAACATGAAAACAGTACTTTAATAAAATAGAAACCAATACATGAAACAGAGATTGGTATTTGGATTCTTGTGTGCCTTTACCTGTTTGTTTTGACCATCTGAAACACCTAATAACCTCTTGGACGTTTGTCCAAATAAGGTTGCTTTTCCACCTCTCTTTTTAAGAAATCCTGGTTTTGCCTGTTAAAGAAACCCCATTTTTATCTTTAGTCAGTAGCACACATGCTCCCTTTTGCACATCCCAAATGTATTCATTCATTTCAGGTAGATCTAAAAACTATCACAGACTATTGATACAGATACTGTAGAAAATGTGAAGCATGTAAGAGCACAGAATTTCGCTCTACTGAAAGCTCTGTATTATTGTATTGTATCAGACAATGCCAAATGTTCAATACCACCATAATTAAACCATTCATATTGCTACCCACTGCCTGGAGCAGAGCAGTGTGAAAATCCTTGCTGTAAATAGTACCACAGTTTCCAACAGGTCCTCACCTTGACGAGTTCTTCCTTCAGCACAAAAAGGTCATAAAGAGACATTTGCTCATGCCAGGAAAGTAATTTAACATGACTAATGTTCAGATTGACATACCACTAATTTAGAAACTGAATTCCCTTTGAGCAAGTATTGCAGAAAACTCTGGAGACAACAGGTATCACCATGTATTCTGTATTTGCCGTACATTCTTCAAAACTCCAGTTACTCCTTTAACCACAAATAGTTGTAGAAAAAGTATTCCACCATTATCTGTGGAAGAACTCAGGCTAAAGGCAGGAATTCACTCCTACTTACTTTTGTGCTTTTTAAATAAGTGGGTAGTGTTCCATGTGTTCACATTAAAAAAATCCCCAAGTGCAGTAATTTCACGATTATAAGCCGCACCATTTTGACTAAAGTTTTGCTCTGTACCCAGAAGTGCGGCTTGTATTCCGGAGTGGCTAATATATGAAAAAAAAGTTCAGAAATTTGCCAACCGGAAATGTGAGCACGCAGTAGCCCCGAGCCGAGCTGAGCCTGCGCGGCATTGAGCAGGGCCAGGGCTGCCCCCGGCAGCTGCGGGGGAGCAGGGTCGGGGCCGGCAGGGGAGGGGGGAGCCGTGCCAGGCCGGGCCGGGACAGCTCTGTGGCAGCAGGGCTGAGCCGGGCCGGGGCAGCTCTGCGGCAGGGGAGGGGGAAGCCGTACCGGTCCAGGGCAGCTCCGTGGTGGCGGGGCCGAGCCAGGCCGGGGCAGCTCCGCAGCGGGAGAGGCGGGAGTCATGGTGGGCCAGGGCCGTTTGCCGGTGGAGGAGGGGGAGCTGAGCTGGGCCGGGGCAGATCCACGGCAACGGCGAGGGGGGCCGGGCCGAGCCTGCACAGCCCCAAGCCAGTAAACAACGCGTTCCCACAATTCTGTTACTGATTGGCAACTTTGTGAAAGTTGCACACAGATCCTCGCTGCGAATGAAAATGCAGCTTACAATCCGGTTTGTACGTGGCTTGTACATAGAGGAAAAACTAAACGTTGTCGACACCCCAGAAATGCGGCTTATAATCAGTGCGGCTTGTAATCGTGAAATTGCTGTATTTATCTTTTAGATATTTAAATTTCATGAATAATAATTTTTTTAAAATATTTTTTTTGCTTCAATACCTATCATTTATAATTTGGTTTACCATGTCCTGAAGCTATGTTCAGAGTTTTCAACAGATTATTTAAACTGAAACATGGCAGAATTCACAGATGTGTATACCCCTAAACATGCAGTAAAAATCTCATTAGGAGCTATCTTCCACTGTATTTGTGTCAACAGGTGATTTAAAATTACGGGGAAAACAGAGCACAAGAGAACGTTTATTTTCATTTTAGAGCAGCGTAACTGCGATTATCTTTGCAAATGGTTCCACACTGAAACTTTGGTCAAATTTTCAACTGAATATATAATCAATGAAGATGATGTATGTAGACACATGAACTGTTCTTAAATATTTCTTCTGACAGCAAGTTTCTTTTGAATGGGAATCGGAATCAACACACTTCTATTACCAATACAACAGTGAAGTGTCCATTCACTAACATCATGTGTAGCTCCCACTTTCTGGTCAATAGATAATGTGGAGTTTGATTTCTTTAAACCCAATATCAAATGCCTGGTTACAGAATCCTTGCATAATATTTAAAGGTAATTTTGAAGTATTTTTTTTTAATTATTGGCAAGTTAGAATACATTTTTAATAAGCAGATTGAGACCCAAGGTATTCTGATGTATTTTTATTAAAAATAATCTTCCTACAGTAGTATGGAATTCTTTAGCAAAGTCAGGCCACCACCTGTTGCACAGCCATCTTCAGTAACACAATAAATTTCATCTTCTCTGTTCCTCTGGTGATCAGCACTGCTGGTTGATAACTGCTCCACTTACGAACACAAATGCTGTTTTGACCACGAATGCAATTTCTAAGCAGCCAAGACTCAGCTTTACTGAAAAGGAAATCACCTTTCCTTCAATAAAGCCAGTTTTTTTTCTAAACTTTTACAGATGGATATAAATCCATGCACAGTCATTAGATCCAGAAACTTCTCAGTATGAGAACCAAAAGTTGCTTAATGACACAGTACAAGTAGATTTGTGATGCTCTGCATGCAGTTTGCTTTTTTGGGGGCTGCTTCCCTTTCCGAAGGCAATGTGTTCAAGATGTGGGATGTCTGGTTCCCAGCACTGCCTCTATCTGCTGGACGTCATTATTCACTGAAGATTTATGTTCAGCTTCAAATTGAAGGCAAATTTCACACACTAAGTAGGGATGCCCACAAACATATTGTTCTTTGGCGAACAACTCTCTGGCTCCATAGATATAACTTGGACAGAGTAGTTATGTTCTTCTGCAGCCCATGCCCGATCCAGATCCACAAGTCCCATACACTGCTTTCCTAAAATGAAAGCAAGGGAGAGCACAGAAACTCAAAATGTAGAAACATTATCAAAACATGCACGTAAATATTCAATGCTAGGAAAACACATCAGTAAGCCATCTAAAAAATAAGTTACAAATCTACTTCAAAAAAACATCTTAATCTGGTTTACGGTCCAAATCACATCTGTGACCTGTAACCCTCATTTAGTAAAGACTTGAGGAGATTATTAAGTCTTCATATATGGAGAAAGGCACAACTATTTAAAAGTATTCTCAAAACTTACAGAAAAAAAATATGCTTCAATGTAAGTGGGAAGAAGAAGAAGAATGCATAGCTCCCTTAGCTCCCTGAATTGCCGATAACCTTTATAACCACAACTGTTTTCCTCCTGTACTTTCACCTAAAATCTGAAAATCTCTGGTTATTGAACATAAACAATAGACAAAGAACCAAAAATTGATCCAGTGTAATTGATTTGAGACATACTACTGTAACTACTTCTAAGTAAACATACAAAATTGGTAATGCGAAATAAGGTTATTTCAGATTTATCTGCAGAAAAAAAACAGGAAGGACAGAGGGTTTTTTTCTGCTTAGAAGTTTTTCATTATGATACAGCCATGACAAGATATTGAGACCACTTGTCTTTATTCATTTACTCATTATAATTGATGATTATGTCCTGAAATACCAAATTGACTTGCCAGATTATATTTTCAGCAGCTTGAAACTCTATTGCAAGAAAAATATAATGTTACTTTGAAATGTTTTATCACTAATAATTAGAATCTCAAGTCAACAGGGCACAATCCTGTCTCAAACACAGTGATCCTTCCCTTGTTCCTGACAGAATTTTATAGTTAAATGTATTTGGGCTCTGAGATGAAGAGACAGAAGCACATCCTGCTTACCTTTGTAATTGAGTCTGGCATTCCAAACTACCCTCTGGAAGAGCGTACCTCTCTTCCCTGCATATATAAAGAGTATTTGTATCTGTATCATTACCAGCCCTATTATGCACCCTGGTGAGGTGCCTGTAGAAGTTTGGGCAGGTTACACCAACACACCCTGCAGTATCCTTGTATTTCAGAGCAGCCGAAATCACAATTTAATGCATTTATCTACTCTGTCTGTCCACAGTGAGCCCACGGCCGAAAAGAATTATCCTCTTTTTCTCAGCTGGATTCCTTAGTTACAAAAGAATTTCACTATTTTGAATGCACCAACATTATGACATTTGGACTCAGTTCTGTTAGTGGCTTGAGATTTGAGAGGGGTAATAATTGGTTTGTAGACAATTTAAAGATACAATAATAAGGGTGGGTCTGAAAAAGATATTTCCAACTCAGTCCAGTACGGATCTGTATGTTGCCGGGAGAAATTACCAGTTTATATAACCAACCAGGACAGAACTCTGCAAATTACCTTTTGCAGCCCTATCCTCCCACATTTGTGGTTTCATAGAAAATCACCTTCTGTGGTTGGTTAAACAGAATGGCCACAGACTCCAATATTATTATTACAAGTTCATACACTGTTAGGGCAAAACATTTAAAGTTACATTTGCGAGAAAAAACTAGGCAGTTTCAGACACTGAGAACAGATAAAAGTTATGATCTCTCAAAAAAAAAAACTTTGGATCTTATTTAAATTTTCAGTCCACAACGTGGGGTCCAACACTAGTAAGTGAATACTGACCTTTTTGAATTTTTTTAAAATAATGTGATGATGACAAAAGAGACTGAAAAAATTATTGTCAGCTTTTATACAGGATCTCCACAATTTTCTTTTTGTGCAGTAAGTATAATAAATACAGTAATTTCACAAATACAAGCCGCACTGTTTTGACCAAAATTTTGCTTTCATACCGTGAAAGCGGCTAATATTCAGGTGCGGCCAATATGTGAATAATTTTCTGACATTTTCAACCCTGGGAGTGCAAACCAAGTCAGTGCAAACTGCAAAGTCGAGCTCCTGCCAGTAAAACCCTGCATTTATGCGGTTGTTACAAATTGATACTCTGTTGCGCGGCGGGTGGAGCTGTTCTGTGCAGGCAGCACAGGGGGTGGGGAAGGCGGGGCAGCTCTCTCCTGCTGGCCCCACGGCTCGGGGGAAGGCGGGGACAGTTCTCTCCGCTTGGCCCCACAGCTCGGGGGAAGGAGGGGCAGCTCTCTCCTGCTGGTCCCGCGGCTCGGGGGAAGGAGGGGCAGCTCTCTCCTGCTGGCCCCGCGGCTCGGGGGAAGGCGGGAAACTCTCTCCGCTTGGCCCTGCGGCTCGGGGTGCTCCCATCCCCGCGTGCTGCCGCCGCAGGAGCAGGCAGGCTCCATCCCCGGCTCCCATGGCCGCTGCAGGTGCCGGCGGGCTCTGTGCCCCCCCTGCCGCCACGGGGCAGCGCCAGGCCGGGGTGACCGAGCCCAGCAGTGGTGGCGGCCGGCCCTGAGCATCCCTGCCGAGCGGCAGCGCCGAGCTGGGCCACCCAGCCCTGTCAGCAGCCCCGAGCCCTCACGGCCCGAGCCGAGCCAGTAAACCCCGCCCTGCCGCGATTCTGTTACTAATTGGCAACTTTGTTGCACGCGGGTCCTCGCTGCGAATGCAGAGCGGCTTATACTCGGGTGTGGCTTATTTATGGACAAAAACCAAAATGTTTGCCAACACCCGGCGATGTGGCTTATACTCAGTGCGGCTTGTATTCTTGAATTTACTGTACTCTCAATTCTTCAAATCAAGATTTTTAAAAACATTATGCTTATTATCTAGTACTGCTTTAATATACTTTGTAAATGTTTCTTCTAAGCCAAAAAAGCTGAGTTATGTCCTTAGAGTTCCTAGCCCCTTCTGTTTTTTTCTGACCTGGAAGCTAGTTTACAGCTTTCATCAGAATAGTAATACTAGACAGTAAAATACAAACTCTCTCTTTAATATTGATGATTTTGGAAGAAGAAAACCATTTCTATAGCAAGAAGAGAACAGAAAGAGGTGAAATGTAAGGAAAGCTAATTTTTTAACTGTTATCTGAAGACATCTACTTAATGCGCCATTCATAAATGTCCTATTTCTTCCTTTATGTATCCAGGTAAAACCATCACTAGGATGGTTTACACAACAGCTGCAGAAATTCATACCAATTAGCCTACGTTCAGGTGGAAGTTGAACAGCTGTCTGATCTGCAAATCTGCAAAGGATCATGTGCTCCTATAAAAAAGACAAAAAAAAAGATTGATCCAAAAAATCTGATTAAATGCTTAAAAGTATCAGAAATGCTACCACGTTGAAGACAATATTTCTAAAAAAAATCCACCTGTGTGGAAATCTCTATTTTTGTATTGCAAATACATGTGTAAGTCAAGTGTTTGTAATCACTGCCTCATTTCTCCTGACAAGCATTTGCTTCTTGCTGAACTTTCTAAATATTTTCAGCAGTTGAATGGGATTCAATGTATACAAGACAGCATTCCTCAAAGATATCCTGCAGACTAATTTTGCTTTCAATAACTGATGAGCAACACAGCCATCTTTTAGCATAGCCATAATAGAGCAGCCTCCCTGCATCAATAAGCAGCCAAGACAAAATTCTTAAACAGTTGACTTGAACATTTCTCCCAAGCAGTGATTTTGAATTCCAGGATAGGCTTGGTGGGTCAAACTTCCTCTGCCTTGCCAAATCTTTTCAGATCCTGAAGGCAAAAAATACCTGGCTGTGAATAGGAAAGTTTCCTCCATCAAAAGGAGCACAATTTACTTTCAAACTATCCCTGACCCATTAGAATCTTCTGCAGAGACTTCTACAGAAGTATTTTCCCTGCCCAGTCAGCCATGGGATGGTGCCGGGGAGGGTGCACTTCAGTTCCTGCTTGGAGCAGCAGCAGAGTCCCATCCTCATTTGCCTTCAATGCCCACCTCCCATGCCAGCACAATGGCTCCTCCAAGACCAGCCAAGCCAAGGAAGGCAGGTGGTGAGAGTAGGAGCCTTGCGAGGTGTGGCAGTGGAATTACAGCTCTGATGACAGCTGTGCTTTATGGGACAGTTGCAGTACTCAGTACAGGGCAGAGTAAACTGGAACCATTTTAGAATCACACACCATTCCCAAGTCTCCCACAACGTCATGGGCAGACAACAGAAATGCACAGCAACACAAACTGCTCTCTTAAGCAAAGCTTCCAGAGCTACAGTTCTGAAACAAGGATGTGTATCTTGCATCAAAAAGAATTTTTTTATTCTTGTCTAATATAAAATTATGATTTTAAAGATTTGGTTCTTGTAACAGGTGGAGAGAGCAATTTCAACTAAGGGTAGTCTAGATTCTTTCAGTATTCTGAAGTAAGGATACTTACTCCAGCTTATTTTAGAGGGCCACAAACATCCAAGTCTTCACTCCACAAAAAACCTTCATATTAAATCAAGATGGTAATTCCTCCAGTACACTCCATCCAATTCATAAATAGAGACCTGACTGCAAAAAGTTTTCCCATATATTACAAAATAAAATATTATCATCACTTGATACACAAATATTACTCATTTAAATATATTTATAGTATCTTGATGCAAGAATATTTGTTCCCTACTACAGCTCGTTGGCATGAAAGTTTCCAGCTCACAGTTTCATAAGAAATATGGAAGCAAAATAAGAACATGTCATACATAACACATTTTGGCCTTAAACATGTTACACCCAGTCAGTTAAGTTCAAATATATCTATTCTTGTAGTACAAAAGAGTTGAAAGTGTTAAATCCAGACATAACTACTGAAGCACAGATAAGAAGGGGTGTCATGGACAATGTGGTCACTGTTAGGAGAGAAGCAGCAGTGCCAGGCAGCCTGGGGAGAAAAAAAGGGATTTAGAGAAAAGGGAGAAGATCCATGTTAGCACGTAATTCCTCACCAGCCTTCAGGCACACCATACAACTTGGTTCTTTGCAACAGCAAGTTGCCAGGTCTTTGGACCAGACTAGCGCCAAGGTAAGTCTTGTCACTTAACCTGAAAATCTGGACTGACTCCAATCATTGGCTTCTTAGAGAGTGATCCAAAAAGATAAATTATAGCCTGTTATAACGACATTGCTTCCCCCTGACACAGTAACTAAATTGTCATATTCCCTGTTGGCTGAAATAAAATAATGACTTCTAAAATAATGCTTAGAAACTTCCCAAAGTGTGTATAAACAGTTAACTTGTATACTAGAACATCCACATGTTCAGTTCCTATTTCCAAAATTTGCAAATTTATACAGTTCTACTTTCCAATTCTCCTTGTATCTTGACAGAGTCTCAAAACATATCATAGTAGAAATCTACAGCTACCATAACCTTATTCCTTGCAACTATAAACTAATGAATTACAGCATAATGTTCTCATCAAAAAAGTTTTGGAAATGCCAGACTTCTGGATGTCTTTTTAGATCTCACTAAAATAAAAGATAAGAGAAATTAATTTAAAATGGGAACTGGAGTGGATGACACAGACAATGTCTGGCTAACACATGGCAACTTTGGCTGCTAGCCAATAACCTGTAAGAATTTATTCATACGAAATATAAAAATGCATACAGCTAGATGCATAACAAAAGTTATTTATAACTAGGATTATCTGAGGCACCATAGGTCAATTTTATAGACTCTTACACTACTAAGCACAGCAATTTTTTTTGGCCTTATCTTTGACTTCTGTGCCCTTCTGCAACACAAATAATGAATTCTGGAGCTTCTACAGTATTGACAAACTCCATGATTTAAATCTCCATGGATTAACAGATTAAGAAAAAATTCACTGAGTTGCAATGAGAATATATGCACTATCTAATCCAGGCAACCTTGACTTTATAATTAATGCCATCTCTCTCTGTACTGTCTGCAGGTTTAATAATGCTGTAAATATTTTTTTTCTCTGAACTGAAACCTGAATACTTTGTGATTATGTCTTAGAGACGTTGAAAGGAACATCATGTGGCTTTTGGGATCTCAATCTTTGGGCTTTTATTACCTGATAACTGAACTTCCCTTTTAAGATGGCTGATTTTCTGAATTTTTAAAACTCCCTCTAATTTAGGGATTAAAATGAATAATCTCTATCTTCCTGCTACATATATTATCTTTGCACTGCCCACTGTCCCCAAAAGCATTTGGATATTAGAAATACCCTCCTTCATTGCCGTATTTCTGTTACAAATAATTATTGTGCACCTCCAAAAATCACTTGTATATTTAAAAGCCAAAAATCCTACTAGGATTTGAGCTGCAAATTTAGTAAAGTTTCTATATAACCTTGCTTCTCTCAAAAGGAAACGTTCTTTCCGTGCCCCATTAAGTGCCTCTAAACTTCAAATTTTGGGTTGCTCAACACTAACTACCTCTCTGTTCTTGCTTTTTCCACTCTCCTGTTACCTTTCACTCTGTCCGATCTGTATACTTCAGTGATAATTTCTCCCACATATTTCTCATCTTATCTCCACAGACCGCAGCTGCTCAGGGTGAAAACACACTTTAATATTTTAGAAATAATTTGGAACAACATTTTTAAAACTGTGTAAAATTTTTTGCAGATCTGTCTAAGACCTCCCTACTTACTGTGTCCAATGTTTTAGACATAAAATAGAGAGAGGAATCCAATGTTTATTGCAAAGTTTTATTTAACACCTAAACAAATAGGTATCCTGTAATTTTTAACTGATACAAGATGAAGTACCTTAGGAATGGCTCACTTACACATTATGACAAAAATTATTTTTTTTTGTGGAGAAACAATTTAATTTTATTGAACAAAAAAAGCCTTTAAATGCATGGTGAAGAGAAAACACAATGATACCTGCACTAATAATGAACATTTCACATAACACATGCCCGTCCTTGGAATTAGAAGATAACCACCTATATTTCACTAGATAAGAAGACTAAGAGAAATACAGGAAACTGCGCACAACATCTTCTCTCTGTCATTTTACGTACCTTGTAGGACAAAATCTCTTTGAACTGATGACTGAAAAAAAAATAGATCAATTCAATTAACATCTAAAAACAGCAAAGGTGGAAAATACAAGCAATCATTACATACTTGAATACATTTTAAAGAAAACAGCAATATCTGTATCATACAGAAAGGCATTGAAAAAATACCAAAACCCATTTCAATTCCAGTCCACTGAAAAGTGTATTTAGTGGGTTTTAATCTAGTATTACTAAAAAATCGCTTTTTAAGTCATTATAAATGCTAACACATACTTACTGTGGTTTTCTCATTGTCACATAAACATTTCACATATATTTAATAATACACACATATATTTTGTTTGTATTACAAAGTTAAAGCGTCTTTACAAGGGAACTGAGTATAGAATACAGCTACTATGGGGATATGGCCAGGCTATTATGGTTTATGCTCATATAACATAAGAAACAAAAGAAAAAGCAAACCCTAAAATGTAGCTCAAGATCAGGTTGATAGTTTTTTCACAGACTTATGAGGTAAGGTTCAAAATCTTAGCAAACACAACATTCTTGCAGCATCTACAGCAACAAAAGTTTTCGAAGTGATCATTTCCGGTCTTTGTGATCTAAAAACTTAGCTGGTCAAAAGTCGAACATTAACCAGCCAATTTTAAAACAAATCTACTGAGGAAAATAATATGCTTGCTAATTTTAGAAAGCTTGGAATTTTATTGCCTCTTCATTAGAAGACTTACTTGTTTTATTGTGTCACAAGAGAAGACAAAAGGGTTACACACAAGGAGATGGAAGTATCAAATTGACTAAGAAATAACAGCTAAATGCAAAGGTTATCAAACTGAAAAGTTATAAATAATTACTTTATATGCACTTCTGTGCCAGAACACTTTGATAGTATAGAAAAGAATGAAAAATATTTCACATGGATGCACAATATCTTTTTAGATTTGTTGATTCCTTTTAAGACTGCATGTTTCAGTTTCTCATTTTAGCAAATATATACTTAAGTCATTTATGTAATTCCTGGTAGAATTAAATCTAATTCATCTTGGACAGCCAAAATGCAAAGCACAATTTTACCAACCCAAAAATAAAAAGCCAACCACAACCCTTTTTCTCCACCTAGTTCTGATTCAGAAGGCTGTTTAACCTCTTATCTTCTGTCACTTAGTATTTATCTTTTACATTTTATTTATATCAAAGGCATTAAAATTCTTAAGCATAAGATATATTAGTATCTCCCACAAGGTGGATTTGAAGAAAAAAATATATACAGAATCCATTGAAAAAATATTAAAAATATGAACTGAAACACAGGAGAGCTTATCTACTTGGGAATAAATCAAAGCAGTTTCACAAGCAGTAAACTGCGGTATAAGGCAGACCCACTTCTCTAAACTGACTGCTTGTATCTTCCTCCAACATTAAAATGTCAATTCCCCTTCTTAGAGTAATTTTTGTGAGTTTTCTATTAACTTTGTAATTTTAAGGTAGAAGGTCTGCATATTAGATATTGTATCTTCTATACTGAAAGTCTTCAGAACCATAAATACATATCCAGAATAAAAGAAAAAATCCAGGAATTACCAATCTGCCTGTGAGGATGTGTTGACAAACAGGAGGAAACTTTCACTGTTAAGTATGAATTAACTTAGCCTAGTCACTCACAATGACCCTAAAGTCATTAATTCTATACTCTTTCAGGATTTTCTTCCCTCACTTAAGTTGATATTTTAGGGCTTATCTTGCAAGCTTTAGTTTACCTTCGTGGATATTTGAACTTGGCTGTATTTTGAATGAAGCCATAGCAGCAGGGGGAGATGACAAAGGCTGCCCGTGCCCTGAGGCAGTGCTCAATCACCATGTCTGTGGCCACCCCGCAAGCATGCAGGGCCACCTACAACAGGAAAAGCAACCAAGGAAACAAAAAAATTAATCATTGGAACATTCTAAATATAATCCAGGCTTTTTTTGGTTTACTGAGTTAATTAAATGCATGAGGAAGCTTTTGCAACTAAAGCCCGGTCCTTAATTCTCTAGTTTTTTATTCCTCTCCTTCACATCAGTGTTGAGGAAAATTCATGTTTTATTTCGTTAACAAGGAATCAACACTGAAGAAGGGTCACTCACCAAAAGCACTCAAAAGGCAGGTGCACTTAATTGTGATAACAAATAAACTAAAAACAAATCTCCAGAAAAATAATAGCTGTGGAATACATAGTAACAGAAAAACTATGTGGTGATTAGTCAAAAGTTTCTGTCAAGCAAAAAGGACTTAGAAATACAAAGAACTATGTCAAAACTGGATTTCAACTAAGCAGTAAGAGAAGAAACAGATACACCTGAAGGTCACATTTAAAGGAAAAATAAAAGCATAAATTTAGATACAGTAATTTCAAGATTATAAGCCACACCTGATTATAAGCCACACTTTCCAGGTGTTGGCAACTTTTTGTTCTTTGTCCATACATAAGCCACACCTGATTATAAGCTGAATGTTACTATACTGAGTGTGATAAAAGGTATCTATTCTATCACCATCTCTTGAGGGTGGGGACAGTGATCCTTATCTCAATGGCAGATATTCTGCTAATGGGCCATCCATTCAAACCAGGTGGGGCATTGTTCTTTATCTTGTCACAACCCATCCTTCCTCTAGAGAGCCATTTTCTGCTCATGGCCCATTGAGTCCCACTGTGGGACTGATAAAATTACTGCATCCCATTGGAAGTTACTCCAGCCAGGGGGAAGAGCCCAACATTTCTTACCAAGATAAAACAGAGGTTTTGGGACACTAAGGTAGCCCCTTTCTCCACTGGACTCCAGAGGAAAACCGGATTTCTCCACATCACCACTGGACCTCTGGAGGGAAACTGCACCTTCTACAGGAGCACTGCTTCAACTGAATCACATCTGTCACTGCAAAAGGACTGCAACCACCATTTAATGGGACTGCTACCAACACCCTGCCTGACGGAGTGTCAGGTTGTACTCTGGCTTTGTCAGGGTTTGGAGTTTGTTTCTTTGTAGTACTGTATTTCTATTTTACAGTAGTTTCACGAATACAAGCCGCACGGATTATAAGCCGCACCCCCGGTGCCTCGACAATGTTGCTGTCTTTGTCAATAGATAAGCCGCACCCCGAATATTAGCCGCACTTTCGTTCGTCGCGAGAATCCGTGCGCAGCTTTCACAAATTGGCCAATTAGTAAGAGGATCGCGGCATAGCGGGCTTTACTGGCTCGGGGCGGGGCCAGGCAGGCTCGGCCCGCTCATGGTTGCCGACGGGGCCGGGTGGCCCAGCTCAGCGCCACGGCTCGGCGGGGCTGGCCGGGTGGTGCTGCCGCCGCCGCCGGGCTCGCTGGCCCCCCTCTCCCGTCAGCACCGCCCCGCTGCCGCGTTCGCTCGCCCGGCTGGCAGGGCTGCCGCCGCCGGGCTCGCCGTCCGCCCCGCTGCCGCTTTCGCTCGCCCCGCGCCGCGCCTCGCGAGCGCCGCGCCCGCCCCGCGCCGCGCCCGCTCCGCGGCGCTTTCGCGGCTCGCGGTTCGCGGCTCGCGGCGGCGCTTTCGCGGCTCGCGGTTCGCGGCTCGCGGCGGCGCTTTCGCGGCTCGCGGCTCGCGGCTCGCGGCGGCGCTTTCGCGGCTCGCGGTTCGCGGCTCGCGGTTCGCGGCTCGTGGCGGCGCTTTCGCGGCTCGCGGTTCGCGGCTCGCGGCTCGCGGTTCGCGGTTCGCGGCTCGCGGTTCGCGGCTCGCGGCTCGCGGCGGCGCTTTCGCGGCTCGCGGTTCGCGGCTCGCGGCGGCGCTTTCGTGGCTCGCGGTTCGCGGCGGCGCTTTCGCGGCTCCCGGTTCGCGGCTCGCGGCGGCGCTTTCGCGGCTCGCGGTTCGCGGCGGCGCTTTCGCGGCTCGCGGCTCGCGGCGGCGCTTTCGCGGCTCGCGGTTCGCGGTTCGCGGCTCGCGGCTCGCGGCTCGCGGTTCGCGGCTCGCGGCGGCGCTTTCGCGGCTCGCGGCGCCGCTTTCGCGGCTCGCGGTTCGCGGCTCGCGGCGGCGCTTTCGCGGCTCGCGGCTCGCGGTTCGCGGCTCGCGGTTCGCGGCTCGCGGCGGCGCTTTCGCGAGCCGCGGCGCTTTCGCTCGCCGGGCGGCGCTTTCGCGAGCGCCGCTTTCACTCGCTCCGCCGGCAGGGCTGCCGCCGCCGCCACCACGCTCGCCGGCCGCCCCCTCCCGTCTGCACCGCCGCCGCGTTTCCTCGCCCTGGCCGGCACTGCAGGCCCCCGCACCGCCGGGCTCCCCCACGCTGCTGGCCCCGATTATGCTGGGCTTCCCCCGCTGCCAGGCAGCCCCACCCGCCGGCCTTCCTGCTTCTGCCATGCTCCCCTGCACTGCTAGCCCCAGTTCTCCCGGGCTCCCCCGCCCTGCTGGCTCAGGCTCTGCCGCCCGCCCCCACACTGCTGGCCCCGCCTCTGCCAGGCTTTCCCACCTCTGCCGGGGCCGGCCGGGCTCCAGCTTGGCTTGGGGCTGCCGCGGGCTCTCACTTCCGTGTTGGCAGCTTTTAGAATTTTGTTAATAGATTAGCCGCCCCGGAATATTAGCCGCACTTCCGGGTTTCCACCAAAATTTTGGTCAAATTGGTGCGGCTTGTATTCGTGAAATTACTGTAATTTCCCTAGAAAAGAACTGTTATTCCTAATTCCCATGTTTTTGCCTGAAAGCCCCTTGATTTCAAAATTATAATAATTTGGAGGGAGGGGGTTTACATTCTTCATTTCAAAGAGAAGCTCCTGCCTTTCTCAGCAGACACCTGTCCTCCAAACTAAAACAGTAACTTTTTCTTCTTTGTCCACATATAAGTTGCACCTGATTATAAGCCGCACTTTGGGTTTGGAACAAAATTTTAGTCAAAATGGTGCGGCTTATAATTGTGAAATTACTGTAATTTGATTTTCAAGTACTGAGTAGAAACAAACACTGGAGCTGGGGGAGGCATCAAATACAACTTGCCCTCCTTTAATCTTTTCTTTCCTCTCCTGATTCTTTTATTTCTCTTTCTTAGTGAGAGGCTCTTCTACTAAAACTAACATTTGATCACAGCTACCTGCAAGCACTGACATGTTTGGACAACACACAGGTTGCACCCAAATTGTTCCTGCTCTCCCAGAGAAAAGCAAATTACTGCAGTATTCACTGCAGGCCTGGTGCATACTTAAATTAAGGACATTTTTCAGGCATAGTTTTGATTTTATGCAGCAGTGTGGATTTATAAAACTACATTGTTTGCTTTGCTTTTTGTTAACACAAAACATTTGTACATTTAGAGAAGAGGTTTAAGGCTGCACAGCTCAGATTTCAGGGTTCAAAGCTGTTTTTCAAGGTAGAAAAACTGGAAGATAAAAACTGTGCTCTCAGGTATAGATTTAAACAAAATCTTTTTTGTTTCCAGTCTGCTTGCTGTAAGCTCAGCTGAGGAGACCATTAGTCATCAACTGAACTGTAATTGCATACAGATGGAAACAAATATTCTTGTCTCAGGCAGAACATTAAAAAATTAAGCAGAAAATAATTTCACAATGAAATTTTCTGCTCATACAATTAAACAACAAAACTAAAACTAGTTTAACATCAGAAATAGATTTTTAATATCCAGTTATCAGATTATCATGGAATGTACAGTAATTTCACGAATACAAGCCACACAGAGTATAAGCCGCACTCCCGGTGCGTTGACAACGTGGATGTCTTTGTCAATAAAAAAGCCGCACCCGAATATTAGCTGCACTTTCTTTTGTAGCGAGGATCCGTGTGCAACTTTCACAAATTTGCCAATTAGTAACAGGATCGCGGCATAGCGGGGTTTACTGGCTCAGGGCGGGGCCAGGCAGGCTCGGCCCACTCATGGTTGCCGATGGGGCCAGGTGGCCCAGCTCGGTGCCACGGCTGGCAGGGCCACTCGGGGCCGGCCGGGCGGTGCTGCTGCTGCCAGGCTCGCTCGCCACCCCCTCCCATCTGCACCGCCGCTGCCGCGTTTGCTCGCCCTGGCCGGCACTGCTGGCCCCCGCGCCGCCGGGCTCCCCCACGCCGCTGACCCCAGTTCTGCTGGGCTCCCTTGCACTGCTAGCCCCGGTTCTGCTGGGCTTCCCCGTGCTGCCGGGCAGCCCCGCCAGCCGGGATTCCTGCTTCTGCCATGCTCCCCTGCACAGCCAGGCTCCCCTGCATTGCTAGCCCCGGTTCTGCCAGGCTCCCCTGCACTGCTAGCCCCAGTTCTGCCAGGCTCCCCCGTGCTGCTGGCTCAGCTCAGCCGCCCGCCCCGCGCACCACTGGCCCTGCCTCTGCCAGGCTTTCCCACCTCTGCTGGGGCTGGCCGGGCTCCAGCTTGGCTTGGGGCTGCCACAGGCTCTCACTTCCGTGTTGGCAGCTTTTAGAATATTTTTAATATATCAGCCGCCTCGGAGTACTAGCCGCACCTCCGGGTTTCCACCAAAATTTTGGTGAAAATGGTGCGGCTTGTATTCGTGAAATTACTGTAATTATAGTTACTTCCTCATATATCCAAGTAGAAAACAAAGCTCTCTGCTTTGCTTGCAGAAAAAGAGACCTTAAAACAGCAGTAGATAAACCAGTAGTTTTGCTGAGCCTGTATGACCTATTACACCAAATGATTTCTTCTTTGGGTTTCTGAGAACCTATTTAGTTAAGAAAAAATCCCAAATAGAATTAAAGAAAAAGCTTTCTCAGGATACCCTATATATTTAACTCACTATCTGAAACAAAATAAATTGTGAAGACTAATGCAGATATTTTAGAAATGAAGGCCTGGAAAAGAAATTTCCAAGTGAACCTATACTTTGATATCTCCCTTGTCACAAAACTTGAAATAGAGAATATAATACTTTTTTTATTAAATAAAAACTCCACAGACTTAACATTGTATTAACCTTTAAAATTGGCCTCCAAGAAATTCAGACAGGAATTCCAATGACCACAAGATTGGAGACTCATTTCATAAAACAACTATTAAACATTTCACACACACAATTCAGTGTATTATTCATGAGATCCTGATATTTTGAAATACCTGTCTAGTTCACCCACTGAGATTTATATGACAATGTAGCACAGAAAATAAAGCTACAGAATTTTACACTTGAAAGGGCTGGGCTAAAATAATTTATTCTCTGCTCTTTCTCCTGTACTGAATGTCTTTTCCTTCCTTAAATAAACCAACCAAACAGTTAAACAGAATGTACCATAAACCTTCAGTGTCACCATCCTCAGCTACAGTCAAAGCAGGCTTTTAGATGGATGATTTAAACAACAGTCAGTCTTGTATGGAAAGCTTGCACCTTGCCACAGAGGTTCATATTCTATTAACAGCATAAAAAACTAGATGACAGGAATATTTACAAAGCTACAAAATACTATTTATGCCTTGTTCTTCACCAGGACTGCAAAATTCTAGACAGGACATTAATCTCATTTATTTTCATGGTCTGTAAGAACATACAGAATTTTATTCTCTCACCTACATCAGTTGTTTTAAGAATAATTCATTAGACACTGAAGTTTTGAAGTGGAAAAGTTATAATCACTTACCCCAATGTTAAAAGTCCCATTAAAATAGTCCAAATTTGCTTGAATGAACCAAATGTTGTTCAAACCTAGTTCATCACTTCTGTCTTTAGCACGGATCAGAGACAACTCTTTATTTTCTATGAGCACCACCTAGATTTCACACATAGCAGAAAGTAAGGCAAAATAATACTGAGAAATCAAAGTATAACATTATCAAGCAGAAAACTTAGTAGTTTGTTGAGTGACTCACTTGTTGCACAGTTTGAGATCTACAAAATGATTAGCTGGAAACCCAGAAACAATTGAAGGCATTTAATCCTTGCCAATATTAATCAGCATGAAAATATTTTATATTTTCCTACAACTTCTGTGCTCTCTGGAAAGCACCACACACATTTGAGGATTATGCTAAAAAATTTGCATGTTTCAAACCTAAGTCCTCTGCTGAGACAACTGTGACTTCTATGTATCCTCTCTATATACACATCTTTTTAAGAGGATCACCAGAAATCTTTTTATTGAGAATTTACCTGACATGATGGTATCATATAAGCAAGAACAATTCCAACATGGCCCTGTGAAAAGAAAAACAAACAACAAAATCTGAGTCAATTTTTAGTGTTCCCTGTTGTTTACTCATTATGTGATGAGCATCCCTATACCAATGAGAGTATTTTTGAAAGCAGCTAAAATTTCAACATTTGCACTACTGCTTTGCTCTGTGGCAGCAACCACCTAGAACTGCAAAGATGAAAGCTGAAAGAAATTGCACCACATGCACAAAAATATACATTACCCCTCCACTGCAAAAATCCACAATCAAATCTCCAGGTTTTGCAAGCTTTGTCACTGCTGCTACCAAATTATTCAGTTGTTGCTGCTTCCTGAGAGCCCGGTCTCTAGACATCTTTCCTGGGGATGACAGAGAAAATGGCTAAGTAGTCATCAGCACTTCTCAACACCGACAATTTTATGTGGATAACTGCAAAGTACTGAAAATGCAATTTATAGCTGAGATAAAAAATTATTCAAACACTTGGGCATCTTAATCCACTCCAAGCTAATTCACATTTAACATATTAAATATTTGAAAATTAAATAGAACCTTCTCCAAAATTAACTTTCTAGCTGTTAATGTATCCTTAGGAACAAACTCATATAAACTTAATGTAAAGCAATCAAAGTTATGCAAGCTCTGACCTAATTCTCCTCCAATCCTGGGATTTGTGCCCAGAGAAAGAGTTCAAATACATTCACAGTAAGATTGCCAAAATAAGTCCTCATTTTCTATACACACTGTCCTTAAGCATCTTGATTTTAAAACTTGTACTCTTTCTACTATCAATTTTTACTTTTCATAATAACTGGTCCTATTTATTTAAATGACTGCATGTGCTAGAAGGTACTTCTCAAAGTAACTACTTCTACTTCTACATAGCAAAGACTGGCTTTCCATCACATCTGTAACAACCAGAACTGGAGAAACTATTAATTTCTTCCAAACGTGCTTGGTAAAGTCCAATATAGATTTGCTCCACATATAATGGATTTGTTGAGCCAGCACTTCAGTATTTTTAAGGCTATGTTTTGTCTCAGTGGAGCTGAGTGCTGACAGACCTATTAAAGACTCCTTTTGCTTGTTCAGAAAGCAGAGTTTGACACAGATACTGACAGCTCAACTTCACAATAAGAAAGTACTTAAACAACTCTTTAGTATTAAGTACAACTCCTGAAAACACCATCAAATTTTCATACTGTGCAAAATCAGCAAATAGATTCTAGGATCCCTAAAAATCAAAAAGTAAAATAGTAACAGATTTCATCAACAAAAACAGATCCACTACTTAGTACTCAGTTGGTTGACCTCCCGAATATTAAATTAATAAGAAAAATAATTTTTAAAGAATTAGCCTACAGTCTTCAAAAACTCCAGCAATTAACTTCATGGTTACCAACCACAAGGTTCATCCTCCTTTACTGTGCAGGAAATAAGTAGTAAATACTCTCTTGAAAGATGGATAAAATCAAGCTTGAATCAATCCGTCTTTTGCCTGTTCTACCTCTGTATTTTGAGCTTTGTAGCCAGAATCACAGAAAAACAGCAAGTTGTGATGTGGCATGTAGAGAATGTTAGTTAGCATGGCTAACTAGTCCTTCATTATCGCAAACAGGCAATAAGGCATCTAAAAATACTACAGTTCACTTTGCATTTCACAAGTTCTGCAATAGTAAACAATGTTAATTGTTGCCTTCAAGACGAGTAAGAAAAAAACTGGTTTGAAATGTAGCCCTACAAGGCAAAATATTGAAGAACTTGACATTTTTATACAACATACTGAAAGGCTCCCAAAAAATTATTTGCTTCCTTCATGAGAACCCAACTAACAGATTGCCATACAGTTCCAGAAAAATTAATATTCAATAAACAGTCACAACAAAAATATTTTATTTGGCTTCATAAATCCAACATTACTGTTAATTCAGCCCATGTCAAGGAGAACTTCTGTGGCATTCAGAGGTCTTGCACTTTGGGACAAATAAATATAAACTTTTCAGAAGGCAAAGCCCCCTTTATTTTTCTATTACCTTGGTCAGCGTTCAAGTTCATATAATCCTTTAGTCCTCAAATAATCCTTTCATATTTCTCAAGTTAAACTTGAAAAGTCACTAAAGTGACTCTTAAAAAAAACCACACCCCTCTAAGAATATATTACCTTTAAAAATTTAACCCTAACCCACTTTCAAGTGCTATCACGGTACGTCTGAACATGCAGCTACCAACACGTACATGTAACACACTATATGCATTCTCCTATCACATACAGTAGGATTGCATACTTCTATTGTTTTAGCACAAGTATATTTTTTATTTTACAGAAGCCTCGGTTAGCTAATTCAAATGAGAACATGATTCTACTTTTCAAGGAAATTCAGGGGAAGTGTATTCATTGCTATACTGTTTAAGTACGGCAAAAAATGGCTCAGTAACTACAAAATAACAGAGTTTTACTGTTCTATACGAAGCTGGAAAAGTTTTCTGAAACCAATGCTTTTTTTTTAATGGCAGTTCCCTATGATAAATCAGGATATTCTAATTATTTCCTAACACCCACAATATCTTCTGTTAAACTCTTTTTCATACCTGTTGGCAGGTAAGGGGTATTACACTCTTTGTTGTGGGGGTTGTTGTACTTTTGTGTTATGGGGTGGTGTTTTGTGTTTACACAGAATACTAGCCACATTAATACAGTGGTAAAGTGGTTCCCATGCAACCACTAGAAAAAGCAGAATTCTAAAAGATATGATAAATCCAGCTCAGTTGATATTTATTTACAAAGACAGACATACTCTCAGCAGTCAAAAAATACCACTTCCAACAAACTCGGTTAAATCTTGCAATAAATATAATTAGCAAAGCAAATAACTTTACTGGGCCACCCTGGTTACTTGAACAATGTTCTTCTTCAGCTGCTTTTATTAAATATGTGTGGACCAGTGCTGAAAGTTGAAGATCTGCCCTCCCCTCCTCCAGCCTGGGTCCACCTTCTAGCTGTCCCCTTTCAACACACTGCCCTGTCTCCCTTCCCCTCCCTCCCAAGCAGCAAGCTGTCAGCATCATCTGTTTCCTACTTGTTGCATAACCACACCAGAGGAGAGAGGGAAGTATCAGGAGATGGGCCAGCCAGTCCCAGTATCATCTTCAAGTATGCCCTGGCAAAGACCCAGTGGAATCACAGCATGAAATACTACATGAAAAGGCAAAGAGGCACGCAGGAGGCAAATGCATGCCTCAATTCTCCTCTATCTTTTATAACAGTGAAGGGAGGTAACTTTGAGCAAAAAGGATGATTATATTTTTTGAGCACTACTTGAATTCAATACAGCAAATAATGTGTCTGTGGTTTGTTCACTTGGGCATAACTCAAAGCAGGGAACTTACTCGGAGGGAAGAGAGAGAAGTTGGACTACATCATGTATTGGGACTTGAGTACCTCCTCATTGATATAAATCTGTCCATTTAAAAGCAAAAAGTTACATTTTATGGTTTCAGCTTTGGGAATAAAAGCAGACTTTCGCTATGGAGTAGCTATAAATCAATTAACACCAGAAAATGTGTCTCTAAGCAATTCCTCAATGCAATCTAGATTGTAGAATGACACTGACCTCGGTTCTCCACTTGTCAGGCTCAGTTTAAATTGTTTTCCTTATGTTCAACTCCCTTATAGCTATGAAATAATTCTGTCTGGCTGTTTGAGTGATACTGGACTAAAAAGTCTATATCACTGGAAGTCTGCCTCCGAATGTACTTCTTTACTATGTGTGTTAAGCCTAAGGGTCAGACTCTGACCTGAATGCAAAATTCAAAGGCTGGCCTCTAACAGAGTAGTGTTTAAAAACCTGTTGAATTTGATCATTAAAGTATTTCTTACAATGTGGGATACCGAATCTGCTGGAATTCACAAAGAAAACATCATCAAATTATCAAAAACATTTCACTGCTTTTACATTTTCTGCTCCATTAGAACCCTTTAGAATCTAATGCAGCTAACTTACACAATAGGTGAATTTTCAAAAATCATTCTCATTGAAAAGTACAGTAATTTCACGACCATAAGGCGCACCAGACTATAAGGTATGCCCCCCGGGAGTCGGCAACTTTCACAACCTTGTTGATCATATAAGGCGCACCGGACTATAAGGCGCACTATTTTTTTGCAGTGAGAAGCCGCGTGGCGTGCAACAAAGTAACAAATTACTGTCAGATGCTCAATTTGCAAACATTTTTCAAAGATCGGTGTAGCCTTTAAACGCAGCCCCAGGCGCCCTCCCCATGCAGCAGGCCCCAGCACTCCCGCCCGCCTCCGGCGCCGGCTGGCACGGCTTCCGGCTCCCACCGCATGGCTGCGATGCATCCCAGCTTCCCCGTGGCCGGCAGCGGTGCTGCCTCTCAGCGCTTTCCCACGGCACTTTTTCACCGCTTTTCGGTGCTTTCCTGTGGCACTTTTTCGCCACTTTTCCGCAGTGCTTTTTCGCTGCTTCTCAGCGCTTTCCTGCGGTGCTTTTTCACCACTTTTCTGTGGCGCTTTTTTGCCGCTTTTCGGCGCTTTCCCGCAGCGCATTTTTGCCGCTTTTCGGCGCTTTCCTGCAGCGCATTTTTGCCGCTTTTCGGTGCTTTCCCGCAGCATTTTTTTGCTGCTTTTTTGCCACTTTTTGGCACTTTCCCATGGTGCTTTTTCACCGCTTTTCCGTGGCGATTTTCGCTGCTTTTCAGCACTTTCTCGTGGCGCTTTTTCGCCGCTTTTCTGCAGTGCTTTTTCACCGCTTTTCGGCGCTTTCCCGCAGCACTTTCTCACCGCTTTTCCATGGTGATTTTCGCCGCTTTTTGGCACTATCCCACGGCGCTTTCTCGCTGCTTTTTCGCAGCGCTTTTTTGCCGCTTCTCAGCGCTTTCCCAAGGCGCTTTTTCGCCGCTTTTCAGCGCTTTCCCGCAGCGCATTTTTGCCGCTTTTTGGTGCTTTCCCACAGTGCTTTTTCGTCGCTTTTCCGCGGTGCTTTTTAATGCTTTCCAGCGCTTTCCCGTGGCACTTTCTCACCGCTTTTCCACAGCGATTTTCGCCGCTTTTCGGCACTTTCTCGCCGCTTTTTCGCTGCTTTTCAGTGCTTTCCCACGGCGCTTTTTCGCTGCTTCTTGGCGCTTTCCCGTGGCACTTCTTGGCGCTTCCCTGCGGCCGCGCCACTTCCCCCCACTTCTCCCCGGCGGCGGCCGTGCCGGTTCCCAGTTTCCCCCGCCCGGCGGCCGCAGCTCCCGCAGTTCCCGACTCCCCCCGCACGGTCGCAGCTCCTGCAGGTCCCAGCTCAGCTCGCAGATCGCACTTCCGGGTTCGCAAATTTCCGAACTTTGTACGTCAGATAAGGCGCACCGGACTATAAGGCGCACTTCTGGGTTCGGGGGAAAATTTTAGTCAAAAGGGTGTGCCTTGTAGTCGTGAAATGACTATAAATGAAAACATTTAACTCTGAACAGTTTCTTGAATTTTTAAAGTAAGTATTTAATCAACATTTTCATTATGTTGAGATATTTCTATGTTGTCCTACCTTCAGCAATGTAAAATTCACATTTTGGAAGGCCAGGGAGAAGAATCAACAGAAAGAAAAAAAAAACAAAACACTTTGAAGCATCACAAAGTATCAACTATCCTAGCAGCCAAAGCTCTATGCTCTATTATTTTATTTAAAGAAAACTACAGTAAACCTTATCTTTTTAATTTTTCATCCCCTTGATCTTGTTGCTTTACCAAGACTTTAGTCCCAAGGTATAGCCAAAAGGAACTTGTAGGTGGGAAAGTATATGCTTCCTGGCTCTGCAGAGAATCTCAGAGTTACAATGTGCTATGAAAACAGAGGGGCCAGAGACCTCTGAATACCACCAGAAGAACTACAGTAATTTCACGATTACAAGCCACACCATTTTGACCAAAATTTAGCTCCCAACCTGGAAGTGCGGCATACGCTCAGGAGCGGATAATATATTAACAAATTTAGGAAATTTCCAAACCCAGAAGTGAGAGCCTCCAAGTGCGGCAGCGCTGCTCACCCCCGACAAGCGCAGCGGCGCTGCCCAGCCCCGATAAGCGCAGCGGCGCTGCTCGCCCTCCGCAAGCTCGGCACTGCTGCTCGCCCCCCCACAAGCACAGCAGCGCCACTCACCCTCTGCAAGCATGGCAGCGCCGCTCGCCCTCCACAAGCACGGCAGTGCTGCTCGCCCCCCGCAAGTGTAGTGGTGCTGCCCAGCCCCGACAAGTGCGGCGGCAGTGGCGGACAGGCACGCTGCTCTCCTCCTTCCTGGCAGCTGCGGCGAGCGGGGCCAGGGCTGCTCCCTGGCGGCCGCCCCGAGTAGGGCCGAGCCAGTAAACTCCGCGATCCTGCAATTCTATCACTAATTGGCAACTTTGTGAAAGTTGCACACGGATCCTCGCTGCGAACGAAAGTGCGGCTTACAGTCCAGTGCGTCTTATATATGGACAAAGACCTCAATGTTGCCAACACCCCAGAAGTGTGGCTTATACTCAGTGCGGCTTGTAATCATGAAATTACTGTAAATGCTCATGCCTTTTCAAAAGGCACAGCTATAAGCTGCAGCAGAAAGATGCAGTTAAGTCAAGATGATGTGGGGACTGTGCTGGCTTTCTGAGCAGTTTGAGTCCTGTTACTGCAGAGGTAAACAAAAAATTCCTTTCTCTACCATTCCCATGTCTGTACTACTACCTCCGGTTCTCTGCGGGGTGCTACACCACACGATATGGCATGGGCCTCTCACTGCTTGTTGAGCTATATGTCCTAGGACTGCACTCCATGTGTACACACCATTTGTACAGTTCAGCTTCCTCACTGGCCTTCTCCAGGCACAGTGAAACTGGCCCACAAAGCCAAACAGCTTTTAGCACCAAACAGAATTGTTTTGTATTTACAGAGAGATTATAATAATTCTTGTGAGTTTTTAAATGCACACAGTCATGAGCGAAGCCCCCAGAGTGCAACTCACTTCCCTTTAACCACGTATAAATTCCTATGTAAGGACTAAAGGATATGCTTTATTATTTGTGCCACCAAGAGACAACATTTACCAACCTTTTCTTTTCCCCCAAATTTGGATATAATATTAAAATAATTGCTAGGTGCAAAAGAAAGTTTACTCACTGAACAATTCTCAAGAGAAAACAAAGTATAAAGCAGAATTGCATCTATGGTAATTGCCACTTCCTAACTGTGCTAACACAGATGACTCACAACAATCTATCATTACATTTTAGTTCTCAATGAAATTGAAGTCTATTATATTATAACTAAATTGATGTGTTTGTTTACAGAGGCTATAATATTTGTTCAATCTGACACAAGATCAGATGCTTAGGGTTATTATTGATTCATTTGCTCTTTCTTTACATTTGAAAATTGCTATTCTGATCT
The DNA here is from genome assembly GCF_009819885.2 of Catharus ustulatus. NCBI lineage: Eukaryota > Metazoa > Chordata > Aves > Passeriformes > Turdidae > Catharus > Catharus ustulatus. Next base: position 23,884,704 of record NC_046225.1, on the reverse strand, counting down.
CTCTTTTAACACAGTGGACATGAAAATATTGATTTCCTCTTAAAACATTTTTCTGATTTAAGTTCAAAAGTACTGGAGTTGGGGCAAATTAAAAAACCAAACCATCTAGTTCTGACTGTGTAAGTATTTACTGACTTTTGCATCAGAGTTTTAATTCATTAGTCCTATCATGAAATGCACCACTTTTATCACAGACATTGCAAAAACACCCAGCAACTCTAATCAAAGGGTTGTGCTTTTATTACCGTCCTCCAGAACCCACCTCCTCCTGTTTTTAAGTTCTCTCTCCATTCACTCTTGGAGAAGTATAATATGAGCTGGAGATTCAGTGAAAACACAGTTTTATAGATGAGGTTACAACGCAGAAAACCTACTTTTCCTTTCTTTTGAATACTAACTTTTTATGGAATAACTCCTTTTATAATTTGCTTGTCTGAAGCAGAAGCAAACATATCCTGAAGGCCAGAGTGCATTATGAATAAAAGCAATCACATTTATCCACACAGTTCAGATGTAGGTGGTTGGACTTTTGTTGTTGTTGTTGTTTTTGTAAGCTTTTTTCCCACCCTGACTGGATCTAAACATATTCTGGAACAATGAGGTTTGGAAACACTCTACATGCCTTTACTAGTTGGTAAAAGGTCATGTAAATGCTTGCTTTTTTAAGAGGTAACAGGCACATATGCCAACTCTAGAGCTTCACATATTTCTAAAAGCAGAAATCTCTATTAAATGAACAAAATTGCTATTAAGTTGTCTTGGCATAGTTGGAATGTTTATTCACCACTTCCTATCAGAGCACTGCATTAATTTACTTTATCCCAACAATCACTAGATTTTCAGGAAAGATGTGTTTTGTTTTTTAACCTCTGAGAAGCTTGGGACTAACGAATGGCTTGATTAAGGCCAACCTTTTTTGCCTGGAGCCTCCTTACAACTGAGAGCTCATGGCTACTCTGCACGTGGTAGTTCAGAAGACATCAATCTCCATTCTGTAAAGACCACACTTTGAACACTTGAATGTTCCTGAGAAGCCTCAGAGAATGAGCAGCATTCCTAAAGTTACTCATGAGCACGTATTTAAAAAATGGCTTTAGTATTCACTGGACTGGGGGAAAATAAATAAATAAAACCTCCTAACATTACAAATGAAGCCTATAAACTCCCCCTCTGGAGAATGTACAGCATGCACTTTAAGTCAACAGGTAAGGCCAGAAAAGAAAATCCCAGAGGTCATATTTTCTTTTATTACATAAAGTTTTCTACGATGAAATGTGATGATGTCTTAGCTACAGTCAACGGAGTAAGAGAAAAGAATGCTACAATGCATGACTTAAAATATATTGGGCAATAATCAAAAGGACAGGAAAGACAACTGCAGTCGACAAGAGTATTTTGATGGGTTTTTTTAGATAGGAGTCCCTCCTGATGTTACTAACCAATCTACTCTTTATTAAGGCAAGCTGTGCAAAATAGTTTTATCACTTCAGGGACAAAAACCCCCTACACCTCACATAAACTATCTTGGCATAGCCTAAAAAGGTCAGACAGCTATGAAAACTGACCCTTGACAACCTAAACAGGAATTTGGCCTGCTTTCTTTTTTTTTTTTGCATTAAAGTATTTTAAGCAAAAAAAGAATAAGGCACCTTTAAAAACCATAAAAGCATACAGCCATTAGTAAAAAGAAATCAAAATTAATGTTGAGGTCCCTCTGAATATAACTATGTTATATTTTTAAAAGATTTGTTGTTTGTTTTTTTCCCAATTTCTTATCTTCAAAACTTTTCTTCTAAATATTGAGCAAAAAGGAAACTAGAAAACAAACACCTAACAGAATGTTAACACATTCATCTACTATTCATACTGTTTTTAAACTATTAGTACTAGATTATGAAGCCTCTCTATGTACTTAAATTACTGAGTGCTATCCACACTAGTATGTATTTACTAGTCATGCTCTCCCAAGTTTTTCACATCATAATAATGCCAACAGCAATCTTCATAAAAACGATGTCAGCAAATTTCCCAAAACATTAGATTACAGTAAATTCACGAATACAAGCCGCACTGAGTATAAGCCGCATCTCTGGGTGTTGGCAAATATTTCGGTTTTTGTCCATAAATAAGCCGCACCCGAATATAAGCCGCTCTGTCGTTCGCAGTGAGGACCCGCGTGCAATTAGTAACAGAACCGCGGGAGGGCGGGGTTTACTGGCTGAGCTAAGGCTGTGCAGGCTCGGCCCGCTAGGGGCTGCTGACGGGGCCAGGTGGCCCAGCCCGGTGCTGCCGCTCGGGGCCGGCCGCCGCTGCCACTGGGCTCGGTCACCCCGGGTCGGCGCTGCCCCGCGGTGGCAGGCAGGGACGGAGCTTCCCCCGCTCCTACGGCAGCGGCGGCAGGCGGGGACGGAGCTTTCCCACGCCCGTGGCGCGGACAAAGCACCCTGCCTCCTCCCCGGGCCGCGGCAATGGCGGTGCGCACTTCCCCCCGCCTCCCCGGGCTGCGGCAATGGCTGCGCGGGGCTCCCGTCGGCTCCCGTAGCCGCGGCAATGGCGGTGCCCCCCCCCCCCACCGTCCTCCCCTGGGCTGCGGCAGAGGAGGGAAGAAGAGAGCTCTCCCGCCTCTCTCCCCGCCCCCCGTGCTGCCTGCAGGGAGCCAGGGCAACACAGTAACACTGTAACAATTGCGAAACGCCGGCTTTTACTGGCAGGTGCTTGGCTCGGCACTCTGGCTGGCACGTCTGGGGTTGTAAATGTCAGAAAATTATTCACATATTAGCCGCCCCCGACTATTAGCCGCACTTCCGGGTTTCCACCAAAATTTTTGTCAAATTGCTGCAGCTTGTATTCGTGAAATTACTGTAGTTCCATAGTTCTCAGCTCCTACACGTTTAAGCTAACTGACAATGTCTGTTCACTCTTCTCATTCTGAAGCCTTTGAAATTCATACTTTCAAGCTATTTTTCTAGAATCCCAAAGATTAGGAAATTGTTTTGTATTAAAATGTCATGACAGAATTATGGGTAGGAAAAAAAGACTCTGCAATCACTCTTCTTTCACTTCTTTGGACATGTATTCATCTCTTCCATTCTTCTTTCTTCACCTTTCTGCCTTACCTTCACTCCTTTAGGGTCAAGATTCCATCAGGGCAGCTACTTTGCCTATATCTTATGCTCCTTAGGTGCCCAAAACTACCTATTCACTTACGGTGAAGTGTATAAGACATGAGGAAGAAAGCACAGCAATACAAAATTTAAAAAGTTAAAGATGATAAAACATTTAGGGAAGAATAAAGGAAAGGGAAAAGCAGCCTCCACTGGACTAAATGTGGGAAAAGGTCTCTAACCACAAAAGAAGTGCTGTACTACGTACACACAATATTATACCAAATATCAGCAACATCCAGGCTTGAGAGACAGAGGTTGCTCACTTTCTGCAAAATATCTTCAAATGAAGATGTCACTGCCTGACAAGGAAACCAGAATCAAATGTCTGTTTACCTCTCACAAGCCTAATAACTGATTAACAGCTACTGTCTTGCTGAGAAAGGGGAATTGAAGTCTATTCTCACTGGGGACTAAGAGTGCTTGTCCTTGTAAAAACAGGAGAGCTCCTTCCCCAGCAGGAAGCAGAGGCAGCAGCTGCCGAGGTCAGAGCAAGGGCCAGAATCTCCTGCCATTCACACTCCCAGCTGGTCAGCAGCAGCTTGCCTGCAGGGGACATGCTCCCAGCAGTTAAGAGGCAGCAGGAACAGAGATTTCCCTTTCTGAGCTCTCTATGCTGAATTGTCTATAACTGATTGTTAAGGAAAAAGTAAGGACTGAATTGCATCCATACAGGAAGTCATGGATTGCGAAGAATTAAAGGAAAGCCCAAAAGACACCTTCTAATATATTATATATACACCAACTCATTAATTCCCAACACCACCTCTAATTAAGAAAAAAATTACATATTAGCTATATTAATAATTTGGATGATTCCTGTCTGTGATTTGTTTATCAATAAGAGTGAGAGAGCCTGAAATAATAAACCAGAACCAAAAAAAAGCTGCTTGGAAGACAGACATGCTTCATTTGACTCTATGCGTCAAGCAATTGGACAACTGGCTGCAGGACAAACAGCAGGACTTTCAGCTTAACTTTACACATCATGCCTGTTTACTTTACAAAGATGAATGGCTGGAGGAATTCTTCCAGAACATCCTGATGAAAAGGAATTTCATCTTTGAAATTGCATCCTGAATTTCAGTCATTATGAAAATTAAATCCCACACGGCAAAGGTTTGATGAGTGACATTTCAACACGCAAATAACATCACTTCACAATGTCTGTATGTAACTTCCAAACAAAGGCATCCGAGTTGCACATGGAAAGGTCAAGGTTACACATTTCTCCATTCTCTGAATTCTGTCTGATTTACACACTGCAATTATTACAGTACTTATAGCTTGATCCTGTAGAAATCTGGAATTTATGAAAGTTCTAGGAAATTCAATCAAATTTGCCATATGATACGAGTGTCTTTGGTATTCATGTGGCTTATGTTAGCTAAAAGGGTTGAGAAAACATTCAAGAGTTCAGAGGAAATATAGGAATTACAGAACTTCATCATAAGGTTTAATTCAGTAATAGTAACTGCTTGACTACCTAACTTTTTTTCCTTTCAATTTTTTTTTCCTAATTAATTTTTGAAGCAAAATTGGGACAGAGGGGAATCAAAATGAACTACAGTTCGGACAGCAAACACAATTACTTTACTTGAATACATAGCTAAGTAGGATATTTTCTATACAATTTAAGTGAGTTACCAGCTTTGGATAAGTGTTCTTTTAATCTCTAATGTTGAACATCAGTATCTGCTTGTGCCAGGTAACCAGCTTACCACTGTAAATGCTGATGATCAACATAAAAGTTTGTTTCACCTCCAGAGTTGCACTCTGGAATAAACTTTTGCCATTAGTAGTTCATATGACAGATTTTAGAAAAGCAAACAAACAAAACCACCAGTAACAAAACATTTCAATCAGCATTTCTCTTTCCACAGTCTTTTCCCTCCAGTGTTTTATCAGACTATGAAGGCACAATGAGTAAGCCACAAGTTGCTGAGATGGCAGTCCCTCAGCCATAGTTAAGTTGCTGTTACGCAATGCCTGCTGTGCAACCTTGCAGGTCGCATGCCAGGGCCAAGTACAGTTACTAAATTGTCCTTTAATATGTCTGTAATGCTCTTACTAACCAGATTGGGTTGAAACTAACATGTATCTCAGCATTCTCAGCTCGGAGAAGTTCTGTAACTATATAGAAAGAACCAGACCACTTGCTAATCAAGACTGGAATTTACTATTAAAGAAATAAAACGAGGCTTTGTAACAAATGTATTCCTAAAGACAGCCAGTCCATTGGTAGCCCCATCATCTTGATAGTTGTAACAGATATTTATCTACACTAACAGAATCAGCATTTTTCAGAATGCTTCTGTTCAAAGTGATTCTTTTCATTGTTGCCAGTAATCCAAACCACCCATTCAAATCCTGCCAAGTTAGGTAAAGCACAAATTTACTATAAACAGCAAATACAAATTATGATGCAGTGGAAGACAAACCAATTAAATAAACAGAATAAATATACACTCCTTTTCTTTTAATATATAAAAATAATGGTGTGGTCATCTGGATCATCATTTACATAGCAATAATCATCCATTACCAACTAATGTTTCTTTATTGCAGATTTATGTCAGAAAGATTGTGAAGATAAACAATCCTGCTATCTATAGAAATTCTTCATGACAAATCAAAAACATGCAACATGAAGACAGTACATTTAACAGACATAAAACATTTTACACCAGGGTTAGAAGATGAAAATTAAATAAAGTTTCAACATGTTTTAATGCATTTCTGAAGGATTACACATTTTAAAAAAGGCGACATGCCTCTCAAATAACACAAAACTGTCAGTTTATGTTACACATCACAAATACATTCCTAGAAGGTTTTCAGAACGTGTAAAAATACCAATTAAGAGACAAGTTAATTATCTCAATTCAAAAGCTGCCTGATGCTCAATTTTTTTTTTAAATTCTGGCTAATCCAATGGAAAATAACCAGAAAATAATCAGAAACACTGATGAAAAGCTAGCTGGCACACAGTTCTCCACTACCTACATACATGCTTGACCAAAGAGCAGAAGAGGGTGTTCTGTTAGTGTAAGGAATAAAAGCACCTAAGCTTGAAAAATACTGTCACAGGTCAACTCACTTTCCTGAAATCCTGAAATCCAAACCAGAGGCAAAAGTGAGCTTCCAAGACAACAAATATATAAAATTGGTACTTATTGGCCTATCAGTGGTTCTAATAATAAAAGGTTCCTTTTTCTTGGTAAGCAGCTTTGTGCCAGGTGGCCTTTTGTACTATTCTTACATAGTTTATAAAAGCAAATAATCAAGAAAATCGACAAATCCTTTCAACCATCTTTGAAACAGAGACCTGAATTTAGATGGGGAAAAGAAGTTAATGAAACTGTAGGCACCAGCCCAGTACTGCACTCCACTTCCCCAGGCTTTACAAAGTAGGAGCATTAGGACACAAAGTCTCTTCATTTGGCCCTTCCAAAGCGAGCGACTTGGAGCAACCAGCTGTGGACAAAGAGCAGCACTTTCTGCTTTATACATCACTTCTGTTTACTCTACAAACTACCAGCATACTTAAGGCCACCTAACTAAACAGAAAGGCCATCCAGAAATTTATCTCCCACACAAAAACTCCTTACTAATTAGTTTAGAGGAGAAAATGTACAACAGTATCCTCTTCCTCTTCACATCCTCATTCTGTTACTTTATAATACGTGAAAAAATTAGACAGTTTTGAGAGGATGGAGAGAGACAGAAAAACTGTGCAGCAGGAACCAAAGACAATTCAAACAGCTTGCTGAATTTCTATAAATTGAAGCAAACAGAAATGAAAAACTATGACCTCTTTTCCAACAGAAATTAATCAGCTCCATCAACTAAACCAAGAGCCAGACTAAAGAAGTATCTGCCTTCAGAAACTTAAAAAGAAAATATATCTCCCACTAACTGCCAGAAGGCATGTTCATGAAACATCTGCCTTAATGAAAAAATACACGACTAAACACAGACTTATAAACCTAAGACATTCAAACAACAGACAATTGTTTCTACTGTGTTGTGCAGCAAATGGGCTTTGACACAAACTTAGTGTGTCAGTATAGTTGTCAAAGAAGCCAAAAGCTATAAAACAAACAAAAAATATCCAGGACAAAGTAATCTCAGCAATGTTTTTTTAGATAAGACTTCTGGAGGCCCTACTGCCTTTCTAGTGCAAAAACCATCTCAGGACTCTTCACTATCACCAAATGTGGATAAAGCCTTGTGCTACTGGAGATCATACAAACACACTTACTCTGTCACCATATTTTAATGCTGATGCAGAAACTGATCTAATAGGTCACCAAGTATCTACGGCTACAGACCCTGTCATCACTTAATAAATTGTAAGGGGGGAAGTCTAGCATTGAAACGAATGAATAGTTTGTAGACCTTCTAGCAGTACCTGTAAAAGAAATGCCTCAGTAGTGCATCTGCTAGACAGTGCCTCAGCTAGCAGTTCTTCAACATAAAATCTGTTCTAATATATAAGCACACACATTTCCAATAAATTACTATAGGAATGCTTTGCATCATTTATAAATGAGGATATTCTAAACTCACTACATAAGGAAGAAAATAAAACCCCTATACTGCAAGGATTTTTTGCTATATTTGAACAAATTTGGCCTGTCACATGTACACAACACAAATCTGGCTTAAGCAAATGCATATGAAGCTCAGACAACAAAATAGTCACCTATTAACCTGGGGTTAATAGTATGCATTTTCTGTCACCCTACTGTCCTAAGTCTTCTTATTCACAAACTCCACACAGAAGAATCTGCAAGATTCCTACTGTATCCCATTCTACGTGCAATGTACTCACTGCAGCCAGCATTCTTTCTCTGGCCTTACAACTGTGCGGAGAATTGAGAGGAGAGATCCCAGTAACACTGGTCTCAAGGAAATCAAAGCTCTCCTCAGCAGGTGGAAGGAGCTGAGAAACACAGGGATCTCTTACCTTTGCACTGACCCCACCTTTGAGAGCAGGGCACATCCACACTCCTGTTGGGAGCTCTGAGACAGATGCTCTGCAGATGCTCAAGCCCTTATTTACCCAGAGAGCAAAGGAAGCATTCGGAGAAGAGTAAGCTGATGGGGTATGGATGTTGTGTGCAAACTCTCCTCAAGCCAAAGACACAAAACTGTTCTGACAGTAACTAATACAGCACAGCACAAAGCCTAACCCACAGTGAGAAGGGTCATCAGTCAAATGAAGTCAAATGAATAGCATTATACAAATAAAATCCTTAAAATGGGTGTTTCTGCTTTAAGAGTGGGATTATTTTCAGGCAATTTGATAGAATTATTTTACTTATATTAAACCACTTCTGGAGTAAATCAAGCTGAGAAGACCCAAAGCCAGAACAACCATATCTATACTAAAAATTACAATGCAATTACATGAAAAATTGTTTATTATAATGGGGGAAAAAGATTGTATGTACAAAAGTATCCTTAACTGAGTATTCAGTAATTTTAAGAGATATTTTTAATTCAAAAAGCCACGAAAACTGAGCTGCAAAACAGTAATCACAACCTCCATTGTGTACCTGCACAATGGTAAATATTGGCAGAAAAATGCAAGTGCCTACAGGCACTGCAATTTGAGGATGAAAGAGAATCTATGGTTTCCCATTCAATTCCCCCCTTAAGTACAAAGGAATTTAAGATCTTTTGATAAATCAAAGTCGGTAAAGCCCATTTCTTCTCTTGCACTGCAGCTTTATACAAAAATATAATAACAAAGTATGCTTCTAATTTTACTCATGCAGTAGCCACTGGATGTCTTACAAATGGACAACAGACCCCATTCTATCAGATTAGATTTCTCTATAATGCTGTTTTGAGTTAATAAGTAAAATATTACAGTGCTAGGGTTTTTCTTTCAATTAATTAACTAGTACTGAAAATACTTCAGAAAAAATAGTTGAGCACTGTACTCTGTCCCGCTCTGACACACAACAAAATTAAATGAAATATAAAATTCATGCACTTTGGAGCACTCACCTATGCACCATCTCTGTGATACAAAACTGAAAGAAATAATTAGTCTTAATGCTCATTTCTTCAGCATTGTATATACTGCACAGTAGCAAATCTGAGTCACCTTAATGAACAAAATAAAATTTAAAGGTTGTGATTCTACTGAAGCTCTTATCGCTCAGTTTTTACATGACCTCAGCAGGACTGTTTCTACTATGAAACAAAGTACACATGTGCTTGGAGTGAGGAAGAGTAAGCTCTACAAGCTACTGCAAAAATTAAGTTTACTAAATAAAAATAAAGTCAAAAGGAAGTTTCCTTATATCTGTTTAGCTAGCTTAAGAAACAGCTATGAAGAAATAGCTTAAGCAACTATTTCTGTATTTATTAAAATTACCAACAATTTATTCAAAAAAGCTCTACATTCATAAAGAGTACTGAACTAGACATGACATACTACCTAATTATTGAAGATTATTTTATCCTTTCAGGAGTTTCAGGAAAAAATATATCACAAAATCTGGTCATCTTTCCGATAACAGAATCATAAACAAGTGTGTCCACCTAAATCTGCATGTTTTGAATGTGACACAGACCTAAGCAAAGTGCAATCTACAAGCAACTACCATGCTTTGTAGAAAGTTATTCCTGTGATTTTCAGCCTCACTGTTTGTCATTGCAACAATATACCAATCTTATCTTTATATAAAATTTCTGACCTTGTGGCTCAAATAGGAGTTCAACATTGATAATCTCTGCCATATGTTCTACTTGCTCCCTACAAGGGAGCATCAGCTGTGACTATGATCTTCATGGCACAGTTAAAAAACATACAGAGGTGCAAAATGCATGTATTAACCACAAAAAAAATGGGGAATTGTGCAACACAAACATAGAAAGAACAAACTAACCTTTTTTACAAAACAATTAAGATCCAAAATGTCAAGAAAGCTTGACCAAAGGTATGATTTATTTTCTGCATTATGTCTTACCTAACATCATCCAAATAAGTTACAGAGAGCTTATAATGCCAATATATATCAAGGGAGATCACAAGAGGGCCAAAGCATCCAGTAACAAGCATAAGCAGAGGAATGTAAAATACGTGCTGTAGATAAGACGGAAAGTCATCCATTTGACAGATGTTTCTGATTAGCGTAGAATAGAGGATAAAGAAGTGTTCTGTCTCAGTCCAGTTGGGTTTTTTGAGGGTTTGGGGTTTTTTTAGAGACGTAGATTATTTTAACGAAGAAATCATTTCCACTCTTTCAAAAATGACGAGAGCATACTGAAGAAATAATGGCAATGCTTCACAAAAATTGTACAGTAATAGACTGTGCTCAAAAAAACACCTTACAGAACACAGGGACACTAACGATTTTGGAAGATGGCTATATATCCATTTACATTTGCTTTCATAACGATATTCCTCAATATTCAGCATTAGCACACATAGAAAAGCTATATTTCATGTGTAAAGAACCAAATTAGCTACAAGAAGCTGTTCAAGACTAAGCATCCTTTCTTAACCCTTGATTCTAAGAGTTACATACAAAAAAAACCCAAAAATTCCTGGTTACAACACTATTCACAGTACTTGCTTACAGTTTTGTATTTCCATTACAAGAAAAATGAAGCACATCCATAAACTTAATTATTTTAAAGGATGTCATAAATTTCCTACAATACAATTTTATAATATACTTGTGTGCTACTACTACTGAAGCAAAAAATGAAGGTTCCTCCTATGGCAAAGCATTGATTCAACATCATCCTGGGAACTCAAATAACACTTCTAATTCCATCTCCTTCGCCCCAACTTTTTTTAAAGAAACATTTAACTTGCTCTGAAACAGTTTTTATTTAGCCACCACGGTCTCTATCGCACTGTTGTTAAGCCAAGCCATGTTCCAAGTGTCCTTTCAGGACTAGCACAGCAGAATTCAGGCACAAGCTCCAAACTGTGCACTAATTTGTCACAGGTACAGCAGCATGCCTATGTCTAATTCAGATCAGACTTCTGCTGCAAAGAAATCTGACAATGAGACCATTGCTTCTGTTGTAAAGCTGAGGTGCTGCAGGAATACAAACAACAGTAAAGTCCCCGGCCTTCAAACATCTCAGACTACTACAACAAGAAAGCTTAAACCTTAATTTGCAGCAGTCATATGACACTTGTTAAAAGTAAAACCAGTAATTCTGCCTGTTACTGTTGAAAAGGTCTAAAGAATACCAGTTAAAAAAGCCCAAATCATCAAATTAAAATATTACAAATACCAGACATTTATCCACATTAATGCTGAATTTGTCATTAAAGTCCATACAATTTACCTTGTGCAGAAAGTCTGATAACCTAATTCATTTATTCAAGTTATTATTTCTAAGTAAAGATTAAACTAAGTAATTTCACGATTATAAGCCGCACCATTTTGACTAAAATTTTGGTCTGAACCCAGAAGTGCGGCTTATAATCAGGTGTGGCCAATACATTGATGAGGTTCAGAAATTTGCCAGCCCAGAAGTGCGAGCCCGCACAACCCCAAGCTGAGCCGGAGCCCGCCCGGCCCCAGCAGGGGAAAGGTGGGGCTGATCTGAGCCTGCACAGCCCCTGTGGGGGGAAAAGGAGGGCCGATCCAAGCCTGCCCGGCCCCAATCCGAGCCCACAAGGCCCCGGCAGGGGAAAAGTGGGGCCAATCCAAGCTTGCCTGGCCCCAGCAGAGGAAAAGTGGGGCCAATCCGAGCTTGCCTGGCCCCAGCAGGAGAAAAGTGGGGCCGATCCGAGCTCGCCCGGTCCCAGCAGGGGAAAAGCATCCTTGCTGTGAATAAAAGTGCAGCTTATAATCAGGTGCGGCTTATATATGGACGAAGACCTAAACGTTGCTGACACCTGGACGTGTGGCTTATAATCGTGAAATTACCGTACATCCTTTTCCCTGTATGAGGTGGAAAATGAGCTAAAAAACACCAAATCCTTAGTTACATTATTACAAAAATGTATTTTGAGATCAGGCAACATATATACACATGGTTTCTGTTGATGATACAAAAGCATAACATTTATATGGATAGATACATAAAATTTCAAGCAAAATGCACACATTACTACCGTAAGACACAACAGAAATATGAGGCATGACTCAAGATATTATATCTATAAATTGACTTATTTCTTGCACAAAACTAGCAAATACTGTGCAAGTAAAAACACAGTGTTGCTTGCTAAAGACACTGGTTAACTAAATACCCCTGAACTTGTACCAAAATGCATGACCCCATCCAGGATGCAGCATGAAATGCTAGCTCATGGTAGTCCATGACATACACCAGTATTTCCCCCTGTCTCAAGCTAGGAAGGACAGGGAAAGAAAACCAGTTTCCATATGCAGCCTTGAACATCACGTATCCAGCCTAGAACCATTTACAACCTGTGCTGATATCAGTGCAGCCTTAAAAGTACCAGGTACAAAGTTTAGAACAGCAAGGAGTGTTTGTATAAAACAGTAAAGTTTAAGAGTCCTTTTTTACTTTTGTCCAGCATAGTCTGGTTCCTAACAAATAAAATTTTGCAGAAAACATGCAATGCAACCAAGACCCTGTCTGGTTGAACTCCACGGAAGCACTCACAACAGTTTATACTGCTAAGAAGTGTCTTAGACTTGGAGGTGGGGGGGATGTTTTTTTGTTTCTTATTTCTTGTCACTAAAAACACAAGAATACATTGAAGATCTGCAAGTGGGATCTTCAAGAGTATTTAAGCAGATTTAAGAGCCCCTTCACCAATCAGATACATCAGAAAATTCCAGGGAAAGTGTGCTGATGGAATGACCACCTGAATGATACCTCAACTGGTCTACTCACACAACTTAAAAGAGCCATTAAAACACCAACACAAAGACCAACAATTCCATGACAGACATGCAAAACTTTTAAAAGCTGAAATACAAGCATCATATCTCTCCCCATTATTTCTGGATGGTTAGATCAGTATTCCACATTAGGAGGGTGACAAATTTTATTACTTTAGATTAAGTTTGACTCAATATTGAGATTATTCTCCAATTCTTCTGTGCTTACAAAATGTTTCTACAAACAGATGAACTTCCTGCTTGCCTTTGCTCTTCAATACTTTATAAACTTCTAAAGGATGTGAACTCTCTTCGATATTGCTATGGTAAGATGCCAGAAATTTGACATGAGACATGAGCCAAAAATTAACTTTTCAGAAGCATTTCCAAACCATCTGTTGAAGAGGTATTTAGAGTACAAAATAATTAATACCACCTTCAATAAAACACTAAACACACAGTAGTCTGGTCTTTCCTTTGCGCAATTAAAAATTTTGAAAGCATCAAACTACTCAGAACAGATTACGAATCATTTAAAATAATTTTACCTTTTTTAAGACACTATTAGGTTTGGGGTTTTTTTCTTAAACACAGCAGTACTGACTTCCTTGAAATTGCTGATTAGAACTTTAAATGAACAACTGTGCATACAAACTCGCCTTCAGGAGAAGCCAAAATCAAACTTGTGACCTTATCCAATGTAAAACTGTATCTAAATCAATAATGTCTTCACGGTTCTTAACACGAATATCCAAAAACAATGAAAGTGCAGATGGAAGCCATAAGCAAATTCAAGAGAGAGAAAAATTCCTCCTTAACTCGCACTTTGTCACAGTTGATTTATGATTCACAAACAAATTCCATACCTCAACTCTGCAAGATAGCAAGACTGGGGGAGAGAAGAAGCAGGTATATGCAGCCCCTCACACAGTGTTCACCTTTGAGCACATTATGCTCCAGGTATGTTTTATGTGCACAAGTCTATTGTACTGCTGTGATGACATATCCTGTGATTCATCAACTCCTTATAAAATGTCAATGAAGAGCTCCCAGAAATTCATTAATGCTGAAAAAAACTTGGTAATGGTTTTGACGTTACAAGACGGCAGTTCTATACTTGCAATGTACAAAATCCTGGAAAATAAGTTGTTCAAAACATGTTTGCCTACGTTTCTGAAGGAAACCGTTTAGTTTAATAGCCACAAAATAAACCCATATTTTATTTACTAAGATAATTTATGAATGCACATAAAATCTGGGCAATCATGAACTCTGAAAACTACCAGTACTCTTAGAAATAACTACTTAAGGATATTAAATACTAAGTAGGAGAGAGATTCATAGAGTTTCAGTAATCAGGTAAAATCAAAACTTCAAATTAAGAACACAGCTTGAATTATCTATTCACAAATAATCTAATGGGTTCTCCAAAACTCATTTAAAAAAAATTAAATAATCTATAAAGTATTTCAACTTCCAACAAGTCCTACTTTCCCCCCAAAGAAACAACAAATAATGTTTTTAAAGGTTGTAGCCCCAGAATAAAAGATGAGTGCCAATAAATTCGAATAAGAACATCATATAAATTCTTTTGATGTGTTTGCACTATTTTGTTACTGAGAAAGAGAAGGAGACACACTTGAGCTCAGTTTCATTTGCTTTCTAGGTTGTAGTCTTTTCTGTGCATAAGCACAGAGACTATACCTTTCTTCCCATACTGTCAATTTTGATCTTATCCTCTGTGTAATTTCCCAGTGGCTTTATTTTTGAAAGCAAGATTATATCAGGAAGAGAACTCAAAAAAGGTTCAATTAAGAGAGAGAATCTTTTTTTGCTTGTTTCTGGGGTTCAGTTCCAATGTTTTGTTCCCGTGCAATGTTTAGGCCAAACAGCTCTTCACATTCTAACTTTTCTTCTGACTTCTACTTTCCACCCATCCTAATGAGGATGGTCACATATTCTCATATGCTCAGAGTGTTGCTACAGAACAAAAAAATTGTGAATTTCTGCTTAGTTCCTTTACATCCTTTCATTTGTTTATTTTTTCTTCTAACATATTCAGTAAATTACTTCCCTTCCTTTGAATTCCAGTCATAACCTAGCCTATGATACTACCATGTTTTTCAATTCCAAAACATTGGCCCTTAAAATATTGCAGTATTTATAGACCTATATATATATATCTTGCATAAATCTCTGCATGTTGTTACTTGTAAGCCAGAAAAAATTTCCAGAAATTTCCATTAAGCTCCTTATTTCCTTACAAATATCTTCCCAGAATTACTCCTTTTCCCCAAAGAATATAAAACTCCAGCAGAAGTTGAACTGATCAACTTTCCCTCTCCCTGCTCAGTTGTTATCTCTTTTCTTACACTTGAAAACATTCAAGGCAGATGTTACTCTGCTATGTGTTTATGCAGCAATTACTGCTTTCAGGTGTACTCCAACACAATGAATGTGTCAACTGTTAAATTATCAACTCTAATTCAAAGAGGGGGAAAAAATGACCACAACAGGTGGTCCCAGATTTTGGGACTAGAGATCACTGAGCTGAAAACTGCCACATAAAAAGCATCTTTCTCTAGGATGACTCCTTAGTCCAGGGCACAGCTCCATCCATCCAGGTGCAGCTCTATATCCAAAGAGATTGTGCTGCCCTCCTGTGGTCCGTGAAGATTTTAAGATGCAGAAGTCACACACAGAACCAAGAAAAATTCAGATTCTTCACTTGAAAGACAGATTGCATAGATAAACATTACACTTTGAAGAAAGTAAAAAAGCCAAAATGCTGTTGCAGGGATATCAAAGTCTCCGGATGCCTCTGCCTGAAAGGACCGCTTAGGCTTTGTAGAGGGGACCGCATAGGCTTTGTAGAGGAAACAGAGAACAGCCACGTTAAAACTCAGCTGTCCCTCAGTTACCATGTGTAGAAAACAGCAATGTTAGGTGACCTACAAAAATACTGTAAAAACAGGTAAAAACCTGGTAAGTTTAAATCCTTGTGTTGATTACGCTACATAGGAAACTGAATTATGAATCTCTGGGATAGGGCAAATGGGTGACACAAAAAAGCTAAAGGCACAAGTTATCACTGATGTAACTGGATTTAAGTCTAACGACAAAACTTACAGAACAATCTTCAAATAAGCAGCGAAGACATTTTACAGCAAGAAATACCAGAATACTGAAGCAGATCAAATATCCCTTTTAAAGTCAAGATTGGTGCTACAGAAAACCAATTTAAATTTTACAGTAACTGGAGATACTAACATATTAGTATAATCTGGAAAAATATTAAGAGTAATGTCAACAACAATTTTGCTGTTTCTCCAATAGCATATCCAGACTATTTGGAGACAGAAAATTGTTAATTCCTCCTCCTCCTAAATCTTTGTAATTAATACAAATATGATAAATGTCATCACTGCCTTCTCTATGAAGTGACACTCTAGAACAGCATCACTCCTAAGTACACCTTACTGATCATTAAAGGATATTAATTTCTATATTTCTATTCCCTAAAAATACCTCTGATGGTGATTTTGAGCCATGTTCAAAAGAAAATGTCCTTTTGAATCATATTAATCATCTGGATATTTTCTGGACATTGTTCAAAACCATAACTACTAGAATGCTAGCATTCCTTCACTCCTCAATAGTAACCTTTCACAAAAAATGACCTGCATCTCCATGCTATGGAGTACTTAGTACAAACATAACCTCCAAACCTCTGGTTTGAGAGATGAATAATGTAACTTTTGGGGTCTGCTCACCCATGAATAAGGAACACAGAAATGTAAAATGGAGAAGGAAACTAGTAAACTCTACCACAATTATACCAGGAGTAAAAGAAAGACCAAATAGTTTAAATAAAACAAAGGGCAGAGTTACTTAACAGGCTACTTAACTTTATTAAAGATTTCTGGTTAAGATAAGAAAAATTAATTTAACAACCTTGTTAAAAAATATCTGCTATGCACCTAGGAGTTAATGTTTTTGGGATTTATGCCCTTCCACACGTCTAACAACTTTAGAGACAAAAAAGAAAAAACGTCACAGTCTAACAAATAAAATTACTTTATCTAGGGCAGATCATAGTCCAATTCTATACAGGTAAAGTCAGTTTAGGCCACTGACTGTCAAGTGCAGATATTTTGTCAAAGTTCCTCATGAATTAATCAAGAACATGCTTCAACTATCAGAACCAAGACAACTGTGACTTTACAAAACCAAATCATTATTAATTGTCTTCAGTGCTCAAGCTATAAATCTGTAAAACATTTCAACTTGCAACTGCAGTATTTCATTTTAATTCTTTAGTATATTCAGTAAACAAACACAAACCTCAACAGGACTAAAAAAAGCATGCACTGAACTTTATGTAGAGTATTCTACAAAACAAATCTCTCCAAAGCCTAATAAACTCCCAATTAACAAGGACTTGTGAACTTTGAAAATCATACCTCCAGGAATTAGACCTCATCAAAACCTGAACTTTTGTTGTAGGGGATATTCAATATGGAGCATTAAGGTTTCATATTCTCTGAGGGCTTACACTTACCCCACAAAGCAAGGCACTGAAACAAAGGTGACACTTCCCAGTGTAGCTATCATCCATATGAAAGTCCACCAATCACACTCACCACAAAAGGATATTACAGAGCAGGCCAAACACAAGGAGAATGTGTTCTCACTGAATCAAAATGCAGCTGTTATAACTTAGTATCATTCTTTCTAGTATAATTTTTAATAAGATACACTAGCAACTGTTGTTTTATCTTTGCAGATTTTTAGTATTTCTGAGGCTGTAGGCATGTCATTTAGATCAAAACATCACCTAAGAAAATGCAACCGACTTCAAGCAAACATAAAATGCTGAACTTGTATTCCTTACAATGCATATGCATTGATTTCATGAGGCAAGTGTCTTAAGTTGCAATGCAAGATGCAACCAGAAGTATTCTATCACCATGTGTTGAAAACAGGTGGAGTAGTATTTCCTTATCTCTTCCATGACCCATCCCTCATAACTCCAGGTTGGGGGGATAACCTCTGTTAATGGGCCAGCTGTTAAAACCAGGTGAGGCAGTTTTCTTCATCTCTTCCACAACTGTCCTTTGACCAGGGAAGTATCTTCTGCTAATGGGCCATTTAGTCTCACTGCAAGACTGATAAAATTACATCATCCCATTGTGGGATGATCCACCCAGAGGGAGGAGTCAAGCATTCCTACCTAGATAAAATCTGAGATTTGGAACATCAGGGCAGCCTTTTTTTCCACTGGATTCCCAGAGGAAGGCCAGGCTCATCTACGCCATCACTGGACCTTCAGAAAAAAAACTACACCCTTCTCCAGGATCATTGCTTCAACAGAACCACATCTGTTACTGCAGGAGGACTGTAACCACCATCGAATCTGACTGCTACCAACACCCTGACTGACGGAGTGTCAGGTTGTATTTTGACTCTGTGGTTTTTCTGTATTATTGCATTTTCATTTTAATTTTCCTAGTAAAGAACTGTTATTCCTATTCCCATATCTTTACCTTAGAGCTTCTTAATTTCAAAAATATAGTAATTTAGAGGGTGTTTACATTCTCCATTTCCAGAGAGGCTCCTGCCTTCCTTAGCAGACATCTGTCTTTTCAAACCAAGACAGCATGGGAAACAGCTATGTTTTCAAAGAGTATTCATTTCAGTAAATCATTGTGCCTAAAGATCATTACTACATACTAATTTAACTTCAACATATAATAGCTTTGCCTCCTGTCTTCAAATAGGCATTATAAAAACATAAAATAATTAACTCCCTTCCCTGTTTTGCTTGGTAACCCAAGACAGTCTCAAAAGAAAAAAGGGAGGAAGAGCATGGTAAGTTATTGAGTTAAACCAGAAGATTTTTTTTTTGTTGAAAAATTAGTAATTGCATTCAAACTTCCATGAAAATTGTCCTCAGACCAACTGCCCAATGTTATATCCCTGAACAGTCAAAAGAACCTAAGAAGCCACATATGAAATACAAAGTTTTGCAAGAATACCCTTTTTAAGGCAAGTAAAAGAAGATATACCGGTGTTGCCTATATTACAAAAATGAGAATTTTTGCCTTCTCTTTGCTACTGAAAATTATTTACTTCTCGAGTATGTATCAAAAATATGAGGGAACCTGGCTGTATTACAATCACAAGTTTTCCAGATCTTGAACTGCAAAGTAAAATGCACACATAAATGTGGTTTAAACTTATTTAAATGAGTGCAGCAAAACTGTAACTTTAAGGAGAAGTTAATGAGAAGCAGCTTCAGTTGAGCTTCCCTTGGACTGTTACACCCATGTGGCTTGCAGGCAAGGAGCTCTCTGATATGGAAAAATCAGCTGAAGAAGGATGAGTTCCTGCTTCAGAATGCCTCAGACACTGAAGTAGGCTAAAACACTATTAAAAAAATCTTCAAAGTCTTTCAAAAAGTTCTGACAGCTTGAAAGGGAAATAAAGAACTTTAAAGGATGTCTTTTAACTCTTTTTGTTTTACAGAATAAATGACTGTCTGGATTTAATTTTAAAAATACAGTTGCTTTTAACTTTTAAAGTTAAATGCAAAATTTGCATCTCTTGATTAGCGAAAGTGTTCATAAGATGTCAGATTCCCTAAACCATCCCTTATTTTTAAGTATAATGTATTCTCAACTTGGAAAGCATCTTTCCTGTCAAAATATTCAAAAGGTAATACCAATATAAAAAGCATAACAAAAAAGAGACCTAGCCTCACAAAAAAAAATCCCAGAAACAACCTGGATATATTGAATCAATTCTGACAATTTCAAATAAAATAACTCTGCATCTAATACACCATTTATTCCACAATTATAATATTATTCAGTTCTATGAGCTATTACGAACAACTTTAATATGGACACAAAGTCACAAACTTTTATGTTAGTTAGAAGATAATTACATCATTAAATGCTGTTCCTTTCATTAAAACTAATTTTGTTTATGATGAGAGTTAGAAAATTCTCAAAATTTTCTTCTTTTTCTGTTGAGGGGACACACT
This sequence comes from Catharus ustulatus, assembly GCF_009819885.2. Lineage (NCBI taxonomy): Eukaryota > Metazoa > Chordata > Aves > Passeriformes > Turdidae > Catharus > Catharus ustulatus. Next base: position 23,864,650 of record NC_046225.1, on the reverse strand, counting down.
ACATTAAAGTATCCTTTACTTAACAACAGTTCTGGAAGCTGAAGCTGACACTGATCCTTCAGGACTGTTGTTTGGTATCCACCAAGACTGTTTAATCAAAACATCAGGTAATTCCATAGAACTGGAACGCTATGCTCTCTGTTACTGTTCCACTCCATGTTATTCAAAGTTTCAAAGATGTTGCTAAATTACAAATGCAAACATTGTTTTACTCTGTTAGTAGATACCATTTCATGCATATTGTTACTGAAATGATGGTTCATTTCAGATGAAAGAACACAAATAAAGCATTTCTTTTAAGTTCTTTTACTTCCTGCTTAACAACTATTTCAACTCATGAGAAAAGTAGTAAGAGTTTGTAAGACTGTAGGTCAATTACCTCTCATTCTTGAATTTCACAGTTGGATAAAAAGAGTCACTAAATAAAAAGCTGTTTTAAAGAAAAAAATCCTGTTTTTAGAAAAGTCTCTTTTTTTGTTTCACAGTGAACACAATGTTCGATGAAAAAATATGACAGTACCAAAGTCTTCTATGTCCATATATCCTCAGAGTAATAAAGGTCCAGAAGGGTTATCACCGTCCAACCCTACATTCACACACTTTGCCCCTCCCTTTAATATGTTTGGGATGAGCCTAATGGAAAGCACCTCTAATCATATCCAGCCAAGCTTATCTTAATATCCACAAAGCCTTTGCAGTGAGCAGGAAATGAACCTGAAGACAATGACTCCATTCCAACACACAGGACCAAGAACACAAGCAAAGACTCCATGACTGACTGAAGTTCCAAAAAGGAATAAAACCCCCTTTCTAACGCTGCCTAAAAAAACCAGAGAAGATGTTGCATTTCTTAGCTGGTCATAAATTAAATACAATCACCTCTTTCCCGAACCTCACGTATAATCAGCAGTAGCACAGTATTTCCATTCAATAAGCCCTTTTTTCCAAAATTTTCAGCCTTTGCTCAAAATTTTCAGCCTCTGCCTTGCTAGGGAAGAAATGAAAACATTTCCTATGATGACATACATCAATACAAGGAAATAATCACATGATATATCTCATTTTCCTTCTGTCTCATTGCGACCACCTACACTTTTATATTCTGGTATCTCTTTTTACTCTCTGTATATACTAACAACCACAATAATTTTATTCCTATGGAAGGTATCTATGGATGCCTTTACTTCTATGGAAAACTCAACACAACCAAGCACTGAGTTTGGTTTTTGGGTTGTGTCAACTGCTGACCGAAACCAAGGCCAATCTTTTGTTCCCAGTTTGCTCATCAGATGTTGATGACCTGAGAGAAGTAACATCACCATGTGTGGTCACATACAGACTGAATTTTAAAACAGATTTAAATTGCTTACCTGACTTAGCTCAAACATAGAGAAAACTGGCATATTTTCTTATGAAACAGCTAAGTAGCTTCACCAGAAGAAGATCCTATTAAATACACACACAGGCACACAAACCCTCACCTTCCCCAGGACTGACTGCAGAAGGAAGACTGGTCCAGTCTAGGGTCCAGTTGGGGCATGGATGAGGAGAAAATTTTGCTTCAATTCCATTTTCCTTCATGAAAGGAGGAACAAAATAAATTAAGACCCTTTACCCACTTATGATGGTATCAAAATTCTCACTAAATTGAATGGCATTAGATCAACCTGCAACACTGTCAATCTCAGTGAAACTGAACAGCCAGATGACTCTACATTATACAACATTCAAATTATGTATTTCTCTCATTCTCACAAAAAAGCCTTGCTATTTTGTTTTTAGGAAATGCTGTCAGCTTCTATGCAAAAAATACTGAGTTATGGAACATGATGGACAGTTTTCTTTAACAAAACTCATTAGAGTTCCCAGATGTTCAAAGCTTTAATCAAACATTAAAAACAAAAATAAAGAACCCAATTGAAAAGGATAATGAAGCCAAACATAAAAGCAATAGCTTTTTGTCATTCTTTATATAAATAACATTAAAAGATAAACACAGTATTGCAATTCAAAAAAGAAGTTACAGTAATTTCATGAATACAAGCCGCAGCAATTTGACAAAAATTTTGGTGGAAACCCGGAAGTGCGGCTAATAGTCGGGGGCAGCTAATCTGTGAATAATTTTCTGACATTTACAACCCCAGATGTGCCAGCCAGGGCGCCGAGCCAAGCACCTGCCAGTAAAAGCCGGCATTCCGCGATTGTTACAGTGTTACTGTGTTGCCCTGGCTCCCTGCAGGCAGCACGGGGGGCGGGGAGAGAGGCGGGAGAGCTCTCTTTCCTCCTCTGCCGCAGCCCGGGGGGGGGGGGGGGGGGGGGGCGCCGCCATTGCCGCGGCTCGGGGAGCTGACGGGGGCCCTGCGCCGTGATTGCCGCAGCCCGGGGAGGACGGGGGTGGGGCGCGCCGCCATTGCTGCGGCCCGGGGAGGAGGGGGGGTGCTCTGCCCCCGCCCTCCGCCGCCGTGGCGTGAGCGGGCCGCTCTCTCCGTGCCCAGCCGGCGCCGCGGCGCGAGCGAGGCACTCTCTCCGTGCCCGGCCTGCGCCGCGGTGGGAGCAGGGCCGGGGCGAGCAAACCCAGAGGTGGCAGCCAGCCCCGAGTGGCAGCGCCGGGCTGGGCCACCTGGCCCCATCAGCAGCCCCTAGCGGCCCGAGCCTGCACAGCCTTAGTTGAGCCAATAAACCCCCGCCATGCCGCGGTTCTGTTACTATTTGGCAACTTTGTTGCATGCGGGTCCTCGCTGCGAAAGACAGAGCGGCTTATATTCAGGTGCGGCTTATTTATGGACAAAAACCGAAATATTTGCCAACACCCAGAGATGCGGCTTATACTCAGTGCGGCTTGTATTCGTGAATTTACTGTACTTTGATTATTCAGAATCATTGATAGGGCTCCAGCAGTCCTATCTTTGCTTAAATCCTAGTATCAATCAAATATCAGAAGAGAAGAAAAAAGTAGAACCACTTCTAAGTCAATGCGTATAAGATTTAAGACAAAGGGTATTAAAGCCTGTCAAAATTAGCTTGCACAATTTTAATAAATTCTACTTACTCCAAATCAGGCAAATATGGCCATAAAAATAACTAATTAAAAAGCTCAAATTACCATTAACTTAGTCATGGTTGGCCTCGGACCACCTATAAAATGACTGTCTTCATTATCCTCTTCCAACTCATCAGGGACTGAAGTGGAGTTCTGCAGCTGTTCCTCAGGAGGAGACATCAACTCTGGAAGCTGGAGAAACTCCATGTTGCATTTGCCTGCAGCTTTCTTTACTCCAGGTACTTCTTGAACTCTTCGATACCAACTGGCTATCAGTGGCAAGTTTACCAGATTTTTGCCTTGTTTCTTGCTGGAAACCTAGAATAATAAAATGAGAAGATTAGTGGCTACTGTAAATTTCTTGCTACAAGCCACCAAAAGGCTCAAACTACAGAAGCAAGCTCAGCTCCATGCTGAGCACACGCACTCACAGCATGATGGCAATACAAAAATCAGCTGGTTCAGAGCTTCAGGAGCAATTGCCAGTTGGCCATTTAGACTATATCTGCAATTCCCACTTGCTTAATAGGATGAAAAGGTTTACATGACCAATTTTAAACATAATTTCAGGCAGTAACAGGAAAACTCCATATAAAAAATCCTCTTAAATATGTGCTATTTCCTAACCCAGGAATGATTAGTTTTGGTTGGTTGTCAGACAAAAAAACCCAATGAAGCAATTTGCCATAAATACTGAACTCCAAGCATGACATTATGGTACCTGAATGGTCTTTCCCAGAAGTATCTCTTAAAAGCTCATCCACCAACAGCTCTTTTGCTGGGAACTACAAGCCTGAAATACCTTAGACTATGTGGTAACAGGCATACATTACCCCTTGTCTTTACTCAAGTCTTTGCACTACATCTGTGGCTTTTTAAAAACTAAAACTGAGTATCTTTTTAAATCATGTATTAAGTTCATATTTTTATACAGTAACAGCAACTAGTATATTTTTCTGAATTAAGTGTATGTGATTAACAGTTAATGTGGTGTCCAATACAAACTAGTATTTTAAATGTAAAAAATTAAATAAAAACATTTCTTAAGTAAGAATATGTTGCACATATTAAAAAAATATATACCCAAATAACTTTTTAAGATGAAGTCCAGCTACTTTAAAAAGGATGCATTTGATGAAATTAAAAACTTTTGTTTAGATTCCCAAACGTTCTAGAACAATGGAGATTGTCCTCTTACAGGAGAGGCAGTGAAGTCTCTTTAGAAACACTCAAAATATGACTAGACATGATCCTGGGCAACTGGCTCTAGCTGACCCTGCTCTGAGCAGGGTGGTTAGACAAGATGAGCTCCAGATGTGACTTCCAACCTCAATTACTCCAATTTCAACTATTTTGTGATGCTGTGCCTGCTTTAAACAGAAAATTAAAATTCATTATTGCATGAACAGGTAGAAAAGGCCATGCAAAACCAACATTCTTCCTGGATTTGTCCGCAGTGTGGAAATAGAAATTGGTAAAGAACGCTTGAAATGACATGAAATTTGAAACAGCTCTCCTGCATGCTGTGTTTATAATATGCTTAGGGTAATCACAAGTAATTAGCAATAGCTAACGCAGCAAAAGAAGGATGAACTGCATAACTTTAGTATCTAATTTCATATCCTAATAGTAACAAGGGCAAAACCACATTAATTCAGTTAAGGAAGAAGTCTTTTGGAAAGCAATTCTAAGAGGCACTGTTACACTTGTTATCAAGTGTTCTAAATTGTATTTTAAAAAGTGAATAATGGTTTTTCTCAGATGAGGAATGAGCTTTTGTTACACTTCTATTAATTTTCAACAGTTACAACTAATAGAAAGCACAACAAAGGTAACCTCAATGATAAGAGCAATGAAATGAGGTAATGAAAAACAACCCTTCAGCTTCATTATCTTACTTTTGGTAATTATAATTACAATCAGCTAGTCAGGTCTCCTCATATTAATAGGATGATATTTTCCAGACACATACTCACTTAAGATTTCATTATTATTCACACCCTTAATTCAAAGTGGAACTACAACGACAGTGGATTTTTTAAACACAATCCAAGAAGTCCAGTTATACAAGTGACAAATATCACTTTCATACAGAATTAAACTCTGGGGCTTCCATCAACAAGAACAGTACCCACTCACTGCCTGCAAGAAGTTTTCAGATGCGAGTTTTTCAATTTTGAAGACAACTGGGCATCAAGGTATAATTACTTAGAAAATGATCATTCACCAGAGAACAGAAATAAACAAACATTATCCCACAGCTCTTGTAAATTAGGTAAAAATAAAACCGAAAGACAGGTTTTCAGGGCAATCCTAGGTGTGAGCTAACATAAGGGTACTGTAAAATACCTAGTCCACAAGCTGCAGAACACCAGGGCTCAAAGGTAACATATAAAAAGTCAATAAATACAGAATTCTCAGCTGCTCACAGTACATTCACAGAATGATTCCAACTACATTGCTGATATCACTCTAAAAGTTATGCTCTTATTTAAAAAGGTCTTGGAAAATCAAAGGTTGAAATACATTAAAGTTTTTTAAATAGTAAGAAAACATTTTGCCTTACTACTTTTGTTTAGTATCATCCATACAGAAGTTGCTGTTCACCTCCAACTATGTAATTAGCAAAACAAACAGAGCAGATGTGAATTCAGAAGCTTTTCTGTAAAATAACTCATCATCTCAATTCAAAGGTAGCATATTGCTATCATCATACAGAAATCCACTGAGGATTATGATACTGGTTAAAGACGTTATAAAGTGGACATTTGTCACAACATTTGATAGTCATTATCTTAATTTTTGAGATTGTTATCCTCAATCTGACTAACAGCATTTTCTCCAGGAATTCAATTTGTTTTCAAACACCATAAGGGGAATTTGGCAAACCAACTCGCAAAATCAAAATGCAAATGTTCCTAGAACAGACATCAGCTTAGCTATAAATCTCACAGAGTAACTGCAGGAATAGAACTGTAGGAGGCAAACTCATCGTATCATTTTACTGTGATGGGAAATAAAGACATAGTCATAATTTCCTTAAATCCCTCCTGTGCGTTTATCCTCATAAAACTAAGTACACAGATTGTGCTGAGCAAGGCTCTTGCATAGTCTTGCCAAAGAAGTTTTTCCCACTGTAGAACTAGTTTTTAAGTTGAGGTCAAGTCACCTGCACTAATATTTTTAAATTATTATTTTCTGGGTAAATTGGTGCCAAAATACATTGGTATAATATTTAAACTGCTAACAGTGTTTACTAACCATTGATATGTTCTGTATCTAGAAGTAACTTTAGTGACCTCACCAATCCCTGTTTTTTGTGTTTGTACAAAAACAAGACAGATCCTTGATTTTGGGTTAAGATCACATTGTAAACACTACAGTATGTTTCAAATTAGCATATATTACAACTTTCAGGTTCTTTAAAAACATACATGTACACTAGTTAATATCTGCAGAATTTGTCAGCTTACCAAGAACTGATGGATGCATGGCAAAAGCACTAGATCTGCCACAGTAAAATAAAGCCCTTCTGCAAAAACGTGGTCCAAGAGCGGAAGGTCAGAGGTTTTTGTTCTCCTGATGTAAGGGGCCTCCCTGTTGACTGCATTTGGTACTTCCTGAGCAAGTAGTTTAGAGAAAGCTACACTCAGCTCCAAACTTGAAGGTGGATGCTCATGGACTTCCCCTGCTGCTTCTTCAAGCTCAGGCACTCCACTCTTGGCACCTGCCTTCTGCTGTTGAAGTTTCTGCCTTCGAATTTTGTCATCGTTATGTACTCGGACAGGTTCTCCAAGCTTCCTTTCAAACAGTAAAATGTCAGGAGGAATAGCCTGGCAGTGCTCAGGAGAGCCTGCCAAAAATCTTTCAACAGCCAGAGGTATGCTGATCTCACACAGCCTGGTCCACTGGCTCACCTGTCAAATAAATGTACATAATTAATGTCTCTACAGAAAGAGAAACTAAAGCCAGGGTAACTTGTGGCTACATTGGTTACTCAATCACTTCAAGCAAAGGAATTGCAGCTTTAAATACATTCTTTGTTAATCTTAGAAACTCAGATATTTCTGTATTGCTTTTATAACAGCAGAGTTAGGAAGCTAAGTCGTACATATAACAGTTATCCAGTATAGCATGTTTTTATTTCCTTATTATTGACATAAAATTAGGGTGGTTGTGTAACTCATAAGAAACAAAGCTGTGAACTGAATTGAAGGCACAGTAATCAATGGCAACCATGGAAATAGCAATCATGCCAGGCTGGAATTCAGCCTCCTGAGAGGCATGAGGAAGGCAAGTCTAGATGGATGAGCTGCCAGATGAGTAAACTGCTACATGATAAATGGGCTGGCATCTCAACTCAAAGGGTAGTGTTGGTTAATAGTTCACACTCTACCTGAAGGCCAGTCTGGAGTGGAAATCTTTAAGGGTCTATGCTGAGGCCTATCCCATTTCATCATCTTTTCCTGGAGAAGGGAGATGGAATACACTCCCATCAAGGATGACAGGGAATTGAGAAGAGCAGACAACAAATTCCCAAGAAACTCCAAGGTAGAGCTGCTATTCACATGAGCCTGCACAGACTAGAGAATGATCTGAGAGAACTGATATGAAACTCCGAATATTCCACACCTAGGAGGGACTTATACCCTGGAATGATACAGTCTAGGGCCTGGCCAGGTAGCCACTCAGCTGAAAAGACACAGGACAACCTGATGAGGATAAGCTAAACAAAAGCGACCTTGACAGTGAAGGTTAACAATATACAGTGCTCTTGAAATCAAAATTAGAACTAAGAAAATTACAGTAAGAAATTAGGATTTCTTAGTTTACTTCAAATTTTATAACTCATTTATACTGCTAGACATGAAACAAAGATTTGACCTACTTTTTAACATTAAGGTTCATTTTTGAGTGAAAAAAGGAGTATCTTCAAAAATAATTATTTTTCATCTTTGTGCCAAAAATAAAGGTACTTCACCATAGAGGAAACCACATTTTTAAATTAAGTTAAAAAGTTTAATTAAGTTTTTTACTAAAAGAAGTTACTTGACATCAATATTAAGAGTCTACTTCAGAGCATTTAATACTTATTAAAAAACCAATCAATGTATCTAAGAGAGAGAGACACACTCACTTCTGCACAGGCTTTTAAGCAGGTCTTCTTAAAGCCCAAGAGTGCCAAAATATCCTTTTTAGATGGATCTGCCTCGAATGTTTTCTGTATTATATGTCTTAAGACCACAGAAAGCCCAGCTCGGCAGAATTTGTCATCTTTCACAACAACAGCAGGTAAACTGCAGCTCTGCACAACCACTGGAAGCTGACATCTGGAGATTAAACGGACCTCAAGATCACCAACAAGGTTTTTTGTCACACACTGATCACCCACGTCTTCACCAGTCGGCACTAAGAAAACTTTAAATAATTTGCAGTCACAGTAGGATAGTAAAAACAGTGAGATAGACGTATGAAGAGGAAAGATACTATCTCTGTACTGATGAGAAAAAGCCAAATATAAATGTTCTTCAGCAACATTATCTTTCATCTTCTTCCTGAGATGAAGTTCCTGAAATAGAAGTCAGAGTACAACATTCATAAAAGAATACAGATTTTTAAAAAATAATAATAAATTCAAAGCTCTGGTTTTTCCACTATCTGCTCCAACTGATTTTAACATAAGACAGTACTAAAGACATCCTGCCTGAATAATTTGCAGGCCCTTTTTTGAGAGAAAAGAATGATTTCACATCTACACGATCTCTTCACATACTAGATTGTGAATAGGAAAATTATCTCCTTTTTTTTTTTTTTTTTACATTTTAGCATATTTCTGACATCAAACAAAACCTGAAGAAAATATTTAATTTTAAATTTTTAAGTTCATAAACATTTTAGAGCAAGGCGTTTGGGGTTTTTTTACATTAAAATCTCCCACAATATTAACCATGCATTATTAAAAAAAAACAAGTTCCTGAGCACATATCTACAACAATAATACAATACAAACATCTGTCTTTTTGTAACTGCTAAAAGACATTTATAGCAGGTATTTAGGCCATGGGGAATAATATTGGCTTCTGTATTAAAAATCAATCCAGAGTTGGGTGAGATAACTGAAGGACTCACAAAGAAATAAACATTCATCGCGTGGATACTACATGAACACTTCAAATACACAACTACTTTAGAACTTTAAAGCAGCCAAAGTCATTAGTAGCAAAGCTGAAATTAATATCTTCTCATTATATTAAAAACTCAAATAATTTTCCTTACAGTGGGTTGAAAGCTACATTTTTCCTACTACAATATTCCACAGGAGTTTAACATAAGACACCAATGCAGTAATTTTTCTGCTCCATCATTCAGCAGCATTCCCTTACAGATGACAGGTGGCACTGAAAAGCCTTAGACACCAGATGGCCCTCTTACAACGAGCATCACAGACCAAAGCTCGAGCACAGCGAGGAAAAGAAATTTAAACGTTGCTAAGAAAAGACAGAATAGGGTTTTATACACATATGTATAAAGCACGAGTGGCACTGGAACAGCATCAGCCATTCACATAACTGTCTAGATTAATAAGGTCTTTGCACAATTCCACGAACATGCTGCAAGTATTGTAAAAAATAAAAAAGTTTTCATTTGATACATCTTGATTATTTATTTTTTTCCATGTAGGCATACATCACACTTACTAGTTTACATTACCTACCACAGGGCCAAATCAATTGCCCAAAAAGAGGGAGTGGAAAACAAAATCAAGTCCACCTGACATTAAGAACATACTAATGTCTGTTACAGCTAAACATTTTTAACCATTAAATGACAAGAACAATGGCTCTGAGTACTGTTGCTTTTCTTTAATAAGTCTTGACAGCATGGAAGTTGAGACAGACTCTATATCCCAAGTGCAGCTCTTTGGTAGAAATCATACAGTGAAGGCACTGCCAGAGAGGTAAATCTAGAAGAGTTACCACTACCATATCACATCCATACCTTCTAGCATTTAAACTCCTATTCTCGACTACAGTACCTCTTTCAATATTAAGAAGTACTCCTGTATGCATTTGGGTTATTATTTTTGTTTTACATGGGAACTCAAAGAGCTTACAAGTCCATCTTTTGCTGGGCATGCAAACCACTCAGACATACATATTAACCTCATCACTCCATTTTTTCTTCTAGTTGATGCTCCTGGAATCAATCAGCTATTTTGGTCATTTTCATGCAATGCAAAACCGTTAAATATTTTGGTAAACTCTGACAAGGTTTCTACTTCCAAAGTATATTTTTCTACAGTTTCCATTTATTAATCAGCCATTCTTACAATCTATTTTTTAAAATTCCTTACAAGTAATTTTAACAAAATGGGCTTCTGTAATGACTGCAACTTGTTACATAGGTCATTCGAATATCAAAGCATTCAGTCTGGATTTATTTAAATTGTTAGTTATTGCAAAAATTTGTGTCCCTCCACTACACCAGTAACTGAACATCTCCCAGACTTTCCTCTCAAAGAGCCTTGCAAGGTGGAAGTTTCCTGGGTTCCTGTTAGACATGTGAAAAAGCAAAAGCACAAAAAGAGTTTTAGTTCAGTGTCACTGAAAATCTATTCTAGGGCAAGCCAAAAATTCAGACATTTTTCCTTAAGGGCTTTGTTGTTTGTTTGGTTGTGAGATTTTGGGTTTTTTTAAGGTCAGTCAGTGACAATGAAAACTACAGTCAGGTTAATTTTATTCTCAAATCTCTCACAGAAGAAAAACTAAACCTGTCCAGGAGTTCTGCCTATAAGTGACTTTATCTCTGTTTCCTCATTATTTTCTGTGAAAAGAAAGGCCTTCTTGAATCATCACTTCAACTGAGCTGTACACCCTTGCACTGACAAACCCCAACCCTCTCCTATATTTTATTTCCAAGAATTCCTTCTAACATTTTGTCTCTAAGCACTGACATTATAAAGTCTCTTCCTATATTTTTTGTTTCCAGTACAGGTGCTTTTCCACAGTTTTAGCTCTGCAGAGTTAATATTCCTTGTATATTTATGCACAGATTTTCAATTCAAAGACTGAACAGCCAGCCTGGTTGCCTATTCTCACTTAAGTATTTTCACAGTACTACTATCTATCCATTAAAGGTGTTTATTAATCTCTTGGCAGCTTACTGAGACAAAAGCAGACACATACACAATAAAATGAAACGTGCAATACAGAACCAACCAAACCTAGTAAGACATTGCACTATTTGCTCATAGTACTTTTTCCCAGCACTTTTTTCCTCTAATTAGACCATGAATTCTGTGCCAAGAGATGAATTTTTATTCTATTGGCCACATTTACAGTAGACACTGTTTGAAAGAGAGAAAATGAAAAGCAATGGTCAATACAAGATCTGCACCACAACTTAAAAGACAAAGATAAATAATGCTGCCTGTCTGGTATAAAAGACACCTATTTAAAAATTATAAATTTTATGTAACTTTCACTAGCTATGCTGTTTTTTACCATTTTCTATTCCCTTTCAACATGCACTAAAGTTAAATTAGTTTCACTCAGGTGCCCTGTTAACAACGTAATAAAGAAAATGGCTGCTTTAAAAGCGAAGTGCTTCCCATAAAAATTAAAGACAATTAAATAAGTACATAAACATCCTCTTCCTTTTTGCCCCATCCATTTGTCGATTACTACACCCTAAAACGGAACTTTTGTTAAGCAGGCGCATTAACATTTGAGAAATGTTTAATATAATGCCATTTTAAAACGTGGCAAATATTTAACTTAGTGCAAAGTATTACTTGTGCTCTAAGGCACAAGACGATCCATTTACTGGATGCGTTTAGGGTCACCCCTGCACCCTCAGGGAGCTGGGGGAAGCACAGAAGAGCTTCGGAGCCAAGCTTCAGGCGGGTCTGCGAATAAAGTGAAAGTTGCGGGCGGGCCATGGGGGACACAGCGGGGCCGCGGGGGACACAGCCAGGATTCAGCACACGCCTGAGCTCAGCGACTGCAGAGAGCGACAGCACCAAACCAGAACTCTCTCGCAGACCCGCTCCCCAAAGCCTCTGCTCCCAGCTGCTCTCGGCCCCCAGGCAGCACTACCAAACCAGCCCCAGGACGGACTTTTCTACCACCACCCTCCCTTCATGCTCCCCTTTCTCCCGCTCCTTTTCCTTACCCCGGCCCGGCCGCTTCCGCCCCGGCTCCGCCCCTTCCTCCCCTTCCTGCACCGCCCCGGCCCGCGCGCACCGCCCGGAACTGCCGCGCGCGGCCCGCCGTGCGTGGGGGGACTGCGGCGGTGGCGGACCTTCCTCCTCCTCCTCCTCCTCCTCCTCCTCCTCCTCGTCCTCCTGCTGCTCGTCTCCGGTGAGACACCAGCGGGCGGTTCTGTGGGGCTTGGAAGAGGGGGGTTGTGAAGAGGAAGAGAGGAACGGGAAGAGGAAATGTGGGATGGGAAGGGGGAAGAAAGAGGGCGATTGGGAGGAGGCAGAGAGTGATTGGGAGGATGAAGGGAGAGGGGAGTTGAGAGAGGACAGAGGGAGTTTGGCAACAGGAAGAGTGAATTTTGGGCTTAGGAGGGGAAGAGGGGTTGGGGAGGGAGAGAGATTTAGGAGGAGGCAAAGGGGATTTGGGAGTGGGAAGGAAGAGGGAGATTGAGAGAGGGGAGAGGGGTCTGGGGAAGAGAAAGAGAATTTGGGGCGGTGTGGGAAGAGGAGGTTTGGGTGCGAGAAGAGGCATTTGGGACGAGAAAAAAGGAGTTGGGAGAGGGCAGTAAGGGTGGGTTGGGGTGGGAGAGACAGGGTGTTTGGCAGGAGGGAGGAAGAGGGGAGCCCTCAGGCACGCTCTTTCCCTCGGACCCGGGTGAGCTCTGGGTGTCCGGAGGGAGCGCCTGCCGCGCTGTCCCTGCGGGACACGACGGTACCGCGGCCCTGTGGAAGTCCGTGCGGAGCAGTGATGGTTGTAGGAGGGTTTTATTGTTTTGAGCATTCTAAGGCGTTGCTTTCAGATGAGATGCCTTTCCTTCGTTCATAAAAAGAAATCCCAGGGAGAAATTTGCAGCAGGTAGGTTGCAGAGAGTCACGTTGTGGCTTGAGCGTAACTGTTTCAGAAATTCGTTTTTAACTAAAGTTTGCTTCTTTTTCTGAGATTTTGCCAAGAGGATGATACCCAGGCATTTGTACACTTGATAAGTTTCACTGTAGACGATTGAATAAGGCTAAGGTGAAAATAGTAGTGGAAGTGTACTCTTTTTATCAGTGGCTTAAGGAAACATTTTCAGGTCCATTTTCTGCAGAGTACTGAAGCTCAGTGGTAGCAAGGCTTAGCACATCTCAGTTGTGCCAGTACAATTATCACAAAATACCCTGAGTTGAAACGCACTCAGAAGGCTCATGCGATTTCAAAGGATTCACAAGGAAAATACATTACCACTCCTGCGTGGAACAAGTGTGTTAGTGACAGCAGACATAGATAAGGATCAAATAGTTGATGTCTTTTTTTGCCACAGACTTGGCCTGTGAGGTCTCCTAAGGCCATTTGCCACAAGGCAGAGCTTAGCGAGAGCAGGAACTACAAGTTGTGGAAGAGGGTTGAAGCAGTATTGTTTCTCTCATAAGACTGTGGGTCCAGGCAGACTGCATCTAAGGGTGCCAGCAGCTGACAGGGTCTTCACAAAGCTGCTTTCTGTCATCTTTGAAAGGCCATGAGACTGGGAGAGATCCCAAAGACTGGAGAAAGGCAAATCCTATGCTTGTCTTCGTAAAGGGCAAGAAGGACAAGCAAAAGAACTACAGACTGGTCAGCCTCATTCCTTCCTCCTGTGGATGGATCATGGAGAAAGCCATTTGTGGCATAAGAAGGAGAAGGTAGAAACTGAGAAGAGCCAGATCTACCAAGGATAAATCATGTCTGATCAGTTGGTTTGTCCTTGTGACTAAATGGCTAGATATGAAGATGGAGAGAGTGTAGGATACCATCTGCTGTGGGCTTAGGGAAATATAATGGAAGCTTTAATTTAGCTGAGGTTATTATTGGAAAGATAGAGCCGGTCTTTGTACTCACATGCACAGTGGGAGAATGATAGACAGCACAAGTTAAAACCTCCAATTCAAAGCAAGAAAATGAGGACAGTGAGGCATTGTGACAGGTTGCCCAGATTTTTGCTTTCCTGTCTTTGGAGATTTTCAGGATCCTACTGGAAAAGTCCTGAGCGTACTGGTCTGAATTCAGTGTTGATGTTGCATTGAACAGGAGGTTGCATAAGGTGACCATGTGGGGTCCCTTCCACAGGGAATGATTCTGTGATTCTTAAATAATTCACTGTTTCTGTGGAGAAAACAGCAAATATAAGGCATTAGTGTCATCTTAAAAATACTGCATAAACTGGTTACAGTGATACTGACTGGAATACCAATTTAAAAGTATATGATAAAATATTTTGTAGAATAGAATGTAAAATTAAGGATGCCAGTACTAGTAACTCCATGGCAGGAGATCTTATACGTGTCTTAAAACATTCTTTGAAGAGGATGACAAGGAAATTAGAACTGATTAATACAATTGTTCTCATTAATACAGTTATCCAGACTACTGAAATGCATGAGTTTTGAAATGTCCCTTGTGGAAAGTAACTGAGAAATTATGCTGTCATAAATCAAGTGCTGTTTAAGATACTGTAGCAAAAACTGAAAATGTAAGTTAGTTTTTTCCTGCTTTTAAGATTTTCCTTCATCTGCTTTCTTAAGACTCATCAGATCTGAAAGTGGCCTGGAAGAAGCATTATTGGTAAATAAGCAAAACCTGCCACTGTCACTGTTAATAGATGTAGTCAGGAAGAGGGTAAATTCTGAGGAACAAAAAGATCCAAAGGGACAGGGAAAAGTGAGTTGGTTTCATGGTGGTAAGTGAAAAACAGTGCAGTGAGTGTGTTGGAAGGAACGTTGATTCATGTGACTGTATTTTAAGGTAACTGCTACAGATCTTGAAGGTAGCTGAAAAGGATATGTGGGTGAAAGGCTTTTCAGTCATCAGTGGCAGTAAAAATTAAAAATATTGATGAGTCTATAAAAGGATGGCATAATAGCAGAAGTCTGTAATAGCATTGCAATATAAATAGAAGATGTGTACTTTCTTGGTAAAACACCTTTACTAGTACACCTGCCTCAGAAAGTAATAGAAATAGGAGCTCAGAAACAGATGGTTGAAAATATGACCATACCTGAAAATGTAGTGGAAGTAGATCCATTTAGCTGCAAGTTATGATGTGTAAGTTAATACATGGGTAGGCATGCAAAATAGTAGGTGGTGAATGAAAAAAAATAAGAGGGCTCCTACACCCTAATAATCTAATAAGTCTTAAATTGGAAGACCACGTATTCTGTAGAGTCTGCAGTTAAGGTTGATTGTATTTGGCAGAAGACACTTAGTATACTCAAGAAATGAACGAATCCAAAACTTCTTGGATGTTGTAAGAATAACAGCTCACTGATAAGCATCTGTGTTTCCCCATGGATTTAAACCACTTAGAATATTCCACCTTGGGAGGTAACAGAAACCTAAGTTGAGAAAGATGCTTTTAGGGTTAAGCTGATGTGTGAATGCTGGGTTGCAAGAGGGTGTGCTTGCTTGGTGCAAAACCTGTTCTGCTCAGGGTTCGAGGTTTTTAACACAGCTCTCTGATCTCACAGTTGCATTATCAAGCTAGTACAGAAAACACAGTGTCATACTCACTCTTTTCTAAACAGCATTTTAATTATTTCCTGTACAAAGATTCCACTTCAAGAAGAAAGTCAAGGAGGTCTGTATTGCAGAATAGCCTATGACATAATCATTGAAACGCTCTGCTGTCCTTGTCTCAAGGCTATCAAATTGCTGTATGCTGACTTGACTGTCAGAGGAATAGTTTGTGAATGAAAATGTGAATGAATGAAACTGGATCTCAGGTTTGTAAGTGTCAAATCACTGTTTGATGCTTAAAAATTGTTTGATCTGCAAACATGTGGGAAGGACCACTACCAAAAGCAATAATTTGCCTTTTGGACCAGGACAGACGTTGTTAGTAGCCTGTTTGACAGCAGTGTTATTATGGTCCCACAAGGAGAGCATAATTATCAATTTGCTGTTTTCAGATTATGCTCTTTTTAGGAGAGTTATTGATGTGTTCATCTTTCCATTGAATATACTTGCCTTCTCTAAATCACAATTTGAAAATGCCTGCCTAAACTGAGCGTACTTGAACTGTTTACTGCGCCAGTTTCCTCTCTCCTCATGAGAAATTTCTTGTGATATGTTGGTCGTAACTGTAGTAGCCTGGGACATTATAATTGTCCTCAAGAACAGAAAAAGAATTGCTGCAATTGCATAGCACATAATAGAATAAATATGGAGAACCCTTCTGAAATTTGGCATTTAACAGTTCTTTTCAATATATGTCTTTAAAAAACTAGAGCTAGAAACAAATCTGGGAAGTGTTACCTTCAGAGAAATGAAAATTGAAATGTGTTTACATTTTTCTCTAAATATTAGAGAATGGCTATGAATGACTGTTTCTCATGTACAGATGTCTATATTCCTAGTAGAATTCCTCTCTCCCTCAGAGAAGAACTTAAAGGATTTTTTTTTAACAGAGAGTTCTACAAAACATATCTGAAATTAGTGTTTCAATTCTGCCATTTTCCTTCAACAGAGGGTTTATCAGAGTCCTGGTTTAAGAGTATGCGGTACTGACACTTAGAAGGCATGTTCACAGAACAAAGAAATGCGGAACATAATCTACCCACAGATCTCAAGAGCAGTCTGAACATTTATCAGAGGTAGATGCATAAAGAAGAGAGGGTATGTGCTTTCTGTGAATTCACTTTTTGTAGTCATCAGAGAGAGACCGAATTGCCAAGACAGGGCTTGCACTGCAGTCTGTGCTTGATCAGTGATACAGCTGAGTCGCTGGTGTGTAGCACTTCCTGGCAGAAGTTCAGTGGCCACCAGAAAATGATTTGTCAAGTAGTAAAGATTAAGGAAGAGAGAAGGGGCTCTTGAAGAGGTTTCCTAAACTCTCTGCTGGGTCCATTGATAAAATCCCTATGAAGTTCTGTATGTTGAACTCCTTGATGATCTCAGTTGAGGGATTCTCTGGTGTCTCGTGAAAGCTCAGCATGAGATAAAGGTTCCTGGGGACTTGTAGGCAAGTGTGGAGGGAGCAACCTGCCAGTTGCTGGTGTTTTGACCAGAAAGGTAAAAGTTCACTGCCATGAATATCAAAAGGAATTCATCAGACAAAACCTTGGAAGCTTCAGCTGTAAAAGCTGTCCAGACAGTCTTTTGATGAAAGAACTGATGAAAGACTTTTCAAGAATGTCTTCTAGATTATCATAGGTAAAATCCTAAACTCGTTAACATCCTGGTGTGTTTTAAATTAGATTTAAAGGGATTATTAACAATAACACTTCTCATACATTTTTAGAAAAGATCAGGAAACCTCCCATGTTATTTCTTAATTTATTAATCGTCATTTACTGACTTAAGTTAGGTATCTGTATTTGTTGGAACAATTTCTGGGGTAAATGCTATTCCTTAGAGTTTTTTTTAAGGAAGTTAACACAGAGTGCTCCAGAGTGCAGAAATGTATTGTTATGAGGCAAACAGTTTTTTAAAGTCATTGTAACCGTTCCCTCAGTTTATTCCATTTCCAGGGACACCATGGCATCTTGCATTTCTGGATAGTCATTATCTAATATTACACTTAGACTGTCACATGAGTATGTGGATAAGTCACAATCAGAGTTACACATTTTTTCACTGCTTCAGCTAAATTTAAAAATATATTTTTCAGCTATTTTTCTTATATATAAAATAATACACTAGCTGTTTACATCTTATATGCTACAATAAGCTGTTCTTTTCAGAACTTTCAAAAGTTAATTCTTCTACAAGTAAGATTTTTCCTAGTTGCTCTTAAATGATTAATGACTTAGAAGCACAGTATGTGCAAAAAGTGTTAAGAAGGGTAGTAATTGCTTTTCTTGAAGTTAAAATTTATTTTGCATATTTTTGTGTATGAAATATCAAGAATATGAATTTTTTTTTCATTTACATAAGTATGATGAGTTTTATTTCTGAATATTATATATGCCAAAGAATTAATTTGACATTTCAGATGTCCAGTCGTATTCTAAGTTCTGCAGCACTGAAGTTCACAGTCATGTTCTAATGATAGTCAATTCAAATATAATACTTGCTGTGGTTTATTATAATTTCATTTTGAAAAGAAAAGAAATCTTCTATTTGCCACATGCTGTTTGAATTATGCTGTATGTGAATAAAGTTGCCATTGTTTTTCTTTTCTTTTAACTCCTGTTGAAGACACAACTATGGCTGCTACAGTGAACTTGGAGCTGGATCCCATTTTTCTGAAAGCCCTGGGCTTTTTGCACTCAAAGAGTAAGGACTCTGCTGAAAAGCTGAAAGCACTTCTTGATGAGTCGTTGGCCAGAGGAAGTGACTCGAGCTATCGTCCCTCTCAGAAGGTACTGGTGTTAGGGAGCATGACTCCTTTTTGTGTGCTATTCCCACTTCCTTTCACAGCTGAAAAGTCAAAAAAAAAATCAGAAGTTGAGGAAAAAGTAATTGTGGAGTGTTCATATTCATCATTCTCCTCTTCCATACAAATAATCCAGTCAATTAATGGAAGTTAATGGGAAAAAAAATCTCTTTTCCTTGTTCATGCACCAAGACCTAAAAGAGATATTCAGTATTATATCAGACATACTGTGTAAGGTGTTCCCAAACTTATATATTTCTGCAGTTGCATTTCAGAGCTAAAAGGTCTTTAAGATATAGATTACCTTTTCCACAGGTAAATAAGAAACGAAATTAGCTATTTACCAATAAAGCTGTATCTCTTTCCTTGAAATTCTGTTGATGAAATCATGTGAGAAAAATGGTTCAAAGCAGAAATTATTTACAGGCTGAAACCACTGCTGTCCATTGCTTTCCAACTGTTGAAATCACTGAACACCTGCTAGAGAGAATATTTTACTCTGAGATGAGTGTATGGAAATAGCCAGGCCAGAACATCCTCGTGCTGCTGGATATCACCATATGGATAATGAGGTCTTGTTCTCCCCTAGGATGCCTGCAAGTCAGCCTGCTGGGTTCTAATAATGGTCTGTGTGCTGATACATTTGCAAAATTTTATTTCTACGTGGTTACAAATAACTAAAAGGCGTTACTAATGCTCCACATACATCATGCTTTACTGTGTGGTCTAGATCCTTTCTGTTCATCTTGTTAACTCCTTGAGACCTAACACAGGTCTCAGAACTCTCAGGTGCCCTTTATGTCAGAACTCAAAGAAGCAATGTGTGGTTTAAAGAGGAAGCAGGGAGAAGAATAATAAGAGGTTTGGGAAGCCAATTCTAATAACAGCTTGGCTGGTAGTCACCTGCCCTCAGGTGAAACTGTGGTTCAGGCCAGAAGAAGAAATCTTTTGTTCTCCTCTTTTCAGCATATATCCAATATCAGCAGGACTGCGAAGGTCATGAATGAAAAAAAGTCCAAGGATTCCTTTCCTTTCATTCACTGGCTACATGGTTAATTTGTGGCTGACCATGAAATCCAAGAAGAGAGTTGGGAGCACAGGATTACCACGGTGAAGTCAAGCAACTTTGGAGGGCTGAAGTTCAGGCCTTAGGACCTGTCCCAATATACGACAGAGAATTGGTCCCTTCTTACCAGCTGGGAGGGGGTACCTTGCCTGTGCTCATCAGTATGACTGGTCACTCATTTATAGGCTGTCCTAATTGTTATCCATTTGCTGATACTAATGTGTCATTAATGACGGCCATTGATTGGTGTTGAGATCTAAATTTATTAATCTGGTAGGCAAATATGGACTGAGGTCAAGGAGAGGTCAGTATTTCTCTCCATGAAGTATTAATGTCTGGTTACATCAGTTGTCAGCTTTATGTTTTTAGCTTATGTTGAATTTTGTAATCAGAACTATCTGAAAATTCGTGTTCATTACCTTTTTGAATTTTAAAAGCAGAAATATCTTCAATTAATATTCCAAAGAGGATCTGTCTTTGGAAAAGGACCACCTTTTCCTCAGAAAGGTGACTGATAAGGGAAGATTGTAATAATTCTCTGCAATTTAAACACTAGTTTGTCGATGTGATATGAAAATATTTTAAGACTTTTTTTTAAGTGTATATGTAGATGATCAGTATTGTATGGCATATTGTTTGCCTACCCTGTTATCTCACTATTTGCAAATTAGGTAACAACTCAATTGCAGAATTTGGCTTCAATTTTTGTTTCTGTTTCCAGGAAGTAGAGCAACCAAAAGTGTCTGTCACCAAACCCATTAAGCAGGAGCCTAAAGCTTCATCCAGTTTGCCTTCTGGCAACAATGGCAAGCCCATTGCATCAGAAAAGGTGAAAAAAGAAACAGAAAAGAGATCTGCAGATAAAGTAAGTAATTTTGGTTCTCTAGTGAGAATTGTTTAATAAACTTAAAGATGTTTTAGACTAAAGCTCCCCTTTTCAACTCATCTTATGGTGCCCATGAACTGTATTAGCCAGTCATGTTGCCATTTAGGCAATCTAAATGTCTTCTTATAATTATTCAGTGATTGTTTTCCCTGCTCATTGTGGGGAGGTTGGACTTACAGAGTGCCTTCCAAACCATTCTGTGTTTTAAATCCTAAGAGATTATCTCATAAGAGATTACTAAAATATAGCCAGTTGAAATGTGATATTCCCAAAGCTTTTTCCAAGATTTTGAGATGAAGTACAAAAAGGGGACTTGAGCTTCTAGTTCATAAATATTTTGAAGAAAAAATGTACAGTAATTTCACAATTATAAGGTGCACCCTTTTGACTAAAATTTTGATGGAAACCCGGAAGTGCACCTTATAATCTGGTGCACCTTATATATGGACAAAGTTCGGAAATTTGCCAACCCGGAAGTGCAAACCGCGAGAGCCACAAGGGGAGCTGGCGGGGCCGCAGCTGGCAGGGTGTCCCGGTTTAAAGGGACAGTATTGCCAGGAAAAGGGAATTCAGGAACTCGCAGGCACAAAAAAGGTATAGGTTGGGAATAACAGTTCTTTACTGAAATATTTACAAGACAAACAAAAACAGCATCAGCTATACGAAAGAAAAAAAAGAAAACCAGTGACAGAACAGAATGGAATTCAGTCCCAGTCCCTTTGTCAGTCACCGATGGCTCTCCGATGGACCAGGGCGGGCGGCGTCTCAGTCGCGGCTGCTGCAGGGGCAGGGGAGGGGGCCAGGTGACCTCACCCGCCCCAGGTGGAAGAAAAGGGTGAGGAAGGAAATTCTGCTCACCGTGGGCGTCCCAGTTCCCAGTTGTTCAGAGGAAGCAGGAAGCTTTAGCAGTCCAAATCCAAGAAGCCTGATCCCAACAGGAGAAAAAGAACCTCTCTCCTCCAGTTCGGCCGGCGAGCTGTGTAGTTCTCCTACCCCCAGTGTCCTCTTACTTGCGGAACACAAAAGCAGGACTCCACCTTTCCCTAATGGGCCATCATTGCTTCAGCTAGTCCTTTATCTCCAGCTCTTAACGGCTAATAGGAGAGCCATCCCAGCTAGCTTAACATAATAATGGGAAAAATTTCTAAACCTCGCCAACCCACAACATTATCCACCCCAAATTTTTTCCATGCTAACATACTACATTAAATTAGAACCTTTAAATTACATACATACATGCAGTTACAGACACAGTATCATAGGTAGTTCACCCCAGAACAAGGTCTCCTTGGGGTATGCATCGGGTTTCTCCATCCTTTTGCATCACCCACCAGGTACAACCTGGTCCTTGAGCAAAAACCACCCCACGGACAGGATTGTCTTTGCTGGAGGCAGAGTTCACCCAAACAGTTTTCCCTAGCATACCTCTCATGTGTACCACTGGAACCTTATCCCCATCTGGTGTTCCCAAGAGCTCAGATTGGGCAGGGCCTGCTCGGTTAGTGGAACCTCGGGTATTCACTAACCATGTGGCCTTTGGTAGATTACTTTCCCAGTTCTTGAAAGTCCCCCCACCCAGTGCCTTCAAGGTGGTTTTAAGCAGGCCATTGCACCGTTCGACCTTCCCAGCTGCAGGTGCATGGTAGGGAATATGGTACACCCACTCAATGCCGTGTTCCCTAGCCCAGCTGTTTATGAGGCTGTTCTTGAAATGAGTCCCGTTGTCTGACTCAATTCTCTCAGGGGTGCCATGTCTCCAAAGGACCTGTTTCTCAAGGCCCAGGATGGTGTTCCGAGCAGTGGCATGAGGCACAGGGTAGGTCTCCAACCATCCGGTCGTGGCTTCCACCATGGTCAGCACGTAGCGCTTGCCTTGGCGGGTCTGAGGCAGTGTGATGTAGTCAATCTGCCAGGCCTCCCCATACTTATATTTGGACCAACGCCCACCATACCAGAGGGGCTTCACTCGCTTGGCCTGTTTGATGGCAGCGCACGTATCACAGTCATGGATGACTTGAGAGATACTGTCCATGGTTAGATCCACCCCTCGGTCTCGTGCCCACTTATACGTGGCATCTCTGCCCTGATGACCTGAGGCGTCATGGGCCCATCGAGCCAGGAACAATTCTCCCTTGTGTTGCCAATCCAGGTCTATTTGTGACACCTCTATCTTTGAGGCCTGATCAACCTGCTCGTTGTGTTGGTGTTCCTCATTAGCCCGACTCTTGGGGACATGGGCATCCACGTGACGAACTTTCACAGGTAGCTTCTCTACCCGGGTGGCAATGTCTTTCCACTCGTCGGCAGCCCAGATTGGTTTTCCCCTACGTTGCCAGTTTGCCTTTTTCCACCTTTCCAGCCAACCCCACAGAGCATTGGCTACCATCCACGAGTCAGTATAAAGGTAGAGCTTTGGCCACTTCTCTCTTTCAGCAATGTCCAGGGCCAGCTGAACAGCTTTGAGTTCAGCAAATTGACTTGATCCACCTTCTCCTTCAGTAGCTTGTGCAACCTGTCGTGTGGGGCTCCATACGGCTGCTTTCCACTTCCGGTTCATCCCCACGACGCGGCAGGAGCCGTCGGTGAAAAGAGCGTAGCGTGTTTCATCTGCTGGCAGTTGGTTATACGGTGGGGCTTCCTCAGCGCGGCTCACTTGTTCTTGCTCCTCATCATCGGCGAGACCAAAATTTTCACCTTCTGGCCAGTTCGTAATTATCTCCAAAATCCCAGGGCGATTTGGGTTTCCGATGCGGGCGCGTTGCGTGATGAGGGCAATCCACTTGCTCCATGTGGCGTCGGTGGCGTGGTGGGTAGAGGGAACCTTTCCTTTGAACATCCACCCCAGCACTGGTAGTCGGGGTGCCAGGAGGAGTTGTGCTTCCGTCCCAATCACCTCTGAGGCAGCTTGGACTCCTTCATAGGCAGCCAAGATCTCCTTCTCTGTGGGAGTGTAGTTGGCTTCAGACCCTCTGTAGCTCCGGCTCCAGAATCCCAGAGGTCGCCCTCGAGTCTCCCCAGGCACCTTCTGCCAAAGGCTCCAGGACAAGCCATGGTTCCCGGCTGCAGAATAAAGCACATTCTTTACCTCTGGTCCCGTCCTGACTGGACCAAGGGCCACTGCATGAGCGATCTCCTGCTTGATCTGGGCAAAGGCTTGCTGTTGCTCAGCACCCCAGTGGAAATCGTTCTTCTTACGGGTGACCAGGTAGAGAGGGCTCACAATCTGGCTGTACTCAGGAATGTGCATTCTCCAAAAGCCTATGGCACCTAGGAAAGCTTGTGTTTCCTTCTTGCTGGTTGGTGGAGACATTGCGGTGATCTTATTGATGACCTCAGTGGGGATCTGGCGCCGTCCGTCTTGCCACTTTACTCCCAGGAACTGGATCTCTCGGGCAGGTCCTTTGACTTTGCTCTTTTTAATGGCAAAGCCGGCTCTCAGCAGAATCTGTATGATCTTTTCTCCTTTCTCAAATACCTCCACTGCCGTGTTCCCCCACACAATGATGTCATCGATGTATTGCAAGTGTTCTGGAGCCTCACCCTTTTCCAGTGCAGCCTGGATCAGTCCATGACAGATGGTGGGGCTGTGTTTCCACCCCTGGGGCAGACGATTCCAGGTGTACTGCACGCCCCTCCATGTAAAGGCAAACTGAGGCCTGCACTCTGCTGCCAGAGGAATGGAGAAAAATGCGTTGGCAATGTCAATGGTGGCATACCACCTTGCTGCCTTGGACTCCAGCTCGTACTGGAGCTCCAGCATGTCCGGCACGGCAGCGCTCAGTGGTGGAGTCACTTCGTTCAACGCACGGTAGTCCACAGTCAATCTCCATTCTCCATCAGACTTGCGCATGGGCCAGATGGGGCTGTTGAAGGGTGAGTGGGTTTTGCTGACCACCCCTTGGCTCTCCAGCTCACGGATCATCTTGTGGATGGGGATCACAGCATCTCGATTCGTCCGGTACTGCCGGCGGTGCACTGTTGAGGTGGCAATTGGCACTCGCTGCTCTTCCACCTTCAGAAGTCCCACTGCAGATGGGTTTTCTGACAGTCCAGGCAAGGTGTTCAACTGCTTAATGCCCTCTGTCTCTACAGCAGCTATTCCAAAAGCCCATCTGTATCCCTTTGGGTCTTTGTAGTAGCCACTCCTAAGAAAATCTATGCCTAGAATGGGCGGTGCCTCTGGGCCAGTTACAATCGGATGTTTCTGCCACCCCTCCCCTGTCAGGCTCACCTCAGCTTCCAGCAAAGACAATTCCTGTGATCCCCCCGTCACCCCAACAATGGAAACACACTCTTCCCCCACATGTTCTGATGGTATTAGAGTGCATTGTGAACCAGTATCAACTAATACCCTGTATTCTTGTGGTTC
The DNA here is from genome assembly GCF_009819885.2 of Catharus ustulatus. NCBI lineage: Eukaryota > Metazoa > Chordata > Aves > Passeriformes > Turdidae > Catharus > Catharus ustulatus. Next base: position 23,839,758 of record NC_046225.1, on the reverse strand, counting down.
TGATGTGCCAGGCCATCGGACCCACACCATCCAATAGACTCTGTTATCCCGTGCCTCTCCCTGGCTAGAGGCAGGGCCCCTCTAGCCCTGGCTATTACTCCTTTCCTGAACATACATAGTGGAGGTTCCTTCAAGTGGGTCTGACAGATCATCCTCCCTTCTGTAATGCCCAGCACCTTGGTCATGGGAGGTTGAGGCTACCTTCACTTTAGAGTAGCTCCCTCGGTTAGCATTTCCCTCCCTGAGTTGACGCACCCGTGCTGCCAAGACAGAAGTGGGTTTCCCATCCCATTTTCCCATGTCTTCCCCATGGTCACGCAGGAAAAACCATAGGTCAGCTCGTGGGGTGTACCCTCTTCCACTAGCTGAGGGGCGCGGGGCTGTAACCTTGGGGTATGAGGCTCGCACTGGTGCTGCCTTCATCTTCCTGATCTCCTCCCTCATCTCACTTATGTCACCTCTCATCCCCCTCACCTCCTTCATCTCCTCCCTCATCCCCCTCACCTCCTGGACCACGGAAGAAACCTGGGCCTGCACTACGCCATTCATCATACTGTGAAAATCCCTAAGCGTGTTAGCAACAGAGCTCACTGTTTCTCGGTGCTCATCAGCATTAATCATTGCAATGAAGGTGGTGTATTGAGATGGCCCTCGGTTTGCCAGGTTCCACAGCATGTGACCTGTGCACCTGACCTTGTCAGGGTCATTGTCATGCTGTCCATCCCTCCCAAAGAGTACCTCCAGTACCGCCACCTCTCTCAGCTGTTGAATCCCTTCCTCAACGGTTTTCCAATGCGTTCTATTATGGTACTCCTGCATTCTTTCTCTGTTGACAAACCTCTCTCTTACACTCATTAAAAGCCGCTCCCAGAGGGGAAGTGGGCCTGGCTCCCTTACGAATATTTGGTCCACACCTGAGTCCTGGGACAAGGATCCCAAATTCCTTGCCTCTGTACCATCCAAGTGCACACCTGTACCCATAAGGTCCCAGACCCGAAGTAACCAAGTTGTCAAAGCCTCCCGGCCCCGTCGTGCAATATCTTTCCGCAGATTGCGGAGATTTTCATAAGACAGGGACTCAGTGATGATTTCAACCTCTGGCTCCCCTGCTGGTTGTGAGGGCCCTCCTCTCTGGTCCTCTTTGTCTAGGTGCCTTGTTTTCATTTTAGACTTCCTAGTTTCTACAGGGGCGACTGCTGCTGGCTGTGAGTGCCCTTGCAATTCAGCTGGACCCTGGGCAGATGTAACACCTATGGGTTCCACTACAGCATCACTGGATTCTCCCCCTTTATGGCAGGGCTTCTCACCAGCTGGGGAGAGGTACTCCTTCATCATCTGGCCCATCTCACGTATCTCCTTCACTAGAACCCCCACCCACTCCGGGTGGTTTCTTTCTGAGGTGGGCTGTGGGGCAGGGTCAGGCTCTGGGGCAGCATCCCTAGTCTCTGGGGTAGGGTCAGGCTCTGGGGCAGCATCCCTAGTCTCTGGGGTAGGGTCAGGCTCTGGGGCAGCATCCCTATTTCCTGGAGTAGGTATCAGAGTTGTTATCCAGCTCAATCCCCCGTTATCTCTTAATGTTAAATAGGACAAGCCTATCAGTAACACCAGCCACTGTATGATATCATTAGCATTCAGAGGAAATCTGAACCCCTCAAAAACTGGTGGGGTAGACCCAAAAATTTGGGTGAGGGGTTGGGAGAAAATTTCCCCTGGTGTTATTCCCTCACAGTAGGTGCCATTATTAAAGTAATCCCAAAAACATGCATTTAGTGTGTGGTATCCCTGAATCCATGTACCCGCCATCCAAAGGAAGTTAAAAATCCATGAATTCCTCACCTTATCAACCCATAAAGCAAGTTCGATAACAGTCACAGTAGCCTTAGTTACAGGGCCCATGCTTATGTAAGGGTTTGCAAATGGGAGATATACATGTATGAACACGTGCAGCCCAAACCAGATTAAACTGGACCACATGTTGCTAGCACACACAAAAAAAAACAATCTCAGGCAACTGAAGAACTGTTATTCCTTAACCTCTGCCCCACGTTGGGCGCCAAGATCTGTCCCGGTTTAAAGGGACAGTATTGCCAGGAAAAGGGAATTCAGGAACTCGCAGGCACAAAAAAGGTATAGGTTGGGAATAACAGTTCTTTACTGATATATTTATAAGACAAACAAAAACAGCATCAGCTATACGAAAGAAAAAAAAGAAAACCAGTGACAGAACAGAATGGAATTCAGTCCCAGTCCCTTTGTCAGTCACCGATGGCTCTCCGATGGACCAGGGCGGGCGGCGTCTCAGTCGCGGCTGCTGCAGGGGCAGGGGAGGGGGCCAGGTGACCTCACCCGCCCCAGGTGGAAGAAAAGGGTGAGGAAGGAAATTCTGCTCACCGTGGGCGTCCCAGTTCCCAGTTGTTCAGAGGAAGCAGGAAGCTTTAGGAGTCCAAATCCAAGAAGCCTGATCCCAACAGGAGAAAAAGAACCTCTCTCCTCCAGTTCAGCCGGCGAGCTGTGTAGTTCTCCTACCCCCAGTGTCCTCTTACTTGCGGAACACAAAAGCAGGACTCCACCTTTCCCTAATGGGCCATCATTGCTTTAGCAGTCCTTTATCTCCAGCTCTTAACGGCTAATAGGAGAGCCATCCCGGCTAGCTTAACATAATAATGGGAAAAATTTCTAAACCTCACCAACCCACAACACAGGGGCAGGCAGGGCCAGCGGGTGCAGGTGGGGCCATGGTGCTGGGGCAGGCGGGGCTGTGGCCAGCAGCTGCGCGGGAGGAGCTGACAGTAGATCCTCGCCAAAAAAAAAAAGTGCACCTTATAGTCCGGTGCGCCTTATATATGGGCAAAAGTTCAGAAATTTGTCCACACCTGGAAGTGTGCCTTATAATCCGGTGTGCCTTATAGTCGTGAAATTACTGTAATTAAAGAAAATACCTTGTGTGTATGCTGTGTAAAGTACACCTTCTTATACTGTTAATCTAATCATATTAATAATCTGTTAGATTGTTGCATTTTCACATTCTTGGTGTGTATGTTTAATAGATGAAAGGGGATCCTGCTGAAGGAGCTGACGCACCAAAGAAGCCCAGAGTAGAGAAGCAAGAGGCTCGTTCCTCTCCTATTACAGTTCAGACAAGCAAGGATTTATCCATGCCTGATTTATCTAGCTTTGAGGAAACCAGTGCTGATGACTTTGCCATGGAAATGGGATTAGCCTGTGTTGTTTGCAGGTAAGCCAGCATTGCTTCATTTCAGCTAGGTGTAGTTGCCTTTTTTTTCAATCGTGTACTTTTGAGTTAATGCTTCTGATAGTTTTTATTCTAGAAATCACTTAGTCGTTTAATATCCAAAATTGATAATACATTTAATGCTTCTTCATGAATAAGAATGGTTTCTTGAAAATGGAACCTTTAGAGAGTGAACCAGTTTTTCTTCTGCAGGAAAGGACAAGTGAAAAATAGATCTAGATATGATGCAAAACCTATCATGACAAATACAGTTTTTGGTTACTGGAAAACAAAATATTAATGGCTAGTGATAAGCATTTTTTTAAAAATCAGTTCTCATCTAAAAGCACTTTTAGGTGGTATTAGTATGAGATCCTATATGTGTTGATTTTCTTTTCTTAATCATTTGACATTAGTTTACACATAGCCATGTTTTACCAGCAAATATGTCTTGCAGTAAAGACAGGTTGTTCTTAGATTCCGGTAAGAGTTCTAAAACTGGACTTTATTAATGTGGTACAGTTAGTGTTAACAGATGTATAAAACACTTTTTAATAACTACCCTAGGATCAAATCATTCACATCAGGATTTTGTTTCACAGATCACTTATATCCTTGTTAGCCCTCCACTGCTGCCAAAAGGAACAGTTTGGCTCTCCCAGTTGTATCTCCTTCTCTGGACTGTTTAGGGGGGTGTATTGCTAGTACAGTTTGTGATCAGCTGAATCAGCCCCTGGATCAGGTCTCCACATGGGTTTCTCAGGTTTGGGTTTTAGTCAGCTCAGTAAGAGTAAATGCTTATGCTGGCACATGTGTGGATGCAGGAGGGTAGAGCCAGGACAGAGAAGAGGGACAGACCTTTTGGCAGCAGTATGTTTTTTAGCTCAGCTTGAGTCAGTTGGGAAGTGTTGCCTTATAATTTTATTATTTTATCATTTCTGTGGTCGTTCCTGTTGTGAAGATAGGAAAGTGTTGTCAGTGCATGGAGGATAAATTTCTGTAGTTACAGCTGATTATACTGGTGACCAGTTTGGGCTGATGGGACTACATGTTATTCCCATGTGTTAGCTCAAATATTTAGTTTCTTATTGCAGACATTGAAAAAGGAAGAAGTATATAAATATCTGAACTTTACCTTTTTTCCTGCAAATTCCATTTTTGCTGTCTCCTAAAAGAGGCAAAGCCCCATTCAGTGGTATGTTAAAATGCTACTAAAAATAGTAAGGTATTACCTTATTTGGCAGGAGGGGTAATGAAGTTTTGTTTAGACAGTCTTGACCTGCTGTGGATGATTAATTCTGTGTCTCACCTGGCAAAGAAAAACACTTGCAGGCATAATGAGAAATGCCTGCAAAGTAAAGAAACTGAAGAAAGAAAATGCAACTCCTGTGCCCAGTGTAGCCAAGACTTTGAAAAGCACAGGCCAGATATGTGGTTCCATTAGCTGTTCCACAATCCATGTTTATTTAACCTGGCTGCTGAAGGCTTTGCTTCTACCAGTTCATGGTCACCAACACCACTGTTCTTGCAAAAGATGTATCAACCCTGGGTAACTAAAATATCTCTGATGCCAGACTGACAGAGAAGCACTGCGGGGGAAGGAGCAGCTCATTAGAGAGAGAGTGGCAGCAGTCACCCCAACGCTCTGGATTGGTTTCATTTTGCATGGAACCTGCTGAAACTGATGTCACATGGTTGTCTGTCTCCACCTCAGGCTGGACTGGATGTTTTTCAGAGGACTTGTGCTTTAAAGTTCTGAATCCAGTACATTGGTCAGACAGCATTCCTTTTATTGCTTACTTTCAAAATGTGCACCCTTTTTGGGGTTGTATCTTGAGCCAAAATAATAACATCCCTGTATATTTTTTAAATTACATCTTTCAATAACTCAATTTTTCAAACAGATGTGAATGAAAATATGTCAAATTGCAAAGTAGATGGAGTTCATAGCAAAAGAGTTTATATTGCTTAAAGAGACAAGCTAGCAAGAATCTAGCTGTGGGTTCACAAATGCAAAAAAAGTGCTTTTGAATATTAATTACAGTAATTTCACGATTACAAGCCGCAGCTTTTTGACAGAAATTTTGCTCCCACCCTGGAAATGCGGCTTAAACTCAGGAGCGGCTAATATGTGAATAATTTTCTGACATTTCCAACCCCAGAAGTACAAACCGAAGTGCCGAGTCAAGCATCTGACAGTAAAACCCGGCTTTACACGATTGTTACAAATTGATTACTCTGTTTCGCAGCAGGTGGAACCGGGCTCCGTGCAGGCAGCATGGGGGCGGGGGAAGGCGGGGGACTCCCTCCTTCAGGCAGCGCAGCCCGGGGAATGTGGGGGCTCCCTCCTGCTGGCCCCACGGCTCGGGGGGAGGCGGGGGGCTCCTGTCCCCTCCTGCCACCGCCACTGTGGGTGCCAGCAGCTCCATCCCCGCCTCCCACCACCGCCGCGGGTACTGGCAGGCTCCGTGCCCCCCTGCCACCACGGCGCAGCACCGGGCCAGGGCGAGTGAGCCCAGTGTCGGCAGCGGCCGGCCCCGAGCAGCCCCGCCGAGCTGGGCCACCTGGCCCCCTCAGCAGCCCCGAGCCAAGCCAGTAAACCCCGCCATGCCGCGATTCTGTTACTATTTGGCAACTTTGTTGCATGCGGGTCCTCCCTGCGAACAACAGAGCGGCTTATAATTGGGTGTGGCTTGTGTATGGACAAAGAACGAAATGTTTGCCAACACCTGGAGATGCGGCTTATAGTCAGTAATGCGGCTTGTAATCGTGAAATTACTATATTCCTTTTTATAGATGTAAAAACTAAAGCAGAGGCATGAAATGTTTTTTCAAGAATTGCCAAGTGTCAAATGTATTTTCATAGTGATTAGGAGTAATTAATGTTGGTGTCTGTGGTGTTTTTCTTGTTCTTTTATATCAAGTTGGTTGTTCTTTTGTACTAAGTTAGGCATTAGGAGGGAGTGAGTATTAAAATAACTTCATCCTCTCCAGTACTTGTAGGCCTTGGAAAAACGGGACAGCTTATCAGTTATGGAGGCTCCTCACTGGTTCCTCAGTTGTACAGAGGAAATGCTACATGCAGTTTGTAGATGACAGCAAAATTTTCCTCCCAAAAAAATATTTTTAAAAGACTGGTTTGGAAATAACTGCCTATTTTTCTATGAATGCTTGTTTGTTTAGTTGGTTTTTGAAGGGCAAAAAATCATTAGGTTTGTTTCTTAGTTATCTTATAATTTTAAAGTACATGGTTTAACTTGTTTCTGACCATGAAGAGTTCATGGGTTTTTAACCAGTTGAGGATTAGGTTTTTTTTAATTGTAAAATAGGGTGAGTCTCCTTCCTTGAGACTATTTGTTCTGATCCAGTTTATTTAGGAATAAAAAAGCAAACAAAACATCTTAAATATCCTGAATGTAAAATAATGGACCCTAGAATTTCAGAAAGGTTTCCCTTCTGTTTTTAAGTAACCTGTTTAAAAAAGAAATCTTTCTTAGAAGATATTCCAGGCCTTACATGGACAATACCTTCAGACTTTGTTTTTCTGTTATATAAAGAAATAAAGGATTACCTTTCCCCATGTATCTACAAATAGAGTTTCCATGGTTACCTGGGTACCTGCTCCTCGGGGATATGAGCAAAAGCAGCTTAGCAATTAAATAGCTTGATTTGTCATCTGAAAGAAGGAATCGTTAGGAAAATGGTATTTGGGTAATTCACAGGCAGACTCCCAGCCATGTATATATCACTAATGTGTCATTTATACAGCATGATTACTTTCAGCAAGGCCCACGCAAAATGAAGCCCTCATCACCAGCTTGCATGTTTGCTGCAAGGCAGGACTGCACAATTAATCCTTTCTGTTCCATCTCTCATTGATTCTGGTATTATCTCAAATTCCACGTGTCTGTTTATGTGGTAGGGACCAAAGGGATGGCTAATAAAACATCTTCAAAGCAGCATAGAGCTTTGGTGACAATGCTTTTAAATTCTGCAGCAGAAAGCGCTCTTACTTGCTTGTCGTTGAGAAATTATTTGTTCTTGAACTGTATTGCTCTGCAGCTGACAGCAAAATTACCTGAATGGAGACTGTCCCTCATATGCTCTTATAATGAGGAAGTCGTAAATGGCATACTGTGGTGTGTCCATAAAATGCCCAGGTGAACCAAAGTGGGCAAGACTTACATTTCTAATGTAAAAGTCAAACAGGGAAATCATGACTATCACGTTTAATAGAATGGAAATCTTCAAATTTCTTGAAAGAAATTACCTTTAAAAAAATACCAAATTTATAAAATATTAGTTGGGAATAACTGATACAGGAAGAAAAGACATACACTTGATTTGCCACAGGTAGAAAATATATGTGAAAGGAAAAATATTTTTATTTTTTATCTTAAGCCTTGCAAATTTTTCCACAATTGGATAATCCTCTAAGTGCTTTCTCCCATAATCTGTTCTTAACTATTTGCTCTGCAGGCAAATGACAGTTACTTTTGTGAATCAGCTAGTGGAGTGTCAGGAGTGCCATAATCTCTACCACCAGGATTGCCATAAACCTCAGGTGACAGACAAGGAAGTGAATGATCCTCGACTTGTCTGGTATTGTGCCCGCTGTACCAGGCAAATGAAGAGAATGGTAGGAGTCAGTTTTTTGTCTCATGTGAGCACTCTTTGAATACAGCAGGCTATTTCTACTGTGTGAGAGTATTCCCTGGGTTAGACAACTCTTAGGAAACATGTTGGAGAACCATTTTTCTCAGCAGTGCTTCCCTTACTGCAGCTGTGGTTTTTAATATAGCATCTCAAAGAGATTCTGTAATGCACTTCTTAAACAAAGGTTTGTAAAAATCAGAAGGCAAGTGAAGAAGAGTGAAATAGGATTGTTTTCTGCTTGGCAAGCAGAAGTTAAATCCTTTTTTTTTTTTTTTTTTATTTCAGGTGATACTCAGCTTTTAGTAATAGCCCCGCAAGTTAAAGTTTTCTTCTAAGCTTTGGATATGAGTGGCTCTTTTCCTGTAGTACAAGACTGCAAATTTCAGTCTGACATGTTGGATGTTCTCAGGGTCAAAAATAAGCTGAGGATAAAAAAAAGGCCTTTATTTTGATTTATCTGCATGACTGAACAGTATCCTACCAGAATCCCACTCATCTCATTATGAGAAAGAAACATAAGACAGCATCTTTGGGTGCAATGCAACATTAGTGACTTTAGTTCTGAAGTTTTAAAATCACACGCAGAATACAGACAAATACAGCAAAAAATGTGTTTTGAAACTGTTCTGTAATAACTTAGCATGTGTTATCTGTTGAAATGGCTTCATTAAGAAAAAAGGAAAGAAGGCAAAGTAAGATCCTGGCCTAGGATGTACCAGCATTGACTGAAAGATTATTAATTGAATGATTATTCTGATGATCATCAGGCCAAACACTCAGAGGAGTGTTTGGTTGAGATCAGTTCCTGCGCAGGGTAGCAAATTTAGCCGTTGGGAAGTTGCCTTCAATATGACCTTTCCTTTTTTCATTTTGGCATGAATTCTGCCATTTTGCCTGCCATTTCTTAGCAGGCTCTTGCAGCCTACATACCAGTACTGCTGGACTATGTCCTTGTCTTCTGCAAGTTCACCTGTCTTTGCCTTATTCCTGTAAAGGGCCAGTGCTCTCCTGCTCTCCAAGCATCAACACTGCCACTGTTTCCACTCCGAAATAGCAAGTTTTATTCAGGTTGCTTTTTGGCTGGACCCTGTTTTTAGTACCGTACCCAGCACATCTCCACATCCCCTAATACCTCATTTCTCAGAGACCATTAAACCTGAAAGACTAGATTGCAATCTTAAAATACTCATGCTTTTTGTGAACAGTCAAAATAGTCCATGTTATGTGGCCCATAACTAATTCAGGGTGGTTTTTTCCTGCCACTTACACAGGCTCAGAAGACACAAAAACCGCCTCAAAAACCAGCTCCTGCAGTGGTTTCAGTTGCACCAGCTTTGAAGGATCCATTGGTCAAGAAACCAGAAATCAAGTTAAAACCTGAGACCCCACCAGCTTTTCTGGCATTCAAGAGAACAGAAGTCAAGGTAATTATTTAAATTTACCAAGGAAGACTGTGTGTTTCACTGCACAGATAATAGGATTTTTTTTCAATTAGACCAATCTTTTCACATAAGAACCATAACTGAAAATAGTCTCCTACACCAGGCTGACTGAGTAGTACTGCAATATGGTGGGTTTGCATGAGCACTGAAAGAATGGAGAAAAAGCCTCACTTCTCATGTGGATGCCCCATCCCTGGAAGTGTTCAAGACTAGGCTGCGTGTGGCTCTGAGAAACCTGGTCTAGTGGAAGGCTTCCCTACATATGGCAGGGGTATTGGAACTAGGTGATCTTTAAAGTTCTTCCCACAACCTGAACCATTTTATGATTCTATGAATTGTATAAGATGTATCATTTGCTCTCTCTAGTCAAGTAACTTACATGTATTTTGACACTTGGAAGGCTTTTTTCTCATGGCAACAGTGGCATTGACAGTGCTGAGTTTGACTCTGGGATTTGATGATCTTGAAGATCTTTTCTAGCCTAGATGATTCTGTGATTTCATTGTAGGGAAATTGTAGTTGACTCTGTGAGATTTAGTTTAGGAGCTTCTTAAATATAATCTGATCTAGGGGGTGGCATCCCTCCCCTTGGATCCTTAAAGAGGATCTTCAAGGTCCCTTTCTGCCCAAACCATTCTGTGATTCTCTTCTGTGATTCTGTGTTGCCTCATGTTTCTGTTTCTCCAAGTTAAAATATTGTCAGAAGTTGGTCAAAGGTGGTAATCTAGAAGCAGAGTAATACGTAACAGAGTAGTTTAATAAAGATACCCTTTCCTAGGAAGACACAGCTTTAACTCAAAATCAAAGCAATTATTCATGTGCTCAAAGTTATGTTTGCCATTGCTCTGCCTGTATGCAAACCGTCATGAATACTAGGATGGGTATTGCTCTAGCACTTACACTTGTGGAAGACTTTTTTCACCTCAGCAGAGTTATTTATGTGCCTAAACAGATTGTAGGACCTGATTGCTTCCACCAACTTTATTGTGTAGAAACTGTCTGGGTATACTATAAAAGGAGTATTACTTGAATAGAGAGGTTTAATTTTTGTTTTGACTCTGCCATTTGGTGTAACTCTGGTTTAAGTCAACATATCATCCTCACCTGAAACCTGGGGATTATGGAGTTTAAGGTGTGGGAACTCAGTTAGTGTGGATAGCACAGTGCTTTGCAAGCAAAGGGAACCCATGTTTGCAGAAAGTTTGTCTTTTGCAGTATCTGAATGGGAAGAGACTATAGGATAGTACTTTTTTTTTTTAATTCTATCTGTGTACAAGCTGCTAGAAGAAGAACCATGAAGAAAGGAACCAGTCTAGATGCTGCTACTTTGACAGTTACTCAGTGTCTGATTTTTTGTCTGAGCATCTGTTAGCTTGTTAAAAAGTGACACTGGTAACAACAGTAAACAAATAAAAAAGAAAGCAAACCACCACCTTTTATATAGGTTACAAATTTAGGCTTTTATTGTTTATGGAGGGATCACAGTGCTGTGTGGTAGTCTGCTAAGTGTACAGAAGAAAAGGGGGAAAAGGTATTATTTTTTCTATGTGCCTGGGACATTAAAAGTTGGCTGCACCTGTCATCCTTTCCTGTTCTTGTTAGTACTTTCAACTGTAATGACCAGTGATGAAATACTGTCCACTGGGTGTTCCTGGGAAAAAAAGAAGTGAAACAGAGGCTCAGTGTATTCCTGCTGTGATGTGTTGCACAAATAGATGCTGCTATAATAAGAATGCTTATTTATTTTAGACCTCAGCAGCAGTTTCGGGGAACTCTGCCAGTACAAGCGTTTCCTCTTCAGCAACAAGTGGCCTTACAGGATGGGCTGCTTTTGCAGCCAAAACCTCCTCTGCCAACCCATCAACTGCCAAACTGGGATCAACAGCACAGAGTGCCAGCGGGAAACCTGCAGCTTCTTCAAATAACCAAAAACCCGTGGGTTTGTCAGGGCTGGCGACTTCAAAAACAGGACTGGGGACCAAAATAGCTTCTGCTAACAACAGCGTAAACCCTGTTCAGCTGAAGCCTCCCCCACCGCTGACCCTGGGGAAGACAACGCTGAGCCGCTCAGTGAGCAGCGACAACGTTAGCAAGGCCGGGCTGCCCAGCCCCAGCAGTGCCGGCCCCGGTTCCAGCAGCAGCAGCGGCCCAGCCAGTGGGAATGGCAGCGGATCCACAGGGAGCAGCACTGGCAAAACCACGCCTGACACCAGCAGCCAGCCAGCATCCCTGAAGGGCCCGACCTCACAGGAGTCCCAGCTCAATGCCATGAAAAGGTTACAGATGGTCAAGAAGAAGGCTGCTCAAAAGAAGCTCAAGAAGTAGTCTGGCCACTCACTGATGTTCCGCGAGACAGTGGCATCGGTGTTTTTCCTAAAGAAAATCCTCCGGGTACTGGACTGAAAGTGGTTAAATCAGGGAAGCCCAAACCCTATGTTATACAGAAGGTCAAACTTTAATAATTCTGGTACTGGACTGAAAGTGGTTAAATCAGGGAAGCCCAAACCCTATGTTATACAGAAGGTCAAACTTTAATAAAAATTCTGGAATTCCTTCTGCTTTTGCAAATCTGTGAATTGAATATGTTAAAGGAGTTCATTATTACAGCTCAAAACACTGAAACTTGAAATTGTAAAAGTTGGGTATTCTTTAATATTAAAACTTCCTCATTTGTGTAGATACTTAATAAATTGAACTTGCTGAAACTTTCATTCTTAAATGTTAATAATAAAATGATTATTAATTTGGGAAGTCATTGCCACTTTTCTTTCGTCCCATATGCCAATATTTGTAATGCTTCAGATGTTCAAAGCTGTCTATATTGTGCAGAGTTTATTACCTCAAATTATAAAGCTTGTTAGGGGAAAAATACTTCTTTTTAATTTCAAGATTTAACAGTTCAGCAACTGTGTATTTAAACTGAGATTTTTGGTTTGGCAGTTGGCTAAATTGGCCTACTTTGGTTTTATACAGTGAGAAACTTCAAGTAAAAAGAACAGAAGAGAGTCTAAACTGTCTTCCAAGTTCTCTTGAAATGTAGAGAGCTGTCCTGTATTTGAGAAATATCAGGTGCTCCAACTCTCCAGTCTTACTCCTGAGCTGTTCTTCACAGTTTGTGCTCCCTCTCTTCATCCTACCTGCTCCAGGTTGTGTTCATCTTAAAATTGGATCAAGGTGGGCCCTGGAAAATGACCTTGAGTCTTGCTGTCTGTGACCAGCACGTGGCAATTTCCCTCCGTTCCTTCTGTTGCGGGGAGCATCTCAAAACATGAAAATATCTTGGACTGTATTGGGTTTGCATGGCCAGTTTTATTTTCTCCTTATTATACTCTGATTTGATGGATAATAAGTCATAAATTTTCCCAATCCTGGGTCTGTCCTTGATAGTAATTGGTGAGTGATCTCTCACTCACCGTATCTTGACCTATGACTCTTCCATCTTACTTAGCTGAGGAGAGGAACGAGTGACAGACCAGCTGGGGTGGGCACCTGACATCTGTCCATGGTCAACCTACCGCACAGACTGGCATAGGTAGGTGAAAGCTACTGTTTTCTTTGCCATCCTGTCATTTTAAATGTGTGTAAAGCTTGGTATGTGGCAGCTGTTTCCCATACCTCATTTCCTTTCTCCACAATTAAGATTTAGGCTAAAGTTCCTTAAACAGCCGAAGGAATAGTTTCATTTATTCAGGATTGCCTCAGCTGCCTGGAAACTTTGCATATTTTTTCAGCTATTTCCTATGGAGGGAAAAAAAAGAAAGGTTTTATCTTTGTAGTGCCTGCAACTTCCATGGCTGTGTAAAAATAACAGCATGAGGAGGAGGAGGAATCCAGAACTTTTACTGCTTTTTGATCAGCCCATCCTTCTTCCTTTCCAGCACAGAGCAAACAGAAGGCGTATTTTCTTCCTAAGTGTTAATCAGAAGACTTGCCTACACTAAGAAGTACTGTGAAGATAGGTTCTTTAAATGGCCGAGTGCTCCTAAATGAACTGTTCATTCCAGTAGTAAAACCTGCTCCCAGAGGAGTGTTCAAGGTGCTAGCTGCCTCCATCTTGCCTCTGAGCATACACAGAGCTTTGCTTGTGAGAGTGCAGGAGCTTACATCTCAACTGTGCTGATTGCTTTAGGTACCACCAATGGGGTGAACACAAGCAGAAAAAGAATGATCCTTGTTTTTAAATTGTGGTAGCTAGTGCCATTTAGAATACTCTTGAGACCCGATTCAAGTGTGTTCTGATGTCCTTGTATCTATAACTCTGACCTGGATTGACTGTAGGGTCCTTCCATTCAGCATGAAATATGTGATGCTGTGCTTTTTGTGTATGCCTTTTTTCCCCCTAATAAGGCCAAGTCTGGCTGCACTCATCCATAGCACTGCATTAGCAAAATCTGCAATACAGGTGCAGGTTGCATCAGCAAAAGACTCTCTTCCACTGTAACTTTCCCTGCTTCCTAAATGAAATACAAAGTCTTCTCCTGTTGGTATGAAAATGTCAGTTAGGATTGTGATTCTTTGAAGTATTATATCAGAAAGTATTTATAGCACAGACCAGGTCTTTTAAATCATATGTTTAGCTTGAATATGTTAGATAGGCACTGCTGAAAATTCGAGAAGATTGAAGGGAACAGTTGCTTTCTGCTTTGATGTTATAGTTAGGTTGGAATTAACAACTGTATTTTCAGGAAAGGAGTCTGTTCTACAGGCTTGCTTGACTGAAGTTGTGTGTCAGGTTGAGGAATGTAGTGTAGGACAGAAAGAAGGAATGCCCGTCTGAAATTTGAGAAGCATGCCTGCTATTTAGTAAAAATAAGTGGAAAATAGTCCTGTGATTTTTCTATCCCAAAACCAAACTGCTTTGTGCTTTACTATAAAAATAGCTACCTGACTTTTCTTAAATGTTTTAGAAATTGGTGTGGTAGTATTTTACTTCCACTTAAATACGATAGTTTGTTCGTAAATGCTCAACTTCTGATAACCTCAGTAATGTGAAATGGTAAATTACTCTGGTTCTGTGAGTGCTCCTTCTGGCTGGACTAGGGAATGCTGGTGATATCTGACTCTAAAAGGAAAGGTCTGACACAAGGCTCTGTGATTTACAAACTTTTGTCTACTACAGCTCAGTGGTCACAATCTTAGGAGCAGCTGGAAAAGAACAGAGCTATGCTGACATCTGGAACCTTGAAGTGTATTTTTAATCTTGCTTAGTATTTTTGATAGTGCTCGAAAAGTTCTAATGTATTGATCAATAAGCTAGGATGCATCCTAGAAATGCAGCATTTTATCTGAGGCAACTGTTTCCTCTGCTAACTTTGCAGGCAGATCTCAGCATATAAAGCTCTTTGCTTCTGGAAAACATCATGTTTGAAAAATAAATAAAAAGAAACATCTTTACAAAAATATATTTTTATTATTACAATAATTTAAAAGAAGATTTTGATTTTTATTACTTCTCAACAAACAATAGTGTAATAGGAATCATCAATAGCTGATATATGGGAAGAAGGATTATCATGGCTGTGTTTCCTAGTGCAGATGGTAGGTCTGCTTCATCTATTTTCATTTTTAAAAGCTATCTTAAAATGACAACAGAAGTATACTTCAGTGTTTGAAGGAGGTAATTACTCAGTGAAGCTTCCAAAGATGAAAAGTCAGAAGGAATAATTCTTCAATCTGTGTTTGCATTGAAAAGCTGAACCCCTGCTTGAAGATTACAAGCACCATCCAGCCAAAGGGAAGATGGTGAAGCAGAGAAGCGCCAGTTGTCAGAGCATAGACTGCTGCGTACTGGCTGGGACATTTTCTGGATTCCAGGTTATCAGTGGCAACACATAAAAATATTCCCTGAATGGAGAAGCACTTCAGTTTGAGTGGACCAAATCTTGGAAGTACTTGTACATATTTATTGTCACAACAGCTCAAGTAAAACACACATCTGAGCAAATGCAAGATCAATCCAGTAAACTGCAGCCTGTCCCTGCTTCAATCAAAATAAATTAGTTTTGTCATTAATGAGAACAAGAAAGCTCTTACAATACTGTAACCTTCCCTACATTAAAAAAATCCAGTGGCAAAACCATTGCATATTCTTACAAATTTCTGGAGCCCTAACACAGCTCAGTTTCTAGTATTCAAAGCACTGTCCTAACAAAAATGTGACTGAGCAAGTATAATATGAATTGTTGTAAATCTCCTTAATTTGGAAGGCTTTAGATTCACGGAGCACCTCTTAATTTTCTGCATTCATCTTTTAAATTTCTTGCATTGATCTGTTTTGAACAAAGTAAAAGTTTGTGATATATTCATAATATCAAATGATAATGGCTAAATTTGAATTTCTGAAATGGAGTAAGCCAGTCCACCTGGGTACCTAATTACAGTAATTTCACGATGACAAGCCGCACCTGATTATAAGCCGCATGTCTGTGTGTCAGCAATGTTTAGGTCTTTGTCCATGTAAAAGCCGCACCAGAATATAAGCCGCATTTTCGTTCGCAGAGAGGATCCGCGTGCAACAAAGTAACAAATTAGTAACGATCACGGGATCACTTGCCCTGGCCCGGCACTGCCCCGCGGTGCCAGCGGTAGAGAGGCACGGAGCCCGCTTGCACCCACAGTGGCAGCAGGAGGGAGGCACGGAGCCCACCTTCACCCATGGCGGGAGGGGGAGGGAGGTACGGAGCCCACTCACACCCGTGGCAGGAGGGGGAGGGAGGCACAGCCTCCCCCCCGCCATGGGGCCAGCAGCACAGAGCCCCCACCTCCCCGCAGGCCGGCAGGAGGGAGCCCCCACTTTGCCCCCTGGCCGCGGGGCCGGCAGCATGGAGCCCCCGCCTCTCCCCTGAGCCACGGGGCTGGCGGGAGGGAGCTTCCCGCCTCCCCCCCACACCCACACTGCCGGCACCCGCCTGCCTCCACAGAGTAACCAGTTTGTAACAATCGTGCAATCCCAGGTTTTACTGGCAGGTGCTCAGCTCGGCACCTCAGTTTCCACTTCCAGGTTTGGAAATTTCCAAACTTTTTTCATATATTAGCGCTCCTGAGTGTAAGCCGCATTTCCGGGTTGGGAGCAAAATTTTAGTCAAAATGGTGCAGCTTATAATCATGAAATTACTGTACATACTTTTACTGGATCCCAAGTTATGAGGCTATAATAAAGTCATATAATTACCCCACAATATAAAAATTATTATGGGTTCTAATCTTACACTGGGATTTTCATTTGGCCTACTGGGAGTTCCCAGGTCCCACAGAAATTCAATGAAATTTAGGTGGTCAGCTCCAGTATATTCATCCTTCATTCCTTGTTACTTCAGGATCAGGATGCCTAGTGAATATTTTGGAGAGCAGCATTGGAGTATGCTTTGAGACACCTTCACAGAATCTGATTCTTCATGAGGAATGTACCTAACACTCAAAATCGGGCTCGCCCTGTGACTCAAGCTGAGTTCTAAGTACTAAGACTTCAGAAATCTTTTTTCCTGACTCCCTTAATCAAATTCGCTGTCTGAAATACTAAACTTCATCATTGTGCTTACATGACTGCATTAAGCCTATTAAGTACAATTCAGTCATTCCTAAAACTGTTTCAACCATTGCAAAATACAGATCATCTCCAAATAAAATATTCTAAATTGTAAGAATTTACAGAGCTGGAAACCTTCTTGTGTATGTCTTCCCCATAATCTCAAAATATAAAAGCCAAAGTAGTAAAAGGGTAGGGGTGAGTATTTCAGTCCATTCTTCCAAGCTGATACTCCCTCTGCACTTTATTTTCTTCATTTAACTAAAGGTAAATCTTTCCATAAAAGCAGCTAAATCTGTTCATAACATGATTGAGAACCCTTCTTGCTTGCTATGGGTAAAGCAAGATTTAAGTGCCTGAGGTGTTGTACAATAAGGCAAAACAATGCTCACTGGATAGCAGCAGTTCACAGAGATTCCCACACCAGATTCTGGATATCTATCTCCAAGAACTCTAGATGTTTCTCTATCATATGATTTAATCCAGCACAAATTTCAGGTTCAATCTCTGTGATCCCCTGCATTCAGTCCCTGAGTAAGACTGACAACTTTTTCTGCCCTTTTATGAAAATAATCTGAAAATTGAGGACCTTAAAGAAAATGAAACCAGGTTCATTACCACAGAAGAACAGAGCAGAGCAACTGCCCTAACTTTTCTCATCCTTTCTTTGCTGACAGGTTATTTTCTATTACATCTCTCTAAGCATTTTGAATAATTTCATCTTCAAACCCCATTCTTCAAACCATGGGAACTAGAAACTCAGACAAAAGCTTCAAACCATTTCCTTATACATTAGCAACACTACCTGCCCCTGCCTTGATTTTAACAGTGTTGTCATTTTAGTCATCAGTACAAGTAATTATGCAATACAGAAAACACCTGACAGGAATTTACTTTCAATTACACTATTTGCAGCAGGCATAATCACTTTTTTGTTTCCTCTTTGCAGTGCTGTGCACCAGGTCCTTGCTAATCACTGGAGGACCTCAGCATTGCTGTGGTGAAATGCGTTGTGACGAGCACTTAGATACCAGTGAGAATCACAAGGATTCTGTGTTTTCTGTTTGCTGTCACCATTCAGTATATCTTAAGTGCAAGGCACCAGCCTGACCTAGGAATCACTGCAGTAAGTGAACCTAAAGAAACTTACCCACTAGGTATTATGGCCCCTGCAACTTAAGAAATCAGAGAGGCACTAAATAATCATTGAAAGGCACCACTTGACTTTTCTTCTTTTTTCTCTTTTTTTTTTTCCTTTTTTTAACCAGTAAATTTCCCATGACTAATAACACAGGTTTCATTTCACTACATAGATCTTGCACTAAAGCAGTTAGTGTGGAGACATATGTGGATTTCAAACCTGGGGCACTTCCATACTGCTACAAACTGTTTCTTCCATATGAAGCGGTTGTGTAATTGTATAAATTGTATAATTTGAAAATTATAACTTCTTTATGTCACAGTACCTGTTTCTAGTGTCCCCTCTTTTCCTTCCAGCATTTCCATATTCAACTAAACATATCACCTTCCCTAGGACTAGTCACTGGTACCACCACACCTGGTGTGTTTTAAGTTGAAATGTTTCCTTTAAAATTAAGCCCTTTTTCTTTTCTCAATCCACTGAGAAAAATGGCTCTTCACAAAAGCAGCTGAGGATAAAACAGACAATCAAAAAAGCTCAAGTTTTAAGATGTGTCTGTGTTCACTGAGATAACAGTTCAGGAACAACTCAGCCTACAGTATCCCTGATGACTGAATTTGTCCTTTTTCAAGGCTAATTCTCTTCATCTTGAATATTATTTGCTAAATATCATGGAAGAAAAATGTAATTTCATGTGTGATTTGTACTTGTAGGTTGAGTCTTGATGTACGATGCCTTGACAAAAGAGAAAATTATGGGGTAATAGAAAAGCAAGCTCTTCAGCATGTTAATCAGAATCAGTCTTCCTGTTAAATGTTTCCTCCCTCAGGTCTTGACAAGGTGATGGCTTTTGGAGAATGGAGGTTCTCAGTATCATCTGTGAGCTCAATATCATGGCTTCTGTCAATCACTCTTAAGCTTGCTTTGCTTGCAAACAAACCTAACAGATGATTATTCTGTCTGCTTCAGAGAGTCCGGCTCAACAGGCCCTTCCCCTCCTAAGCATATGTCATCTTCCCTAGATAATTAGATGGTACATATCCCTTCTGACCTTTTGCTTCAGCTAGCCACCATTCCTTATTGCCACTCAGGTCAGAAAAGCGAAGTATCCTCACCCTCTGGTACTCCTGAAGGCTGAGTTCTTGATCATTTCTAGCTTGAAATGCATAAACAGCATAGAAAATCTGAAAAAGGAAAGCCGCAAAAAACAGAACTGAAAAGCATAGCCACATGTTACTATGTAGCTGTGTATCAGTAGGAGTTCTGTATACAGAAAAAAAGTAATAATGTATAAACCAGTGTTGAACTACATGGCCTGCAATTTATAGACAGGGCCAAAATATAAAGTAAAATTGAAGCATCTGGGGGGAGTTCCACATGACAAACAAACCAAGCTCCATGACCTCATCACCTTACAATACTTGGTAAGATTTTCAGCTCACACCAAGTGGCCATTGAATGGATGAAGAATTTTTCAGCAAGGTTTCCTCATGGAGAAGCACCTTTCCTAAAGCACCTGTACTCAAATGTGGCACATGGGTCACTTCTGTGCCTTGCTGATCAGTTCTTGTCACAGCTTTCTTACCAACAGTAAGTTGAAAAATTCCCCAAACTGAGCTCTTTTGCAAGTTCCTGCTCCATATGAGAATCATGAGGTGGACTAGTGCCAAGTGTGTTTTCTGTGACACAGGAATGCAATTCACAGTTTAACTGATGCCCTTTTCCTACCTCACAGCTATTTAAGAGCAGAGAATAATGAATTCCTATGTCACACTGACAGATTGGTGCTACTCTTTTCTGATGTGAAAGAAAACCATTTAAATTACTAACAGTATAATTTTAGACTTTAAATAGGAACAACAAGAAGACAGGCACAGTGTGTATCATACTTACATGCTGATCATCCATACCAGGAAGAGCACCAGTCCCTGTGCCATTAATTGCAGCATTTTCACAGAAGTGAAAAGGTGAGCTGCTGTCGCTCTTCTTGTACCCTGGACTTTTTGTGCTGCTGTCAGTAGGGGGCCGTGAAGAGACAAAGAGGCTGATGTCATCAAAATCATCATCACCAAAGCCATTTTCTGCTACAGCCTTCTGCACCTTGGCTGGATTGTAAGGCCTCAGGAAGGAGGAGTACACATATCCTGTGAGGACTAGAAACCCGAATAAAAAGACAGAAAATAAATATACAGCAAACACTGCTAAAATAATTTCAAAACCAACTGTTTTATGCAGCTGTCAGCATGACAGAGGCAAACAGATGGGGCCAGAATTAAAAGAAATTAATATCCCAAAGGGGAGCTGTTATTTGGATATTGGTGCAGAGAACTTACTTCCTGTGTCAACAAGCCATCTGCTTGTGCTTCCAAAGGGGTCCTTTTGCTCCACAACAGCCACCAGCTCTCCTTCATGCAAGTCAATATCAAATTCCTGCGCAGCGTTGCACTTGCGCTTTGCCTGGTACAGAGACTCAGTGCTGTACGTGGACAATAGCTTGGACCTGTCACCCTCTGTTTGGCGTGGGGACTCCAGCTGAAAACAAATAATATTCATCCTCAGTAATGCTGGGGCCCTTTCCAGATAAAAATCTGTATATGCTGCATGTGGCAGCTGACCCAGCGTTTTTATACACAGACCAAGGAGTTACTTACACAGGGACCAAATATCCTCTGCATATGCAGGAAGAACCTCTACCGCTGCTATATTAACAGGTGAGCAATAAAGGGCCAATTTTAAAGAAATTTAGGAATTTCACTAATTAAAGACCTCTTAGTCTGTCCTCTGCTCTCAGAGAGGTGGTGTTCTTTATGTGAACTGTATCCTGCTTAATTGCTTTTCAATAGCCATGACCTTTGTATTCCTATGTAATATCACAAAAAAAGCATAATCCAAAAATGGGCTGAGGTATGCTAAGACTGCATAACTTGCATGATAAGGCATTAGGCAAAAAAATCAATGGTACCCAAACTGGCTGCTATTTGTGTGAAATTACCTCTATAAATGAGGGCAAGATGCCATCATTTAAGTGCTGGTAGCATATTCATTTCAGGGTTTGGTTAGAGGGCAGGGAGGGGAGTGCTGCACATCAATGGGATCTTAACACACCACAGAAGCAAGGGCACCTCTGCCTTCACTGATGCTGAAAGGAATTCTACAACTGCCCCAGCTTCTCCTGTAAACCTGCACCCAAGCTATTATTTTACTATAAACTAAACTCCTAAAACTTCCAGAGACACCTGATAAGATTGGGAACACAGATTTCCCCATGGATTTTCTGAATCTTCTGCTGTGGGTGTGTATGTTTGTGCATATATGTGTAAACACCAGTATACGTACCCACAGCTGAGCACACGAAAGATAAATCTTCTAAATTAGAAGACTAAAATGCACCATTAGAGTACTTAGCAAAAGAAGTTACCAAAGTTTACATATACCTTAGCTTTACCATGTGCTTAAAGGCCTAAGGGCAATCAGAGATAATTTCAAGTGGATTTTCAAGATATTAGCATGAAAAGAGTAAAAAATCTTCAGAAGTTACTGGTCAATGAAAATTTCACTCCAACAACCTGATTCAGAGTCACAGCAAAGAGACAAAGCCCAGACTTTTAGGTAGCATAAAAGTGGATTTGTTTCAAAACTGATCAAAACAGGATGTTTGGATGTATGGTACTCACCAGAGAAGGAACAGGTTTCTTTTTTTCCAAGCTCAATTTTCTCTCAATAAAGGTTGCACTGCTGTTTTCTTTTACAAAATTCAGTTTATGAACCTCCTCTATCAATTGATTCTGCACTTCACAGATGCTTGAGGAGGACAGCTGCAAACACAAATGTGGGTTAGATCTGATGTACAAAATGGTAGGGAAATTGGAGAGAGCAGATTTAATTTAATTGGCTGAATGCTAGGAGTCAGGAAATCTGACAAGTTACGCCTATTTTCTGCAGACCCCGTAAGCAGTGCACTCTCTACATATGAGATGTAAAGAGAAGAAAGGTCTTTGCTTAAAGAAAGTTTCTAATATATGCTATTGCATTTAAAAGGCATAGCAATTGAAGTTAAATCATTTAAAATATTCTAAATGGTAACGAAAATGAAGAGCCTTGTATCTATGCTACTTAGCCACCTGCTTTCAGATGCAAATGGGCAGCTATCAGAGTGGCCAATGTGCTGCAAGGCTTGGAGTAGTTTACCCCACAGCTGTGTGTTTGTGCAACTGAGAGCTGCCAACAGGTGAAAAATTGTTGGGTAACTAAGACTCTGTCTGTGGCACTGGATAAGTGCTTTTCATCTACGCCTAATACAAATGCATTTGCTGATGTAAACAGGAAAAAAACAAAAAGAAGGTAATTTTGTAGCCAGATCCTCCAGAAAACAATGCCCAATATAACCGCTTTCAAGACATGAAAACATCAAATTACAGGGATGAAATCTCTTCATGCAGAAAAAGCCTTCATTTTCCCATTAAACAACATAGCTCTATATTTTGATCCTGACCTTGTTTGCTTAATTTTTCATCTGCCCCTTACTATAATGTGCTCTATCCCAGCCTTGATGGAAAGGAATATTCCAGAATTGCCTTACTAGAGTGTGTTTCCCAAGCAGCCTTGCTTCTGTTCAGCTAAGTGATTTGTATGTGTGGAAGGTATTGTTGCAGCCGTGTTCCTCAGGGGGCTCAAGTCCCCCAGATGAGGCTATTCATTACTGCCATGAGATATTTGCAGAAGTTTCTGCATCATATTTGGGTTTTAAAACAACTTGATTTTCATAAAATTTATTTAATCAGATCTCCTAACTTGTTTTTCTTTTGCAGTCATCTGTGAATCCACAGGTCTAGCAGCAAAGGAGGTGTTCATGTACTTTCTTATAATTTCCTGCGTTTTCTGGGCTTGTCAGGGTACATGCTAAGAAGTGCTAGCAACTGCCTTCTTTTTGCTTTCCTGTAATATTCTTGCCATTACTATCACTGCAACAGCGGGAACAGTTCCATTAGGATCATTCTTGATGAAAAGCCCAGGTCTGACAAAAGTTCATAACGTAAGTTTCTCAACCTTACTGTAGCCTTCAGTACCTAAAGGGGACCTACAGGAAAGCTGGAGAGGGACACTTTACAAGGGTGTGTAGTGACAGGACAAGGGGGACTGGCTTTAAACTGAAAGAGGGCAGGTTTACATTAGTTTACTGTGACCTTGCTGAGGATCTGAAATGGCTTCTGCAAGGAAGCTGTGGGTTCCTTATCCCTAGAAGCTTTAAAGGTCAGGTTGGATGGAGCTTTAAGCAACCTGGTCAAGTGGGAGGTGTCCCTGTAAATGGCAGGGGAATTGGAACTACATAGTCTTTAAGATCCCTTCTAACCAAACCATTTTGAGTCTATGAACTTAATCTTTACTGAGCTTGCAAAGGAAAGAAACCCAAATCTGACTGTGCTTAATAGAACAAACAAAATCAGTAAATCAGTGTAGCTTTGTAGATATGTGTCCTACATAATTTTAGCCTCAGCATACAGAAAGAAAAAAAGACAAGTTAAGGCAGAGCTGTACATGTTTCTAATGTACTCACTGGAACAGGTACCATGACAGCAGAGTTTGATTGAAGTGCTGCAAACATAATATTCCTGAGGAGGGTGATGAAGCAATGTAGACAGTTCAATACAATCTCTCTGGCTGTTCTGTTGAATACCTGAAGTTCTTCCACTAGCTGTGCATTTAGAGCCTCATAGTCCTTCTTTGTCAGGTCCAACTCTTCTCCAGCTGACCTCTGAAGGCAGCTGTTGTAGTCCAACAACTTGTCATAACGCTTCTGGATGAGCTTCTGAGGGCCTGGAAACAGGGCTTGCAGTGCTGAGAGAGGAGACAAGACAAGCTTGTCCAGCTGAGTCATCTGGAAAGCATAAACCAGACCTACTCATTACCTTATTCATACAGTCCTTCAGATGCCATAAGGGGTTGAGCCTGCTGGCAGCCCATCAAGCAATCTGTTAACCACTCTTCACAAGGTATTGCTGCCAGAGGCAGTTTCAAGCAGGGTCCAAAATGGCTTAGAATCTCCTCCATAACAGGAGATGTATCAGTTTTTCAGCTTACATGCAGCCTCGGGTACTGCCCCTAGGGAGCTGCCACTGGAGAAAACAGCAAGGGTTGGTCAAGTGGTCAAATAAAACTGGGATATTCTTAGCTAGAAGGCCCACACCAATATACATTCTAAAGCCAATGAGGTCTTATTAAGTGGCAGCCTTGAATTCTCTCAAAGCTGCTTTTCTGTTTCTTTTTTTTTTTTTTTTTTTCCCCTCCGCCTGGAAACAGCTGTAACTCAATTCCTGTTTAAGCAAACACAAACAATCACTTGATTTGATTAAATTAGGTTATGCTTGTTGGTTTTATCTCTAGTAATCAACAAAATTAGACACCTGGTAAAAAACCAGTCTTCCTCAGACTTTTCCATTAGTCTCTAATTGTCTCAAGGGATTAATATTGCATGAAATAAAATTTATTTTTGTAAGTCATTTGTTCAAATACAGTACATGCTTGTAGTGAGTGAAATTCATCATCATATTAAAGCTCTTGGACATTCTGTGTGAATTAAGTCGTTGAGTTGGATGTGAGAATGAAAAAGCAGCAGCCTCCGCATTCTCAAAAACATAACAGAGTTGAGGACAGATCCATTTTAGCCCCAGAGCTGCTCTTCAAGGCCAAGATGATGTACACTGGCTAAATAGCTCCTATTTTATTTCCACATGAAAAACTAGGCTGTGTTTAGCAGAACTGATTTTAAATGGATTAAGAAAACAATTCTTCCAAACTGCTGGACCTGATTTCTGGTAAAGAGTCTACTGGGAATTTCTGCTTTGAAAATTTTCCAAAAATTCTAATGAGAGAGGAAGGTATACGTTATTGATAAATGCACAAAGGGGAAAAAAACCCCAAACTATTAACCTGAGCCCATTGCTGAGATTTCCCTTGATAATAACCTTTCAGGAAATCATGTGAGGAACACTATGAGTTGTTCAGTGAGAACATCTACAGTAATTTCACGAATACAAGCCGCACCAATTTGACCAAAATTTTGGTGGAAACCCGGAAGTGCGGCTAATATTCCGGGGCGGCTAATACATTAACAAAATTCTAAAAGCTGCCAACACGGAAGTGAGAGCCCGCGGCAGCCCCAAGCCAAGCTGGAGCCCGG
The DNA here is from genome assembly GCF_009819885.2 of Catharus ustulatus. Classification (NCBI taxonomy): domain Eukaryota; kingdom Metazoa; phylum Chordata; class Aves; order Passeriformes; family Turdidae; genus Catharus; species Catharus ustulatus. The sequence continues at coordinate 23,814,585 of NC_046225.1, read as the reverse complement.
CCGGCCCCGGCAGAGGTGGGAAAGCCTGGCAGAGGCGGGGCCAGCAGTGTGGGGGGCGGGCGGCTGAGCCTGAGCCAGCAGGGCGGGGTAGGGGGGCGGCAGAGCCCGGGCCAGCAGGGCGGGGGAACCCGGGAGAACTGGGGCTAGCAGTGCAGGGGAGCATGGCAGAAGCAGGAAGGCCGGTGGGTGGGGCTGCCTGGCAGCGGGGGAAGCCCAGTAGAATCGGGGCCAGCAGGGTGGGGGAGCCCGGCGGTGCGGGGGCCTGCAGTGCCGGCCAGGGCGAGCAAACGCGGCGGCGGTGCAGACGGGAGGGGGCGGCCTGCGAGCCCGGCGGCGGCAGCCCGCCGGCCGGGCGAGCGAACGCGGTAGCGGGGAGGTGCTGACGGGAGAGGGGGGCCAGCGAGCCCGGCGGCGGCGGCAGCACCACCTGGCCAGCCCCGCCGAGCCGTGGCGCTGAGCTGGGCTACCCGGCCCCGTCGGCAACCATGAGCGGGCCGAGCCTTCCTGGCCCCGCCCCGAGCCAGTAAAGCCCGCTCTGCCGCGATCCTGTTACTAATTGGCCAATTTGTGAGAGCTGCGCACGGATTCTCGCTACGAACGAAAGTGCGGCTAATATTCGGGGTGCGGCTTATCTATTGACAAAGACAGCAACATTGTCGAGGCGCCGGGGGTGCGGCTTATAATCCGTGCGGCTTGTATTCGTGAAACTACTGTACTCATTGTGCACTGTCCAGCCAAGGGTGTTTTAAAAAAACCATATGCATGGGGTAGGGAATCCTTGTAGTCTTGTGCATGCACGACACAAAAATAGATATTAAATATAAATTACCAATTGCTAATTAAAATATCCACAGTTAAGTAAAATTCAGTTGTTACTTGGTTGTTTTTTGGGTTTTTAAAAATTATTTAGAGACCTTCAGAGTAGCTAGGTCATGAAACAGTAGCTGTTTCAATTTTTTTTCTAAAAAGAAGTTTTCTGTTTCATCTGTTGTGGAATTACTTCTACTTTTCTTTAATGTATCTGAATATGGGGGCAGCATCCATATTGGACACACTCACAACTGCAATGATATCACTGCAATGATAGACAGGTGTTATTTTGCACTTTATGCAATCATTGACTGTAAAGACATTGAAAATATAATTCTGATTATTGAGATTCATTTTTGAGATACTTTTCACACATGGGAATTTCAAAGGAAAACAAATACATCATCTTACTTCCCTGTCATTATCCTGGAGGTTGCAGTCTGTCAAAGAGCCTTCTGTTCATTGACAGACTCTGCTTTCAGTGTTTTGGAGAGGACTGAATGGCTATATTTGAGTCAGCACTAAACTAGGTAAGTGTAAGTAAACCTCCACCTCTGAATTTTTCCAGCTTGAGCAGCTGTTTGAAGAAGCAGCCTGTCCCATTTTGAAGAGACATCTAAGTATCTTACGAGAGCCAGGCATTAGAATTAATTTTAATTCCAAAAGGAGAAGACTAGTTGAAAAACTGTTTTTTAAATTCTTTATTAATTACTATGGGCTATATTTGGATTTTTCATGGTTTCCATATATGAAGGATTTGACAGCACTGTGTTAATAACTGGACTTGATGACCTGAGAGGCCTTTTCCCAGTTAATAAATCTGAGATTTTTACAGATCTGTGATTCCAGGAGCTAACAGTACATAAGCACAGTATCAATCACAAAAGTCACTCAAACTGCAAGTGCTGGTAACAAAAGTAGCAAGGCAACAATCTAGTGCTCTTTTCTGAAGTTCAGTGAAACAAATATTGTTTAAATTTTAATGTTAAATTTTAAATGTTTAATGTTTACATTTTAATGTTTAAATTAATGATTTTAAACAATGATGTTAATATAAACCCGGGAATTTAGCTTGACTAGTTTTCTTTAGCTCTTCTAAGGAAAACACAATGCATCTGTATTGTATTTTATCTTAGTTCTTACAGAAATTCAACCAAAACCCCCACTTATCTTTCCCAAGAGATTCCTAAGATATATTTTTTCCCTCTTTTCTGTCCTAGCCTTCCTCACATACAGCTGTTTTCTCAGACATAAAGATAGCTGTGTAACACTGGACATTGCATTAACTTACAAAGTCTTCACATGGATTTGCAGTGTTGGTCTGTTTTTCCGAACAGTCATTCACTTCATCATCTTTATCTTGCAGGATTTCCTCAAGCCACATTATATTCTGGGCAGCCAAATGTATAGATTCCTAAATGAAAAGATGGTAGGAAGATGAAACTATTGCAATACATTTTAATATATTGCATTCACTCAGGCAGCTACTGCAATAATACTGATGGAATCAGAAATATTTTCCATCTCTGACACCTGTGCAGCTGCTGTGCAGTTTCCAGTCATTGTGAGGTTGTTTACTGTGACAATATTTTCCTGTGCTTTGTCTATTTTCAATATAAACTACTTAAGAATCAAGTTGTTGATGTTGAACTGAAAGAACTATGCCCTAAAGTAATGAATATCCCACTGGAAGTCAGCTACTCGCCAGCAAGAAGCCAGCCGTCCTCAGAAGTCTCTTTTGGGCAACTAAGTAGGACTACAGTGGTGTATTTCAGCCACCCTGAATTTAAATCTTAATGAAGTGTGGATCCATTTGGATAAGGAATCGTCAGCACCATTTCAGGCAAGAGCCCTTGCTGGCTGAGTTTCCTGGCCTTCCCCTGTTTCCAGAACCAAACAAGTGTGTTTGTGATAAGCCCTGGCCAGCTGTTTATTGATCTTGCCTTTCTCTCAAACAACCTCCCTGCCTGGTTAGGGAACACTTACACTTTGACAGGCCTCATGCTATCTACAAAGCTGGCAAGTAGTCCATGGGAGAGGAAGGTTGCTAAATCACAAGCCAACCTTCATCGCCAGAGAGGAGGATTGAAGCAAAGACATTTTAGAGAACTCAAGCACTCTGTACATCTAATGCTAGCCCTCAGCACAATCTAAATACAGGAAAAGGGAAGGAGTCCTTCCATCCACATTATATATTTCAGGATGTTTTAATTTGTGTGGCTGCAGCTCAGTTCTTCAATCTTTAATGAGAAGCAGTTGTTCCTCAACTGCAGCAGATGGGGGTGACAGCTTCACACAGAGATTGAAAATCCTGACTGTGCCACCAGACAGCACCTTCTTCTCTGCACCTATGGGTTTCCACAGAACCTGCTTCTGTCAGGGGAAAAATGCAAAAGTGTGGGCTTCAAAACTTCTTTGCCATGGGCTCGGTAATGCAGTGGCAGCACAACTTATTTAATATTCTGATGTAGATAGCCCTGCTTATTTATAATTTGGTGTTGCTCAACCAGTGGCAGAAAGGTGTGTCAAACTGATTATGGACAGGGTTTGTGACCACATATTGCAAAAAGGCTATACCCACCTGGAGATGTTGTGAACAAAGTGAAATGTTCTTCACACACAATTTCACAGTCTTCTCTAGACTTTGAAATAACTTTTCTTCGTTGTTAAAAGTTCGATCTTTCACCTAAAAGAGACATATGCACTGTTATTTTGGCAGCCCAAAAGAGCCTGGCTAATGAAAGAAACATCTAGAGCATTGCTGGAAAAGTCCCTGAGCTCCTCCCTTTGAAAACAGACCAACCCTTAATTCTCCCAAGCTCCAGCTGTAATTCAAGAAAAGTCAAAACCGCTGGGCAACACGGCAGAATTTCATTTTTAATCCTTGTGGGAGCAGGGAGTTGCTTTACGGCAAGCCCACGGGCGTGTGCCAACAAAACGCTTCATTTTCCTGTTTCCATTTTTGCTGCTGCCCTGTCCGAGGAAAGAATGGAGGAGAAGGGGGAATATTCCACAGCGGTGTCCGCTCCCGCGGGGCTGGGGCGCTCTCCCGCAGGCCGGCTGTAGATGGAGCTGTTATCCCAGAGCCGTGCCAGCCTCTCCTCTGGAAACGCCGGCAGCCGGGAATGGCCTCGGGAAACTTCCTCATGCCGGCTGGGAACACCTGCAAACGCCGTCATTCCTGCCGGTCTTTTCCTGCAGGGGCTTCAGAAATCTCGAGTCACGTCTTAGTGGCTTTGCCGCGAGGGTCTCAGCGTGTTCCAAGACGTGAGGTGGGAAATTTCTCAGTCTAATTAAGCAGGAGAGACTGCTGAATTTCTAGCAGATGCATTCTGATAGTAAAATGATCCTCAAATGTTTTAAGCTTAATTAGAAACAAAACCAAAAAAACATAAACCAGAAGTTTCTGAAGAAAAAAAAAGGGAAAAAAAGGAAAATAAAAATCACATATCCTCTTAATCAAATTTAATTCCCCTTTTCTCTGATTTTATAGCCTTGCTGTTGTCTGTCACATTCTGAATATAAAAATTTCCACTGTATAAGTAAATGAACAGAAAAAAATATATGTGGGTGGTTTGAATCAGAGAAAGAGGGGAAACACTGATAAAAAACAAACCAGGAAAAAATGGCATATATCTTGTAAAGTCAGATCTAGACCGGCAAGCGACCTTGTATAGTCAGCCATCTTATGCAGTGAGGTGTATTGAATATCTCTTTCAAGGTCATTTGTAATTGATTTTCTTTGAGATTGCTATTTAAGCTTTCCTGAAAATGTTTATCCTGCTAGGTTTTGAATTACAACTTTGAAATTATGAAGGAGCATTTTAGTTTTGGCTGCCCAGCACCCATCAGACCCATCACAGAGTTCTTTGTAGTTTTGATGACTCCAGGTCTTTTCACATGTAGAGGCAAATCCTATGGCCTTTCCTAATGAGAGGTATTGCTCATCTTCCGTGGTGGATTCCAAACCTCATTGCTACAACATGAGCAAGATGGACTGAACACGTTCTCAACCCCGACAATAATTATTGCCAGGGTAAATGCAAAATGCTGATCTTAGGCTGAGTTTCACAAAACTACCACTCACTTCCTCTCTGCTGAAGACTAGAAGTTTGAGAAACTCTTGTGTAAAAAAGGAAAAGGTGGAGAGCACTTTACATTATTTTCTATTTCAATCACAAAGATCTTTCCTGTCTTCTGTGACAGTCATAAAATTACTTTATAAATTAGGCAGGAAAAAATGCAGCACCACAAACTCCATTTCCAACCTGTTTTGAAAAACACCCAGTGCAAAAAGCAGAACTGAAGCTACCAATGCAAATCTGCAGTTGAATGAGTAAGTACCTGATGTTCTCCCCTTGTCAGTATTTTCAGATGGCTGGTGACCCTCTTGGATTTCTTGCTAATGGAGTGAATATTCAGTCGGGAAAACTTTTCTTTAAGGGTTTCATCATCATCATTCTTCCTATACTTCATCACTGCAGACAGAGAATTTCATTACATCAGTAGTCTGTATTCACAGGACTTTTCACAGGGACAGGCACACAAATATGAAACCATTGGAGAGCACACACTTTGATGTAATTTGTTGTAATCTTGTGTGAAAATGCTCAAGAGAATGAAAACCCCATTATCAACACTAACCTCGGGAAGAGTGAAGTTAGGGCTTTGACCTGGCAAGTCTAAAATAATATTGCTATTACTGTATCTTAATTATTATCAATGTTTGCAAGTGCATTACAGACACTATAACATTAATTCTTTCCCTATTTTCATACTGGAGTTACCAGTCAGGTAAGATAGTTAGCTGAGGACAAGGACATTAAGGCATTGTTACCCTCTTGAAATTCAATGTATTACACAACTTGGGTGGCACCAGCCAAAGCTGATGTAGTGAAATATCTGGAGCTGAAACATATCTTGTAATGGCCAGCCCAAACCTACAAAGAAAGAACTTCCTGTGCTCTTTTCTTACCTAAATCTTTCCTCCTTTTAAGTTCATTGATGTTCACATTAATGTTTTTCATGGCAAATAGGGCATCTTGTAGCACCTCGTGGTCAGGGTGAGAAGCAGGAGTTGAGCGCAAGAGCTCACGGAGTAACAGGGGATATTTCATCAGCCGTTGCACTGGTTTGATCAACAGAGATCCCAGGTCCATTAGATTTGGCTTTCCTCTGTAATTTACACCAAAATAATTGTCACAAAATTAGAAATTCCTTGAATTGCAATTACCACTCAAGTAAAAAAATATGATACATCTGTGAGGGAACAGGGGTGTTGTAAATGAAACCTTCCTGTCACCCCCTCAATGTGAAATACACCCCAGGTCTCTAAATTTTCTCTTTTCAGAACTTAGCAGCTCTGAACTATTACTTAGACATTAGCTCTGAAACTGTCCCACTCAGTTTAAAGGTGCATGTAGTATAACTCACACATCAATAACACCCAGGAAGGGATGTAGGTGGAAGAACAAATAACAGGAAGTTTGAGAAATGCATGTGAGCAGGGCTGTTACATCCTGCTCTGGGCCCTCAGACTTAAAATTGCAACATCTCCATGCTGTGAGTAACTGGGATGCCTGCTCGTAGTGCATCCCTTCTCACAACATCCCTGATTAGCAGTGACCCTTAAGCTTTACAGCCTTTGGCCTGTGGTTTTTCTTTGCTGGCTGCAAGTTATTTCTAATGATGCCTCAGTTTCCAAAGGGTACCAAATCTGGCCTGGGGAAATGTTGAACACACAGGGTATTCACAGAGCCTTGATCCAACCTGCTGGAAGACTCCTTTACATAAAGGCAAAGCAGGCACTGGCCAGGGTGGCAGAAGGATTAGAGTAGGACAGTCCCAGCTTCCAGCATGGGCACAGGGATGCTCTGTGGCTCCAGGCTCAATCCCCACTGGCTGGGCAGGGGCAGCAGAACAGCATCCCCAGGAATTCAAGTGGCCCAGGCTACGAAGGGCCCCCTGAGCTCTTGGGTCCCAGCCAGCTGAACTCACACTCCAGCCCTGCTCCAGACAAAAGCCTTTGCTTGAATCTCCAGGCTGGAATGGGAGAGGCTGTGCAGTTTGTGGGCTGTCAGCCTCGAAGGAATCAGGAGAGGACTGAAACACATGTGTCTTCATTACCTTCTGTGTGGCTGGTAGAAACATGGGGTCTCCCCAGAATGGGTAATACCAGGTGGCCAAGACCAGGGCCAGCCACTGCTGAGGTTCTAGCTGCAGGACATGTCCACGGCCTCCCCTCATGACACTCCTCAGCAAGCCAGGCACAGCTCCACCCCCAGCTACCTGGCACCTCCCCACTGAAACTAAACATGAGCTGCTGGATGGAAGGCAAAAAAGCAGAGCAAGCTTTCCATTTGCATGCCCAAAAAGGCTTTTATGGAGCAGGAAAGGTTTTCTGAAATTAACTATAGAAGATTTAAGGGTAGACAAAAAAGGATTTCTGCATATGGAAAGATGAAATAACACAATGTAGAAGGAAAGTACAAAAAATAGGGAACAGCTAAATGGTTTTGCAGGCTGACATCTATTGTTTTTTTGCAACAGAAAGCGTAAAAGAAAAAAACCCCTTCATTCCTACTTTTATATGAGTAAAAAGTACAAGAACCAATCCTTACTTGCTGACTAATTAACTAACAATTTGAATGCCTTTGAGGAGAGACATCTGCATATTTAAACCGTCTCTTTCAAACAAGCATTATCTGTAAAAAAGTTCTGCATGAAAAAAAATTAACAGTAGATGCCTTTTAAGGCTTCTTCATGTCCCAAAACCTTCTCATCATTTCAATCCCCCTCATTTTCCCTGTATCTTACATTAAATAGAGAGCTGTTTTTCCTTCTTTCAGCTTCTGGCAGCAATAATGAAAAAAAAATCTTAAATTGTTATTGTTTTCTCTGAAAAGCCCTATGAATGCAAATCTATAAAAGCTGCCTCATGAATGGAAAAATCTTCAAGTGTCTTCTCTTTATATAGTTGCACTTTGGACAGCTGCCCAAGTGATAAACAGCCCTCTGTTCGTATCTGCATGACACAGTCTTGCAATATGGTGTGAGAGATAGCAGGTTTGTTATAAGATAATGACTCCCTGGGGCACTGAATGCCACAAAGTTTGACTCATCTAATTCTCCGAAGCAAGATTAGCTGAGATAGCCACTCTCCCTGGATGAGTCCCATTTGCAATCCACCCTGTTAGGACCCACCAGCCGCTGGGCAGGACATGGCCTTGCCACACGACTCAAGCAGAAGAGTAGCGCCTTGTGACATCTATTGTGCAGAAAATTAAGTTGATAATTCATTTGTGATGCTACTTCAGCCTTCCCCCCATGTTATTTTGAATTTAGCAAGTATTCTAAGTCACATGTAGCTGTACTAATCTCACAGCAAATTATTACTGTAGTGCTGCAGTAAATGCAGCTGGCAAACTGCAGTGAGCTTCATGGTACAGCCTCCCTCCTGCCTCCCAACAAAACAGTCACTAATACAGACACATTCCCACTTGTTTAGAAAGCCCGTGGTGGTGAGCTACACAAAGGTAGGTGAGGCAGGATTTAGTTTCACCATGTTTTGCTGTCACTACAAGGCAGCTTAGTCCAGTGGTCAACACGACAGCCAGTATGATACAGCCAGGCTGAGGCTGCTGTGATATGTTGCTGCCAGTTCTGAAATGGTGTGCAGGATTCAGGCTGCAGCAGGACTCAGAATCCTGGGCTTCATGGTCTACTATGTGTGGCTTTATTTTAGTACAAGACATGTAGGGCAAATAATTCACTATGCCATAAGCCTTTCAAGCAAACCCCGGGAATTTACTGAGGCTGCACAGTTGTTAAGCCAAGCAGAATTTAACCATTGAGCTGCTAGCAAAGGCTGCACTGTCCGGTATTTATGTAATTGTTTTCTTGATCATGCTTGAATGAAAAGCAGTCTGAGAGCAGCAACATCACAGACCGTTTGGAGGGAGCTATGCTTCATTTTCCAGTTCAACAGTAATCAGATTTTTGGGTGCTGTCCTGCCCAAGGACAAATCTGCAACCTCTGATTTGCAAGTGATGGGACTTCTTGTGTGCCCTGCCAGTGAGGTAGCCAAGCTCAGGAAGGGTCCCACAGCTAAACCTGCTCATTGCACTCCACACAGCTTTGTAAGAGTCCTTTTAAACTCAGAAAGTGAGTTGTCTCCTACACTCCACTGTAAACTCTTTGAAGGAGAAAACCAGACATTCATATCTGTTAGGGTTATACAACGCAGAACATCCAGTATTACATGATTTCTATATGTGTTGCTGTCTCACATGATCTTACTGTGACCCTCTGGATATTTTGTATCTCTTGGAGTCTCACTCCTTGTGGGACAGGAGTACACAGGGATATCCCTTATCAAAACAAAATGCAGAAAAACTATTTCCTAACATAGACAAAAGCTTGAAACTCCCAAAAGTAGAGTTTCAACATGCAAGTCTTTCAAAGCGTATTTTATGCAGATCATAGTTATAACATGCAATTGACTGATTGATTAACAAATTCTTTGACTATACAGGTCTGTTCCTCTCCTGCCGGTATAGATCACACTTACTTTTCCTTTCTCCTAACATTTTGTCTGGGGTTGTAATCTTTCTCTTCAGTTCTGACAACCTCTCCTCTGACCTCTCACTGCAGGTAACTACAGGCAGTGCTGCATTTCAATGAACCCAATATGCTGGATGTCCAGAAACTAAATTCTACTTTACAGCTTTTCAAAGATGTCACGTTTGACACAGAAGTCCCTTAACCACAACTCATCAGTGGCTGGGGGAGTTTTTTGGCTAAGTTGCAATGAGCTGGTTCTTTTCTGATGTTCTTCCAGCCACTGTTGGGGGAAGATTCTAAGATGGGTTTCTCATACAGGGCTATCGAAGGGATTGTCAGCTTAGAAATATCTTTACCTGGAGACCTGCCTGAATTGTAGCAGGAAAATGGATTTCAAAGACTGACACTATGCTGTTGACAAGCACTCTTGCAAACCTTAGAGCATTCTGCATACACACTGGAAAATTCTCCAGGTTATACTGACACAAAAGGCTTGTGTTGTTAAAATTTCCACTTGTACAGCTTTAAACATACTAAACATAAAGATACTTTAAAGATTATTTTACATGTAAAAAAAGGCATAGTACTTACTCTTCTTCATATCTCTTTCTGCAAAAGAGAAGAAAACAAAACATGCATTAGATTCCCCCTCAAAGGATTTGTACAGGTCAGAAGATTCTCAGATACACTTCAGTGACACAGAGTAACCATGACTGGACACTTAATTTAGGTTTATGGCTGCTATGTGTCAGCAGACCTGCACGAAACAGCTGGAGGGTACTGGTGAACCTGACCCTACAACTTTTTGAATGGAGAGCCCCAAATGAGAAAGGATTGTCAGAAACCTGACTTTGGCTATGAGACCTTGTCCTCACACTGTTAGAGAAAGAAGTTTGGATCACTCTGCTAACAATTATAGGTAACATCAAGCCATACATAAATTTCTGTCTACTCTCTTTTAAAATAAATGTATTTTTAAAAGAAAAAGAATACGTTTCAGCCTTTTAGGGTGTAGAGTCAATAAAGCTGTGAAGTTTTTTGTAGATTACACATCAACTGAAACATCTCTGGATAGGATGGTGTTGATACCTGTATTGAAAGCATCACAGACTTAAAATTGTAGTTTGCAATTGTGTGCATAAAATGTTTTCTTATGGTATGAATTCACTCAAATTCTCCATCTCTGCATCAGGCTTTCCTGACATCACATCCTCAGCCACACTTTTTTGACTGCCTGCACTCTTATCTCCTGGCCCACCAGTGCCTAGTTGAGCATCTGGAAGCTGCTACTTTCATTGCTTCTGTACTGTCAGCATTTTGTGTGCTTAGGACATCCCTCTGCCCATGCAACAGTTGACCGAGCTACTTCAGGCTGAAAGCTAAGCAGGTAGTTGCCAGCATCCTTTCATTTTTACCAGCTGCATTTCTTTGGCTAGGCTAGCAAACAACATCCCCAGTTTGCATAATCGCTGCTGAAACACAGGACTCTATGGAAATAGGATTTGCACGTCTCCAATGCAGACACCTACATTTTGGGATGGATTTTTTCCTCTTCAGTCAAAAGGAATAGGAATCTCAACATGGCTAATTAAATCTGATTTGTCTGTATAGATGTGCAGAGTGCCACTCTCAAATTGCTCCCGATATAGAACTTGTTTTTCACATGTCAGATATTACTTGGCAGAGGAACAGAATCCCCTACTAATGTCAGCTCATTTAAGATCTTTTAAAGTAGAACAATATTTCTTCCAAGGGAAAAGAAAAATATTTAACAAGTAAATATTTTTCAAAGACAGTCAGCACCAGCCCCTACATTTGTTATGTCTCACAATGGAAAACAGCCTAAAATTTATTTAGTAACAATCCTGCATAGTTTTCCTCACATGGCAAATATTCTCCAATTGGGTAGTAACAGTTTTAGATGACCACAATTCTGAATCTCAGCATGCACTTTCAGGTCTTAATAGGCAAATTGACTGCAATTTTTAGGCACTGGGAAAAATCACAATATAATATACACACATCAGTGCCTTTATCATTGGTTCCTGTTTTAAGGCTAATCAGGAAAGAATAAGACAAAACAAGGCTTCATTGTAAGGAAGTCCTTGTCACTTCCTGCTAGCAAAGGCTACAGTGGCTCAGCACAAAATATCTTTTCTCTTCACAAAGCCCAGCTGTGATTTTGGAACTGGAGCACCTCTTGCTGGCTGGCTCTGGAATTCAAGTGGCAACATCCACCCTAGGATGTACATGGATGTACAGTAACTTCACGATTACAAGCTGCACCTGATCATAAGCCGCATTTCCAGGATGTCGGCAACGTCTAGGTCCTCGTCTATATATAAGCGGCACCAGATTATAAACTGCACTTTCGTTCGCAGCCAGGATCCCCGTGCAACTTTCAGAGTTGCCAATTAGTAATAGAATCGCAGGATCACAGGATTTACTGGCTCGGCTCGGGGCCGGGCGGGCTCGGCCCATTCGGGGCTGCTGACGGGGCCAGGTGGCCCAGCTCGGTGGGGCCACTCGGTGGGGCCACTCGGGGCTGGCCAGGCAGCGCTGCTGCTGCAGTCGCCGGGCTCACTCGCTCCCGCCCGCTGCCTGCACCGCTGCCGCCGCGTTTGCTCACCCTGGCCTGACCCCTGCACAGGCGGGCCACTGGGCTCCCCCGCACCACCAGGCATCTCCGCTCTGCTGGCCCCGGCTCTGCCGGGCTTCCCCACGCTGCTGGACCGCCCCGTGCTGCTGGCCCCAGCTCCACCGGCATCCCCCTGCACCGCCAGCCCTCCCCCGGCGCCGCCAGCCCCTCCCCACGCTGCTGGCCCCGCCTCTGCTGGGCTTCCCCCCCTCTGCCGGGGCCAGCCGGGCTCCAGCTCAGCTTGGGGCTGCCGCAGGCTCTCACTTCCAGGTTGGCAGCTTTTAGAACATTGTTCATATATAAGCTGCTCCGGATTACAAGCTGCACTTCCGGGTACGGACTAAAACTTTAGTCAAAATGGTGCGGCTTATAATCGCGAAATTACTGTAATTTTTTATCTTTATTTCCTACCAAGTCCCCTTGCCTCAGCAGCACAGATAAATGAACAACAGTAGTGGCTTCTTTTGATCAGTCAGGAAAGATTATTGTAGGCATCAGCACTAAAACACCCACTTAGGCGAAATACCTGGCCATCTATTAGCCTGAAGGCCTGAGTTTATATGAAAATTTATTTCTTTTAACTTCCAGGGTAGCTAAAACTTGAGACCCTGCACATATACTTTGTTATATATTTAATAGCCAGACATGTTGCACAAGATAACTTCATTTTCAACTTTACCTGTCTTCAAAGCAAACATTTCTCTCTTAATGTTATTAATATTTTCTTTCACCACTCTGTCCAGATTTCACTTGGACATACTTCCCATCTCCTAAGTTTTAACACATCTCTGCAGACAAATCACAAATTAGGGTGTGGTTGAAATAACTGATACTGATGTACACTCCTTTATTTGTGATAACTTTACATCTCATCTACAAGTGTGCAGCATGGGCATTTCCTGGAGCTGGAGCAGGAGCTAGACCTCTGGTCTGAATCTATGGCATATTCCCTCCTGACAGCTCTGTGTGATGCTTTTGGGAAAGTGAGGGGCAAAGGAATTTATGGGTGGGAAGAGAAGTGCTCTCCATGGAGTGGATGAGCTGGTCCCTGCCACTAGTGCAGGAGGAAGCTGTGCTGGAAGACAGATGGATCTGTTATTTGGCAACATCCCCAGTTCTCTACACCTTTTCCCGAGGGGCTGGCATTGGAACCAATGGCATAAAGCACTTCCTTCTGGTGGGAACTTGCAGCTTGCTCCACCACTGTTTCCACTCAAGTACCCCCATCATGAGGAGTTGGGAACTACACGGCAACTCCAGATCTGGGGGCCTTGTAGCAGCAGCCCAGAATTGCCAGTGCACTTGAGTACCTCCATAACAGGCCATTCCAATTCAAGGAGCAGACTTGCTGAAGACAGGGGGCAGCAAGTTTCCTGGGAGCTAGAAAAAGGCATTCCCAATAGCCCACAATATGATGCAGCATTTTTTTCCTTTTTTTCTTTTTTTTTTCTTTTTTTTTCTTTTTTTTTTGTCATATGGGGCACTGAAACTAAGGAAAGAGCAACCTTTCTTTTGCTATTTTTGGCCATCTTAGAGAGAAAGAAATCTAATCATGGCCTCTGGCTTGTCATCTTTTCATGAAAGCAGCATAAGCCAGAGCTCCCAGCAAGCCTTATAAAACTCCGGATTTACAGGGGACCTTTCATCTACATCCATTTAAAATGTTCCCTGCCAGGCAACTGACTATGGAAGGAAATCATCATTTGAAAAGATCTTACTTTAAGGACTGTACACAGTCTCTTAAATGCTGTTTCAGTTCTTCATCCTTTTCATAGTATTCCAGCATGGTGTGTGCATCATCATGGTGATAGCAATAGATTTTATATGTGTCTTCTAGTGGGCCTTTAATCTGCAAGAACACTTCCCCTGTTAAGGAGAAAAACAAAGCGTGTCAAGTCAGACAACAGCATCTCAGAAGGAGCTTTATTATTCCACCACATTAGCCATGAGCTAAAAAGGCTGGCTTCCACTTTACTTCCCTTAGAAATGATCTTGCGTGTTTATGTGCATTATTTATTACATGTATTTCTCAGCTGCTCATCTTTGTCATAGCCAGGCACCATTATATCAGTGTTAAGGCACAAAAATTCCCTCAGGGGAAAAGCATGAAATCTCTATACCTCACACCCCTTCAAACACAACCTCTTAATTCACTGCCCAGCTTAATGCCCCTTCATTGGAATACACACAGGAGAGCTTACCTAACAAAGGGAGACCATTTTTGTGTCATGGGCTGGCAGGAGGGATGAATGTAAGCCTTTTAGTTTTCCTTTTGACCTTTTTTCATGAATATGAACTTAAATGGGTAATAACAGGAATAATGACTCTATCTTCCATTAGCCATTTCAATTTTATCTGTTTTGCAAAACCCTGAAATGGCAATTGTTATGACCAAGAATAGAGATTTTTCTCCACACAACAGAAGAAAAACCACCATCTTTCCCCTAATTAAATAAAACCATCATGGATTACAGCCATTTTTATATAATATCTAGGTTTATATACAACTGAATAGAGAATCCTCCAGTTCTCCACCATTTTCCCATAAAAAACAGCTGGGAATTTTACAGGCACTGAAGTAGTCCTTCACTCATTTCCCATTTACTTCTGGAGTCTAATTCTCTCAGCCTAAAACTCTTGTGTCTGTTTCTATGTGTGTGTAAGAAATCTGAGCAGGGAAGTCATGCTTCATCTCTTCTCCTGAGATTTTAGTTCAGTTCTTACACCCTTATGCAGCAGCCCCTTGATCAGCATCTTTGGAAATGTGTATAATAAACAACAGCAATGCTGAAAACTCCTGTCGGGCATTTACTGAAAATTATATCTATGTGGCAACCAGTCCAAATAGATTTTTATAAACATTCCTGTTGAGTTATAGCAATGGTTATTAAAGTTAAAAGCTGAATACTGCATTAATTGGGAGCTCTCTATTCATTCACAGAGCAAACGCTGAACTGTCAGGCATCCTGCATGTTTCATCCTGACTGGAGTGTGCTGTTCCATAATACATTGCATTGAACTGCTTCATCTTAAAGTGAAAAATGATTCAGTTACCACAGTAACACAGCCCTGGGTTTTCTTCCCTAGCAGCGAAGGTTAACTGGGCTGTCTAATGCATGTTGGTTTCAGGTGCAAATAAGGGAAAAAACAATGAGCAGCTAAGACGACCATAGTATATTTTTGTTACTGTAAGGGCACAGTCAGAAAAGCACCAGCATCCTACAGTTAAATGCTCTTCACCTGTCTTCTCTGCCTTGTGCTTATTGCTAATGCTGATGGCTAACAATGCACATTACAGCCTGGCTTTCCCATGAACTCTATTCAGGTCTTTAATAGCCAACAGCGTAAGGGGAAACCTTAACAAGCCTTAACCTTGATCCCGCAAGCTTGGCACCCGATTCTAGAGATCATGAGCTCTCACAATTTTCACTAACATTAAGAGGAGCTCCAAGTGCTCAGCATGGTCTGTATTATGCTAAGCCCTCAAGTGAGGTCATGTTTTCAGTAGGAAAAATGCAATGTAGCCTTACAGCTCATTTCAGTGTATACTACAAGCTGAAAATTATCTTCTCCAAAAGGAAAGAGTTGGGTAAGTTCTGTTCACTGAACTGTTGTGCCACAGTGACAGATATTTCCATTGATGTTCAATGATGAGAAAAATTATGTGCTGATTTCATGAACAGGGCCCTTTAACAGTAGATGAATTTCTAAAACCTAAAGCCCTTCTTGGTTCTGAGCTGTATGGATGAGTTTTGGGCATATCACTGTAGGAGCTTGCTTTATGAACCAAAACCCCATTGTATTTCGCACAGCTTTAAAAATACTCCGAGAGATACAAATCTCCCTGATGCCTCTTCTGGAGTATGGTGGTCATCAGTCTTAAAGAGAAATTTCTAGGAGGGAGGCTTGAGTAACAAAACTGTTGCTCTCTGTTGCTCTCAGTGGTGCTTCCAGTGCAGACAGCAGTAGGAGAGGGAGGAAGGAGTCTAATAGCTAAAGCTAAGTCTTCATATTCCTCCATATACAGAGGAATATGAAGGACATGCATCCATAACAGAGAGAAGAAAAAATCAGGAAAGAGTTACAGAGGATATTTAACCTATTTTAGCTCAGATTAGGAGATGAGTTTTGAAACCACTCACTCATTAGCCCTCATCTCCCATGCCCTGGCTGTGCGGTGGAGCAGTCACAGTGACACAAACTGGACCCCTTTGAGGATGGTAATTACCAGAAGACACACTCCAAGGGCATATCTTATGCAGTTTAACCACGAAGGGCCTCTCAATCCACAGGCACAGGCTACAGCCAAGCTGAAGTAAGACCTCTTAAAATGTGTAGTGTGGATACCATCTCCTTAGCACAAACTCACTCTGTAAGTCTGCTCCTATTGGACATTACCACTTGTCAGTCTGGATGTAGCATAAAGTGTGGAGAACATAGACTAAAATGAGACAAGAATATGAGCAACCACATTGTTTTGCTTTTAAAGCAGTGAATTATCAGTTCTTTTGAACCTCCTCACCATGACTGGTTGCCTTACAAAGTAAGATATTTCAATGCACAATTTTTAAATACATTAAACATGACAGAATATGATGGATATGTGCTTTTTCTATAGACTAGCTTCAACAACTTTTACACTGAAGATCTTGAAAACAATATTATTACTTCGATGTACTTTGAGAGGACAGTAAACCTACTGACTTACTGCTTACAGTGATGCAATTATTCTCCCTATTTTTGTCTCGGCCTTTGGAAGAATGTCTCATACCTCACCGTACAACCTTTTTCCTGTCATAAGTTAGCCGACTCCATGATCAATGACCCCATGCATTTTCATGGTTCTTTGTCTGATTCTGGAGAAATACACCCTAATAGATGCATGAAATTGTTTGTCTTTACTTCTGAATGTGGCAGGGAACTAATAGAATGACTCTCTTGGCTGTGAGAAAGGCACTTCCTGCTAGAATAGAACATTGCTTATTAAGAGTATGACTCATCATGATGCACTTTTACTGAAATACCGCCAAACAACACAAACGTATCAAACTACGTTAAGCTGTTGCCTTGGCGAACCAGATTGAGACGTGCTGGGATTAACACTTCCCAAGCCTCTTACACTTTAATATCCTGTTTCTTAGTAAGGTGGCAACCAATATTTTTTACCTGATTATTTGAGAGAAGAGGGGGACTTTTTATAAGGTGTTACCTGAGGTATGTGGTCAGGTTAGGAAAGAAAGAACATCTCTTGACTTCTGAATCACAGATGGAAGTTTTTTAAACTTACTATTCAATTTTTTAAACTAAACTGTCTGACATTGCACTGAAGCAAATTCAGAATTCTCACCTGATGCCTTAAGGTGGCTCACCCTAAGGTGCCTCTGCACTGACAAAGCAGTCATGGGAGAGCTGATGTGTGCTGGTAACTTCTTAAATTTCTCCAGCTGTGTCAGAATGCCACGTGAATCACAGCCTTAATGTTAATGACCTGACCTGCAGAACTTGTGACTGTTGTGACACACCGAGGGCCAGACTGTTTGCTGAGAATACCTGTAATTCCTACAAATTTCAGATTCATTACATCTTTCTCTACTGTCCATGTCCCTGTCAAGCACATTTAACCACCTCTTATATAAACTGTATCACCAGTAGGTATATGTTTAGAGAGTTTGGGGTGGGTTGGGGTTTGACAGGCTTGTTATTCCAAACATTTTTAATGCTTTTCCTGAATAGCACAACTCTGAGTATGCAAAATAAGAGTTAGAGTCAGCATAAGTGGATTTAGATAGGCGATACCAAACTAGATGAAATAGATCTCAGCAGTAAGTTGTATAACACAGTGCAACAGGTTTTACTCATTCTAAACCCATTTTCTCCTTCCTTCCTCCCCCTCAGCATCTAGATGAATGGAAAAAAAAAGCACCATAATCATACAAGTACAGTACAGCAACTGGACAGGTTTCACATGTCATTTTTCCTGTGTCATTTTGGACAGCTTCTAGTATGCCAGCCTCTGAGAGGGGTACTAGTCGAGTCTGATTAGAGTAGAGGACAAGAGAGTGCTATGTTTATTCTTTCACGCAGCTTTGTAGAACTCAAGAGGACAGTAAACATACCGATTATTTGCATGGGTGGTTCCACATCTGTTGTGGCTTCTTCCAACAATGACAGCAGTTTGGCTGATAGCTGATGGACCAATTCAACGTTGCTAAACAAGCCATCCACGTCAAAGCGAGCAATCTAATGGAATACAAATATTAAGCAGCTACTGACAAAGGATAAAGAAGGACATTGTGTATTACACAGCTTCTCTTGCTATGCCCTGAGTGATCAACACTCCAGGAAGCATCACTTCTGCAAAACCTCATCCTCCTTGTGACTTCAAGGATACATACACCATTTTCACACTAGTATAATATGGTCGATGCAGTTAACAAAGGGTAGGTTATCAAGTGTCTTTAACCTTATTTTGAGCTATCCCTAATCTGAAACTATTTACCTAGGAAGGAAAAAAAATATTATCATCTGAATAGAGAAAAGATCCTTAGCTGGCTTTGAAATGTCTATTTACTTTCCCACTGGGGAAAACAATAGTTGACAGTGGGTTTGATTCCCTCACTATCAGAGACCACTGCATAAACCAAGAGTTTGGCACTTTGGTGCCAGCTTCCAAGTACAAAGACTTCTAGATTCTAAGTTAGTTGTCCTGTAAATCCAAAGTCAAGGTCATATAACTTCCACTAAAACAAACACATTTACAATTTACAATTGATATTAATACAAACTAAAGCACTTCTTACAGAGCCTGGGCACACAACAATGAATTGTATCAATTTCTACCAGCAGAAAATTTGGTTCTGTGTCCCTACTCATTTTAGAGGAAGTAAAAGATTTCCAGGATACATACTTTTCATTGCACAGCAGGGCAATAGTTACTATTTGGGGGCCATTGGAGATAACCAGCAGTAATGTGCTTATACTGACAACAAAGACAAGACCAATTTCATTACCTATATTGATACTCTCTGAACCTACCTCTCCATTTGGAAGAGAATTGCTGATTTACATAGCAGCTTACCAGATGCCAGGAAGATCAAATTGCATGCTATTGTAACAAAATCAGAAATTCGCTTTCAGTACTGATGCAGTTAATTTCTTTATAAGCATTATAGGGGCTAAAACATGTTTTATCCGTTTGGAAATATGAAACATATTCATTGCTAGACCAATTTTCTAAACACATTACAAACTTTCAATATGGTAGTTTATTGGAGAGCCAGCATTAAAAACATATAACATTCCTGAAAGCCTTTCAAAAATGCAGAGGTTATTAAATTAAGACAGTTATAATCTCTAAATTACTTTTCCTGTATTCATCTAGCACAGGACTTCTGACCTCCTCCTTAACATCTACATAGTATTTGGAGCTACACTGTGCACAGACACTTCCACACACTAACACAGTGACAAAGGACAGAATCAAAAAGGATGTTTTCAGTTGAGTGAAAAAGAGCGATGGAATACAGCACATTTGTCAAAAAATCTCAGTGAGTTCAACCAGGGAATACTCTTGTCAGTGCTGGCCAGGCTGGGGAGAAAGTCAAGTGGAGACCACTTCTAAGTGGATGAATGAGTGAGGGAGAAAGAAGAAGTCAAGAACCCCTTAAAGTTATGTCAGCAGATGCCAGTTCTTCTGAAAATGAGTTGGAACAAATTCTGACACAGTTTTAGGAAAGCAAAAAAGTCCTGAATGAGTTTTAACAGTACAGGTTAAGAGGAACTGCCAATGTCACCTAAAGACACTTTGGCCTCTGTACCTGTATTTTGTCACCAGTTTAACACAAAAACCCACCTAAAGAATATGTGGGTTAAGGCCTGTTTAAAAATATTATTTTTATTCTATTTTTGCAGCAGATGTCATTTATACAGCCTCTGTGAATGCTATGTTTCAGGCCTCAAAACCAAATCTTTCTCTGGACAATCTTCTCTATTCCCAGCATCCTTTATCTACAAATTGAAATACTGTTGAGTCTTTGAAGTCTCAGCTGAAAAAGAAAATAGGTATCATTAGCCTAATAAGATCTTTCCCATGAAAGGTAGTTTATGAGCCTTCTTTTTTAAATGTACCTCTTTTGTATGGAATACAAATTTCCCAAGTCCTCAGAGGCCTGTCAAGCATGGTATTTATCCACCACAGCTGTCTGAAAGGATGGACAAAGTTATCTTAGCAATTGAATTTAACCTTTATGCAGAGGTTCATGCCATTCCAGTCTCTGTTGTGGAAAAAAACTTTATTTTGGAGTACCAGAAAGCATCTGCCATGGCACATAACATGGGCTATAACTACAGAGCAGAAGGGAGAGCTGGAAGTTGCTACTGCAGCCCATAGACAGGGATGTAATATCCAAGCTAGCCTCTGGACAAGTACCTCAATGCAGACTTTACACAAGTGCAGCACAAGTGGTCAGGAGCATATCTGCCCTTCCATCAGAGTCCTGACACATCACATCCCGGAGCACTGGCTCCAGACCCGTTCCCAGCACCACGTCACTCTTGTGCTGACACAGTGCTTGCATGCAGATTGTCCGCAAGCAGAATGTGGCTGAGCTGAGACCCTGGCATGACCACCTCATCCTCCAGCCCCAGCACTCACCTGCTTGTTTCTCAGGGGCTGAATCACTTCCTTGATGCAGAGATCCAGGTCACTGATATAGTCTTTCTCCGTCTGCACGAGTTCCGCGATGATCTTCACCCTCTTGGCCATCATGCGTCTGCTGACTTCTTCTTCTTCTTCTTCTTCTTCATCCTCCTGTGGGGGGGTGGCAGGGGTTGAGGACACCGCCTGTGGAGCCATTTTTTCTGTTTAATAAAGGAAGAGATTTGTGAGTAGCCTCATAATTTCACATGCTTACCCAGCTTGCCCTGCATCACCATGGGTGGACAAATGTCCATGGCAAGCAGGAAAAGAAGCATAAGAAATGGCAAACCCGAATCAGACTGAGTGTGATCCCATCTCCTTCTTCTGAAAGTGGATATAGGTATGCCAAGGCAACTCATCCATTTGGCATTAAGAGGATAACCCATCAGTGGCTCCCCTGCCTTAGAAGCTATGTATTCGGCAGAAATTTTCTATGGAGCACAGGAGAGTCTGATTCTTGTCACACTGAAATTCAAGGATAGCTGATGCCCTTCTACTCCTTCAAAAACACAGTCATGGTCTGACATCTATTATGATTTGGAGGATGGAAAAAAATGTGCTCCTGTGAAAGAAAAAGGCTGTTTACCATAAAAAAAGCTTCACAATAATAACCTTTGTTTTATACAATGTAGCGTTGAGTCTATTCATGGGAAATTGAGGACTGCAAGTACTGGATGACAAACTTTCAAGTGAAGACAATGTTACTAACAATGATGATGAATCCTCCAGCTCTGTTTAAAAATAAGTTTTTGAAAGAGACAAAGGAATTCAAGGAAAATATAGAAAACCTTTCACGATCAATAACAACCGTTTCTTGGAACAACAGAGATCATTTGGATTAGGACATTCTTCACTGTTTTTCCGTACTTAACTCTTAGTATATCTGATTTGTATCAAATACATGAAAATGCAAGTGACTCTTCTGCAGATGGGTAATTCATGTACATTACAGGACCTGCACACAAGCTACTTATCTGTAATGACGGTCTTCCCACTTGCTGGTCTGTAAGCCAGCCTGCAAGGATCCATGTCAGGTGTAAAGGACATTGAATTTTATCTGTGTTCACTGACAATTTATATTTTTCATTAAGACACACACACACACACACACACACACATACAACACACACAAAACTCAAAACCAAACCAAACCAAACCACAACAAAAACCAACCAAACAAAAAAAAAGTCAAAGATTTCGGAAGCTATTCTGGTGTTTTTCTGCTAGCCACAAGATGGTGCAGAGTACCAACAAAGATGGACATATCATTAGTGTGCACAAGTCTGCATCACTCAGGCTGAGCTTTGACAGCACCAGCTTTTATTGCTCAGCAGCAAAAGAGGGAATCTCTGCTGACAGTCAGACTGCTACACCTTCATGTCAGCTTCTTGTACAGACTGTATTGAAGGAGGTAATTACAAGCAGTATCAGGTGCTTTGCTCACTGATTATATTGCAGTTATTTGAATTAATTGTTAAGGGTAAGGTCATGAGCACTCCCATGAGCATTGAACAGTGCAACTCACCCATACAATACCAGCCAAGGCTGTAGAGGGTAAAGCACAGCTGGACTTGTGGGAGCCAAGCAGCATGCAGGGCTTTGGGCCATCTTCCAAAAAGAGGTGTAAAATACAATAAATCAAATGTATCATCTTGATCCACTCCTTCTACAATTATGCTGACCACTGATAATTCAGAAAGGACAGGTTTTTTATTAATGACTCTCCCACCAGGTTTTCAAGTGAGACTGATGTGACTACAGATAGTTTTAAATTTGCTTTAAGTTTGCTTTTGGGACAGCACCTCTATCTCTACACCAGTAGTTTTAAAGAGTGAGGACCAAGAATCTAAACAGACCTGGGAGAGGGGATGGGAGGCAGAGGAGTAGCAGAGCTGGTTTCTCAAACTTTTTTGTATTTAGATACACTTTTCAGCTTGGAGTTTTTAGCCTTGAAGTTTGTGTATAACACAGGCATGAACATTTTGTCCTCAAGTTGGTACAGAGACAATAAAATGGAAACATGAAGAGGATTTCTCCCCTCTGCAAGGCCTTGGCTATCAAAAGAATTCTAGGCTTAACCTTGCCCTGGTGAGTATTTGGTGGTGTGAGTGCGTGAACTGCTTAAGAGCTTGCACTGCTGCAGAGTTGACCCACCAAAGGTGTTGTGTGCTGGATATGACAGACTCCACCCTTTAGTAAGGAGGAGAGCAAAACTGATACCAGTATCACTTCACAGCTCCCCCAGAGAAATTTACTGCTACAGTTGCTGAATGGGACCACCTTGCCTGCTGGTGACATGCTAAACCAGCAGTAAGTTTTTCTTATAAAAACTTACAGTATGTAACCACATTTATAAATTCACGAGGAACCACATGAACAATACATTTCTATTCCAGTTTTGCACCAAAATCAGGATTTTTCTTGAGATTGGGTGTGAAAATGTTTGCATGTATGCAATTGTGTGTGAAGAGTTCAGGGAAACTCCTGAGAAGGCCCAGAGAGGAAGATCTCAGAAGCATAGTTTTGTCTTAGATGCAGATGTTATGATATCAGATGGAATGTTAAGGTTAAGACAAGATGCTGTACAAAAGAACTTTCTAATCTTTTATACTGGTGACAGGGGAGGCCATTACATGAGCAAAATAAAGCCGCTGTATTTCACTTCAGGCTGGAAGTCACAATCTCTCAAGAGGCTGTTCTTTCAGTTTGTGTCATTAGATAGCCCTGATCAAATTTGATTCTTGAATTATGTCAGGGCTCATCTATTACCATTATTGCATGATAGATAATAATGCCAGGAAAGAAAAACTATTCTCTACAGGAAGAAGTAATCACGAGAAATGTCAGTTAGATACTGTTTCCTCACAGAAAACATGTTTTTTAATAAATGTTTCCTTTTGTTAAATGCAATATAATTTTCCATTTTCACTCAATACATTTATTTTTTCATTTCAGGTGTATCTGTCTCTATAGAATGCAACAGCAAGATCTTGAAGTGATGATTACAGCCAAAACATACGATTTCATGTTCAGCTGATTGCTTTTGACCAGTTTGAGAACATTAGGAGTTTACGGAAATCCTTGTGGAGTAAGTGCAAGTTGAATGAATGCACAAAAAGTGAGTGCATATCTGGAATATAATCAGATTCATTTCTACCTGGTAATGCGTACCAGCCCTGGAACAGTTGAAGAGAGGATTAGTAGGGAAAAACATCACTGCGAATTAACCACTACAGTAAGAATTTGACTCATTTGTCCTCAGAGATACCAGATATAGAAAAATGAAAAAATTGCCTGTTGAATAGATTATTAAACCATTGCGCCTTAAGCCCAGTTTACAAAAAACTAACTGGCACTTTTACTAGACATTAGAATTAAAAGTAGAAGGCAATGTTTGTGATTAATGCTTTTGTGATACCAGCTATCTGCAGGAGTTGCCTTTCTGGAGGACATTCCTTGGGAGTTAACTTGGGTTTTTCAGCTGTGAATTGAAGAATACTGCTCTAGTTGCATGAAACAAGAGGTTCATTATGTGATGACAAGGACAAAGAAGCCATGTCTTACAAAAACAGTTTCTTGCAAGTCTAAAGTGAAGTCTAAAGATGTCCCCCAGATGGAGACATCCTGCAACGTGGTGAGAGCATGGAGGAACAGAGCTTGCAATGTGCAAATGCAGCAGCTCTCTTCTAGGCCCAGGGGAGATACTGGGGGACTGGCTCCAACCTGCTTAAAGAGAGGAGAGACAGGTTTGCCTCAATCCACAACTGCAGAAAGGAACCAGGTTCTAAACATACCTGAAAGCGAGATTAAAACACAAACGAGGTTAAATGCTGGGATCCAGAGGGATATGCAACTTTATGTTTCATAAAAGAGGAAAGAAAGAGAGAAAATCAGAAGAGTAGGAAAATGCCAGAGTGATTAAAAGAAGCACAGGAAAGGGGTTACCAGCACCATGGGTCCAGCGCTGGCTTGTCGAGTGCGATGGGAGAGATCTGCACGGGAGCAGTGGGTCTTTCTCCGGGGAAGTCTCCCTGAGAGCAGTCCAGTGACCCAACGAGGGAGCAGGGCCACAGCAGCAGGACCAGACTGGGACAGGGAGCACGGGCAGTCTCATTGGAGCAGCCAGGACAGCGGAAGACAGGACAGACAGCAAAAGACTCCAGCACTGTGTCAATTTTTCGCAGTGCAGCCCCCTGTGACAGCTCAGGCTTTTGCTTTTAGAGGGTTTTGAGAGTGACAATCGTCACATCCGCTTCACGAAGTTCATTGGCTGGCTCCCTGTTGTATCAAAAAGTTTGCTGCTTGCTCGCTTAATGTATCAAAAGTTTGCTGTTCATTCCTCTGGTGTATCAAAAGTCTGCTGCTCGCATAGTGTATCAACTAGCAGATCTATTAATAGCTTTCAACAGGATGCCTCATTTTCTAAAATACGTCATTTTCTAAAGGTTTTGTTAAAGGTAACTTAATACTTCAGTTTTCAAACCTTAATCTTTGAAGAGGTAATGGAGAAACATTCCTTGTGTTTTACTTGTTCACCTCAGGGACCCACAGCAAGTGACCAGAGGAACAGCCACACCAGGCCTGCAAGATCTCTGTGCATAAATCTCCCTGGTTTTCATGCCTAGTGAGTAGCTCCAAGAGGTCTGTTCTGTCTATCCTTCTGCCCAGGTAAGATGCTCTGATCGAATATTATGTTTGCTCTTGGTGTGAGGACTCAGATTTCTCCCCATCCCATGCTTCCCATGTGGAACCAAAGGTACTAGCTCAGAGTACAGGAATAAGCACAGTGATGCTGGTGTGTGGAGTGAGTTACAGACCTTTTTCTTACCTAAGGCAGCATTTGAAAGATGCCAAAGGAAATCGAGTTCTGCATTCGCGCTGTGCAGATATGAGGATTTTGCCTGGCACAAGGGACTGGATAAGTTATCAAGGTATAACAAACAAATTACAGAATTACTGTGTTTTCACGTGTGAAACATGAGTCTCGTATCACCGTGGATAAATTATTCCTCTGTGAAAGCAAGTCCTCAGATAGCCTGTATCCTCAGATAACCTAGCTATTACACATGGGAATGTACACTGGCTTTTATCAGCTGGATTTGGGAATGAAATGCAGGCGGGCGAGTCCAGAGACTGCTGACGTGGCAGCTTTCCTCTCCCTCCTCATGCTGTC
The DNA here is from genome assembly GCF_009819885.2 of Catharus ustulatus. NCBI lineage: Eukaryota > Metazoa > Chordata > Aves > Passeriformes > Turdidae > Catharus > Catharus ustulatus. The sequence goes on along the minus strand of NC_046225.1, from coordinate 23,788,703 downwards.
CCTCTGGCTCTGCTCTCTACATCCCCGTGTCCACTGCAGGTTCTGGGAAGGCTGCAGGCGCTGCAGGCGCTGAGACACTGGAATCTGTGGAAGTGAGGGAGCTTAAAATAGGACAAGCAGTGGGGAAGGATGGAATGTGACACTACATGCAGACCAAGAGCATCACATGAGACAATACACAAGTGTTTTACTCCAGATGCCCTCCCTTTGTGAGGGACCACATGGGGTGTCCTTACAGTTCCCACCAGAGTTCTTACAGTGCAACAATATGGTGCAAACACTGAAGATCAAGTTGGGCATTGAAATACAAAAGTATTGGGAGGGCTTGAGGAAAACGTTTTGGTTTTTTTTCTTTGACTGAGAGGCTCATAACAGCAGCATTGCACAGGAGCCGTGCACAGGCTGTGAGCAACACATACAAAAAGCCCCTTTTCTGAACCCAGGAGGAAAACGCTGCAGGACCAGAGTGACCTTGCACCCGTATTCCTGGGCAACAGGTTTGCTTATAAAATCTGCATCAGAGACTTCCGTGCAATTAGGTCATTCGATCTTTGATCATTTTTCTGTTCCATAAGGTACAGAGCATATTTACATTCAACTCGCAGGTTCTTTCTTCAATTCCTTGACAACAGACCGCTCTAATTATGTGTGTGCTGACAGGACTACAGAGAGCTCCCATGTGACCGCGGTGGAAGGGAAGAAAGCTTATCACCAGGTGACAGAAGAATGCCCTTATTGTTAGCGCCAATACTTACAAATAAACCTTTCCAGGGTGTCACATACCGGTATAAATACACCACTCCTGTGGCATTGAGCTAATATGTTAATAAAGCAGGAATTGAGGAAGGGCTGTACCTGAGCTGCTTCCTCCGGGACACAAGCACCTTAAGATTTCGCGTGGGTTAGCTGTATGAACTAAGGGCTTTGTGGCCCACAACGCAAAGTATCCGAATTAATAAAATGTTCGCTAATATGCTCAGAGGAGGATCCGTGACCCTCCTCGTGTCCCAGTCTTCCCTTCGGCTGCGGTTCCCAGTTCTGCTGTGGTAGCTCCTGAGAGTCCTCAGCCCCAGGGCAGGGCTTGGATGTGCTAAGTGCTGTGCAAACACTGCGGCACAAAATGGATTCTGCTCTGAAAAGATGAGCTCGCTTCCCAGCCTGACAGACACTGCAATGTTCAAAGAACAACTCCAGCTTTATTGCAGCACAGGTTAACAGAATTAGATCCCCCGAGCCAAAATTTGCATGGGAGAAAATAGAAGTATTTGTTAGATCGTGGCTTCTCATCACAGGGCACAGGGGGGAGAACTTTCATCAAGCCATCTCCTGTACTTCAGGAAATAATCTGAAATTTTACTCTTTACTGTACTTTAACAAACCATGGATCAATACATTCTGCAGTGAAATAAAATATTATCTGCATTGTAGTCCATAGAAAGTTAACACAAAGCAAATAAGGAACTGGGGAGTGGCACAGAGGATCTTTATACTGGTGGGAGGTGCAAGAGTGTGAGAGCATGGGCAGCCCATGCAGGAAGGAGTGCTGTGCTCTGTGTGCAGGGAGGAGGATGGGATGGAGAAAGGTGCCCTGCTTGAGATGGAACAAAGGTAGATGAGTTGCATCTGACTGGGCTTTTGTACACGAAGGGATAGTAGCTTTCCAAAAATTTATATAATTTTGCTGCTTTCTGCATCATTACTGGTGTTACTTATTACTACATTAGACACAGAAAGCACACAACATGCAGAGTTCAGACATGAGCTCTGAGGCAGTGTATTGTGGTAGCTGAATCACTATCTAATACAGGTAGGTCCCTGATGCATTTTAAATTGAAGGGTGTGCAAGTCATTTACCAGGGCAGTTGACCCATTCACTGCCAAAGTTGTTAATATATAGGGAGTTAATATGTAATAATTTGTAAGACAAGGTGTTTTTTTGAGGTATGAATTGTCTCACTGAGCACTGCAAATTCCTTCACGAAACCCGCCACTTTCTATAGCTCATTTTTCATAGCAAGCACAAGTTTGGCATACAATTATTAACAAAACCCAGCAATCTGCCCAAAACCTAACAGACAGTGAACTATGCTTTAAATGCCTTTTCATGGTGTGCCCCTTTTAGTTAATAGCATCTATCCCCATTACACATTGTATGTTAATCTGGCCTGATCTTGCAAACATTTACAAGCAAACCCCTTTTATCTAACTACATAGGTACTCACAGACTGGAAGCTTTGGGTTAATTCATACAATACATAAATATTAATATAGTTACTTTTAAAGCTGCTACTGATGGTTTTTCACTGTAGAAAAGATAACTCCTACCAGTTAAACAGCTATAGATAAAACATTTGAAAATAGAGATGCTAAATACCACTTTTTGTTTTGCAACTTCTTCATTCCTCTTGAAAGAACATACTTGCAGAAATTTCAAGTGAACGTAGAGCAGAGCAATGCATAGAAATGTCAAAGGAGCTCTACCTTAGCACTTATAATGATCATTGATATTATTTCTGCATCTCCCCCACAGATGCTAGTGAATATATCTTCCTCAACCCCACTCTTCCCTCTTCAGAAAAGTGATGTCCTGCTGATGGAAGAAATATATATGGCCTGATCAAGGTATTCCTAGATTCTTCCAAGTAAGCAAGTACAAACGATCTGAGTTCTAAATGACTGCATGGTTTTATCATGAGCCTGGCATTTGATGGCAATCACCTTATTTCCCCCTATCTAAAATGGGGCTGGTAGGCATTTCGTTATCTCACAGGATGAGCTGAAGTACAGGCATGAATGCTTGCCAAGCTCCTTGAGAATATAGTGGTTACTTTGCATCTTATTTCCTTTTTAAAAAGAGTGAAGTCAGGAAGTGTTGCATGGCCGTTCATAACAGATAAGCTATTGAATAGATGCATCTACCATGCATCTTCTGTCTTAAGGAATCCTGAAAGTGAAAAACACTAGCAGAAGTTTTCACCTTTGGCAATGCTACCGTGTACTGCTGTTCGTGGACTGACAGAACAAACTACCTCGATTACCCTGAAGATCTAGAGTGCGAAAGGCTCTTTCCCACTCTTCATAGAAAACACTGATTTACCGAATAAAACAAAACTTAAAAGAAATCCAATCGCAGAAATTTGAATTCTTTGGAGTTTTTATGCCTGGCTGCTTGCTCTCTTGGGCTTTTTGTTTTGTTCTACTCACAGGCTTTTATTTGGGGACCTCCTTTTCCATCACACTGAGCTGCATTTTGAGCATATACTTTAGAGCTGCTGGAAGTGGCTGTGGAGGGCAACATCCCGGTTCCTACTCAGGGAAACCTTTCGAGTATGCAGGGGGCGGGAAGGGCCCTTGAGAGATTCCTCGCCCATACTTCAGCTTGCACAAATGTACTGCAATGCTGATGCGGGCGCCGGGCTGTGAAAAGACACCCTGTGCCCTGCCTGGGCTTCTGCCACTAGCACAGGTCGGGGTCCTGCAGCCCCTGACTTTTAGCTGTGAAAACCTGCCCCACGCACAGATTTCCTTTTGCAGGGCTTGCTGCTGTTGCATCTCTCTTACATATCCTTGTCTGTGCTAGTACCTACCATAGGTCTGCAGATTATGTGTTAGAGAACATATTAACAGGAGACTACAGAAGAGAGATGCAAGTAAACACAGAGCTATCCCCACAATTCCTATTGGAAGCAAGTACGTATTACCATCTGTATCTTTTCACAAAGCATTTACCATTCTAGGGTAGTCAGAAAGTCCTGACCAGGTGATACACACCAGACTAGCTGTCACCAACAGAGCTGCTGGGTTTTCTTAACAAGAATGGAAAACTGAAAAGCTTTGTGTCAACAAAACCACTTCCCTCACCTTGCAGAAAGCTGCTTTGCATCCAAGTGCTACAAGAGAAATGCAGAACATAAAGGTGTACAAGCACAGTGTATTGTCACTGGTGGCAGATAGCCAACATCAGGTCCGGGATCCGTGATCGTTATCAGATTCAGGCATATATACCTCAGAAAATTATACCTCAGGTCAGGCCTTGGCACACAACTGCATTTCTATGGTGACTGCAAATATACTTTATAGGAATTTCTACCACCTTTGTATTTTTACTCTGAGGGCAGGCAACTTCTAATCCGATGCAAAGCCTGCAGGTACCTTGTTAATCCATCACTGTTTTTCTCAAACAAATGCAAGCAAACAGAATGAGCTGATACCAGACTGTGCTTTGCAATACGCAGCCGTGGCAGCCCCAGCATGTGGCAAGAGCTGTAAAGCTGGATTTACTGTCTCCTTGGACCACTGCCATAAACATAACCTCACAGTCTGCCATGACTTCCTGGGCTTCCCCACTGCCTCTGCTTCAGATTTTTAGCAGGAGACATTCATGGTTTGAATACAGCTGACACAAGACAGAAAGATTTCACACCTTTTTGCTGCATACTTCCTTGATAACCTTGACCTCACCTGGCCAACCCCATTCACAAGTTAAAAATCTGTTTTAATGAGACATGTACCAGGATCTTGCCACAGTGATCTATTCTTGTACCTGGAAACACCCCTGCCAGATTCCTGAATCTTGGGCCTGACTTAATGGAGTATTTTTCACCTTCTCATTGATTAGCTGTCATGAGGAGGGAATAGCACAATTGATGAACCTCTCTGTTCTCAGCATATGCAGTCCCCATAGAAAACCTATTATTTTCAGGCTTTTTATTTTCTGCTTTTATTGTCTCTCTGAAGCAATGCTACTTCCTAATTAAGTGCATCAAAACCACAATATAGCAATCCAAAGTATTTTTCTATTTTATTTCCTCATAAAGGATTATGGTTGCAAGAATGACTGTCACTAAGCAGTTAGAGCACTGTTAGTAATACATGCATATCATAAAATAATACTCTAACCTTGTTGTTCAAGACCCTGGAAACCCACAGAAATTCATCCGTTGGTGTTCCAGAACACTCCCAGAAATTGCCATTCACATTCTTCATGCTTTTCCTCAATTTGTGGCATCACATTTAATTTTTGATTGACAAGCCCAGTACTGACATACTTTACTACAATTTGTGGTCCATATGCAATTTGTTATTTGAAAAGCAACTCTCTCCATAATCACAGAATGGTATAATTTGCATCAGTATATTCATCCAAACATGTATTTGGACATACTTTAGTTCAGGCTTCGATAATCTATGCAACAGTTTATAGACCACAATATTTTTAATTGAGAAAAAAGAAAAAGCCCTTGACTCTTCGAATGACTTGGCACATATCCCACTTAATACGACAGCCAAAGACAGATAGGATGGAGCCATCCTATTTACACATCATTGTCTGTGTTGCAAAGGCATTCTGGTGAATGAGAAAGATTTTGGTTGCATATGAGTTCTGCAGGAACTCAACAAAATCATCAATTACGTTTTATGTCCCGTCTAAAAAACACTACTTGAAAAAATTAGGGGAAACATCACACAGTCTGAAGGTGGGGGGCAAGTGTGAGAGGGGCCATTACTCATTCCACCTGTGGGTGTGGGGAGTGGGGGGTAGAGCCTGCCATTCCCGTCTTTATCTGAAGGCTGCAGCCGGGACGGCTTGGAGACACAGAGCATCCCTGGCAGCAGAGCACCAAACAAGCTTCCCCAGTACCTTGCAATTTCTGGCTGTACTCTGTCCGATCGGACTGACTTCTCCTCAAGTTGCCGTGGTCCGCGGCAGTGGCGGTGCTCTCTACCACGGGCTCCGTCCTCCTCCTCTGCCCCATGTACAACTTGTTCCTTAGCAGGGTCAAATTCCTCTTCCTTCCCCCGGTGCCTTCCTTCCTCTGACAGTCCATGCTCGCCACGGACAGCCTTGCTTGGTGGTGGTGGTGGTGGCGGGGGGCAATAGCTTGATTTTCAGGGAGGTGACCTTCCTGCCCAGCTGAAGGCTAGTTACTTCGGGCTTGGGTTTGCAGCAGGGCTCTCCAGGCTCCGCAGAGCCCCGGGCTCAGCCCTGCCACCTGTGCCGGAGCAGCTCCACCCCCGGGAAGCTGCCGCCCGGGGCAGCGTTTGCATTCACCTGCCCTGTGTGCAAGCGCGCCTGGCGGGGCCGCTTTCAGAGCCAGCCCCAAACCGCAGCCATTGCCGGGCCCTCTCCTGCTGCAGGGCACGCTCCTCACGCCGCAGCAGGGCAGGGGCTGCCGGCACAGAGGAGCTGGAATTGCCTCCTCCCGGTTTGGCAGGGAGATGCCCGAGTGTGGCACGGCAGACCTTCTCTGCACTGCCGGGCAGCGGGAAGCAGAGGACAAGGCAAACGGGAAGTGGAGGCAGCCACCCACTCGACCCTCACTCCGGCAGCCTGGTCAGGACCCCAGCTCCCTGCATATCAAGTTGCATCTGCCAGTCTCCTGACCCCATCGAGAGGTGTAGCTTTTGAGCTGGAAACTCTGGATCTGCAGGTTTAAGAGGCGTGCAATACCCCAGGACAATGAAGAAAAGGGCTGAGAAGGACATGAAAGCCTCTCCAGAAGGTAGGAAGCAGCATGGAGCTGATGATTGTCTCAAACCAGGCTCTGTCCCGCTTTACACCACGCCCAGAGAGACCAAAGCCAAGGCAAAAGCCTGCCAAGGACCTGTGAAGGATACCACAGCCAACCACCAAGCTGTGATAGCCAGGGGAGTGGACACCAAAACACTTGCTTGTAATACCTCTGGATTAACCCCTGGAAGAGCTCTTATTATCCTGTCTGTTAGAAATGGCCTCTGGCACACGTATACTGTCTAGTGATCCTCTGTAGAGCCGGTCTAATCAAGCTCATGTCAAAACAGCAGGAGTTGCTGGC